>NC_053024.1:91302871-91609747 GCF_003073215.2 Triticum urartu
GGCAGAGCTAAATCATGCTCATCGTGACCGTGTGGCGCACTAGGCAGGGGCTCGAATTCGTCGAAGACGAAGTCTCCGCGGATATTGGCCGTGTAGTTTAAGCTTCCAAACCTGACCTGGTGGCCAGGGGCGTAACTCTCGATCTGCTCCAGATGGCCAAGCGAGTTGGCCCGCAGTGCGAAGCCGCTGAATACAAAGATCTGTCCGGGGAGAAAAGTCTCACCCTGGACCGCGTCGCTATCGATTGTTGAAGGTGCCATCAAGCCTAACGGCGATGACACAGAGAAACTCTCAATGAAAGCACCAATGTCGGTGTCAAAACCGGCGGATCTCGGGTAGGGGGTCCCGAACTGTGCGTCTAAGGCGGATGGTACCAGGAGGCAGGGGACACGATGTTTTACCCAGGTTCGGGGCCTCTTGATGGAGGTAAAACCCTACGTCCTGCTTGATTATGCTTGATAATATGAGTAGTACAAGAGTTGATCTACCATGAGATCGGAGAGGCTAAACCCTAGAAGCTAGCCTATGGTATGATTGTATGTTGTCCTATGGACTAAAACCCTCCAGTTTATATAGACACCGGAGGGGGCTAGGGTTACACAAGGTCGGTTCCAAAGGAGGAGATATACATATCCGTATTGACTAGCTTGCCTTCCACGCCAAGTAGAGTCCCATCCGAACACGGGACGAAGTCTTCAATCTCGTATCTTCATAGTCCAACAGTCCGATCAAAGGATATAGTCCGGCTATCCGGAGACCCCCTAATCCAGGACTCCCTCAGCACGTATTGTATTGTTGCCATCGAGGATAACAAGATGGGGCTTTTATCATATTGCATGAAACTATCCCTCTACATCATGTCATCTTGCTTAAGGCGTTACTTTGTTTTTAACTTAATACTCTAGATGCATGCTGGATAGCGGTCGATGAGTGGAGTAATAGTAGTAGATGCAGAATCGTTTCGGTCTAGTTCTCTCGGACGTGATGCCTATATACATGATCATACCTAGATATTCTCATAACTATGCTCAATTCTGTCAATTGCTCAACAGTAATTTGTTCACCCACCATAGAATACTTATGCTCTTGAGAGAAGCCACTAGTGAAACCTATGGCCCCCGGGTCTCTTTCTCATCATATCATTCTCCATCACTTTACTATTGCCTTGATTTTACTTTATTTATCTTGCATCTCTATACCAAAAATACCAAAAAAAATATTATTTATCATTTCTATCAAATCTCACTTTCGTAAGTGACCGTGAAGGGATTGACAACCCTAAGCACGTTGGTTGCGTTGAGCTATTGTTTTTGTGTAGGTACGAGGGACTCGAGCGTAGCCTCCTACCAGATTGATACCTTGGTTCTCAAAAACCGAGGGAAATACTTACGCTACTTTGCTGCATTATCCCTTCCTCTTCAGGGAAATACAACGCAGTGCTCAAGAGGTAGCAATCACCATGTACACCAAAGAGGAAGCAGAAGAAGCACGTGAAGACGGTGTCGATCTGCTGGAAGAGGACCGGCTGTTGGCACTCAGCCGCTCCAGCATCTACCAGTAGAGCCTACGCCGATACTACAACTGGAAGGTCAAGCCGAGATCTTTCCAAGAAGGAGACCTTGTGCTCCAGCTGATTCTGTGAACAGCCGGCCAGCATAAGCTGTCAGCACCTTGGGAAGGCCCTTTCATCATCAGCAAAGTGTTGGGCAACGACTCCTACTACCTGATCGATGCTCAGAAGCCCCGAGCACGCAAGAGGGATGACTCTGGCAAAGACACGGAGCGGCCATGGATTGCAAACCTCCTCCGAAGATTTTACAGTTAATGCAGTATGTACCATGCTACCTTTTGTATTAATGTACAAAGACCTCGGGCCCCTCGAGAAGAGCTCGGCGACTGCCCTATTTTATCTATATGATAAGAATTATGCCTATGAGTATGTTTTTCTTTGTTATGCCGCTTGGCACCGGGTTCGACTAGTTGGCCCGGGGACTTGCCGTCTTGAACTATGAAATGACTTCCTGCAGCCGGACAAGTAGTGTGTGGCACTTAAGCCGTCTCCTGTTAGAAGCCGCAGATCGCAGAGCGACTGTCTGGTGGGCAGGAGTAAGGTAGAATGGGTGTCCACATGAAAAATGGCTAAGGACTCAAAGCATGTACATAGTTTAAGCCGGCTTCCAGCCTTTTACAACCGACTCTTGAGCAGCCGGCTCGCCGTTTTCTAAATTAACTTGCTAAAAAACTCTAAACCGCTAAGTACTTGCCTTCCCAAAGAAGCTAAGTACTTGATCCAGCAGCAGTCCGCAGAGCGGCTGTCCGACTGGCAAGACGGCAACCAAGGGAAGGCGGCAAAGGAAAAAGCCAAAGAGCAATAAGCAAGAAGAGATAGAACGCATATACATATTTACATAGAAAAGGCCCTTGGCTGAATCTTCAAACAGAAGTTCAAGATACACCCGGTGGGTGGAATTGTGCAAATTAACAAGTTCATTGAGACTATTAAGCAAATAAAAACAAAGATAAAGTGGCAGCCTAGGAAACTATGATTGGAATCGGAGGACCGGGGGGGTTGGCAGCGCCAGTTGTCGGGGCGACCGGCTGGTTGGTCTCCGCTTGATCACCTCTAGTAGCAGCGGGCTCGGTTGGGCGCGGCTCGTTGCTAGAGGCGCGGTCGAGCTGGGGCTGGCCGTCTGCCCCGACCTCTGGCGCCTCGTCCTCGTCTCCTTCCTCCTCCTTGCCTTCTTCCTGGCCACTGGAGTCAATCACCTCCGTCGAGTCCTCACGTCGTCCGGGTTCATCCCGAACCACTCCGGCGGCGCCTCCTCGCCGTTCTCAGCCCGCTGTGGGACGAAGATGCTGGTGTCGGTGTACTCGGTGATCGACGTGGCGCGCTTGACGATATCGTCTTCCACGACCGCCAACTCCGCCTGAGCTTCCAGCCGGAACGTGGCTAGCTAGGCTAGACTCAGCCCAGGATACCACGCCTTGGCGAACTCTAAGGCCCGGCGCGCTCCAGCCCGGGCCGAAGAGCCCTTCCAGGCCTCAAGGCGGTTGGCTGCTACCTCCAGCCAGTCGGCAGTCCGACTGGGGGTGCGCGGTGCCTGCATATCTGGCCACAGGGCGGCAATCGCCTGGGCGCCGACATGTTGAAGCCGGCACAGCATCCGGTGGGCCGGCTGAAGGCGGGCCTCGATGCTCAGGATCTGCTCGCCAAGAGTTCGGGGGGCGTTGGCGGCGATCTATGCACCATCCGCCCTTCACGATCAGCCTCGATGGCTTGATTGGCGGCGTCCGAATGGTCGGGGAAGAAGTCTGCCAAGGAAGAAGAAGGAGGTTAAAGACTAGGGGCGGACTCAACTAGCAGTCGGCAGCTTAGAAAAGGAAAATGAGGGGAAGCTCACCGTCGACGAGATCTTCGATCGTGTGGAAGCTGGAGACTAGTGTCGTCTCCGTATCAGCCCAAGAGGAGCGCTCGGACGCGAATTCAGCAAGGAGGGTGGTCTCCTTGTCCTCCGCCTCCTTCTGGGCCTTCTGGAGCAGCTCCTTCTGCTCCGCCAGCTGCGTAGCCAGCCGGTCGCGCTCCTCCATCAGCCGGCCGCACTCCTCCTCCTTGACATGCAGCGCGGTGTTGGCCTCGCCCAACTGCTGCTGTAGGGTGGTGTTGGCCTCTGAAGAAGAAGAAGGAGGGGTGTCAGTTGTCCACAAGGAAGAAAGGTCGCCAGGGAGATCCGGCCCGACTGCTTAGCAGTCGGCCCGGATCTTGGGGACTACAGCCCTCGGGTGCGCCAGCGCGCCCCTGCGAAGAAAGGAATCATCAACCAAGGAAAAAGGATGCCGGGGAGATCCGGCCCGACTGCTCAGCAGTCGGCCCGAATCTTGGGGACTACAGCCCGCGGGTGCGCCAGCCCGCCCCTGCAGAGAAGGAAGACAACTCACCCCGGCTGTCCGACAAGTCGGCGGTCCGCTTGGCCAGCTCCTCAACATTGGCGTTGAAGGCGGTCACGCGAAGATTGTGGTAGTCCTGCATCAAAATTTTAGACAAAGTGTTGGTACTTGGAACTCACCGATTAGAGTTCCGAGCCGCCTGCTCAGCAGCCGGCCCGAAACTCGGGGACTACACCCAGTGGGTGCGCTGGCGCGCCCCCACAAAGAAGAACAAGAAACAAAAACAAAGGAAGGACGCGTACCCGGATGGCTGCTCATGACGCCAGATATGCCTTGGTGCATTCCTTGATGGCGTCGCCCTCGGCTCGGAGCTTGGCTTGGACGTCCAAAAGCGCCCGGTTCAACGGGCCCGTCCCACCTTCCCGCACCCACCTAGTGGGCGTGGCGCTCGTCACCTCGGTGTCCGGGATCGTGGAGCTCGTGGCGCCGGTCTCTACATGGCGCAGCGCCGAGGCCACCTTTGCGAGACGGCAGCGCGTCGACCTGCCGACCTCGAGAGCCAGGCCCGTCGCCACCACGCCTTCAGTTGGCGGCACCGGCGGGTCCGCCAGCTGCCTGCCTGGCGCGCTCCCGGAGGGCGGCGGTGGCGGCACGATTACTTCCAGCGTGGCGGTGTCGTCGGCGTCCCTCTCCATGACCGGGTTCTCGTTGCCGACTTCCCCAGTCTGTGCCATGAACTCCGGTGGTGGCAGCGCAGAGTTCAAGGGGACGACGAACACCGCCGACTGGCGGTGTGCGGCTTCTTCAGCGCGCTTCTTCTCTGCATTGGCGGCCTCGGCTTCCGCCAGCTTCTTCAGGGCGGCGGCCTCCGCCTTGTCGGCTTCCGCCTTCTTCAGGCGGGCGGCTTCCCGCTCCTCGCGGGCCTCCCGCGTGTTCCGCTCCGTCGCCTCCCGGAGGTCGGCGGCCGAATAAATCCGCCGGGTGGTGGAGGAGGTCTCCGCCGACTTCACGACGGAGCCGGCGGCCGACTTCTCAAGAGAGAGCGGGGCCCTAAAGTCAAGAATATAAAGCAAAGGAATTTCAGACAGAGTCAACGAAGATAAGTGAAGATACAAAGGGAGGTAGCACTTACGCAGAAATCAGCTGTGGCGTCTTCACCACCTTGTAGAAGTGGTTGGCCTTTGCGGCCGCTTCGTCCCGCTTGGTCGCCATGGCTGTGCCCTTGGGCTTCTTCGGCCGGCTGCCGAACAGGCTCGTCCCGGCCCTGCGCATCTTAGCGCCGCCTTCGGTGTCCGCCGCGGCGGCCGAGATCATGCCCGGCTGGCCGGCCCCTGGCTGGTGGCGCGGGGCGACCTCCTAGTCATCGTCAGGCCAGTCCTCGAGACTGGCCCCAAGTCTCGGGCCACCCGCTGTGCCGCTTCCTCCCTCGGTGTCGTCCTCTAGGGCCGCCGCCCCCAAGTCGGGGTCGTCAACGTCACTCTCCGCTTGGTCAGGGAGGAATTCGCGGTCCGGCCCCATGGTGCCGGCTGCTGGCTGGAGGGGGGTTCTGACCAAAGCCGACTGGTCAGATCAGACAAGATGTACTTGGCAACAAAGAGGTCAGGAGAGTCAAAGGAAAAGAGAAAAAGAAAACGACTCACCAGAGGCGGAGGGGCGGCACGTGAATACGGCTCCTTGCCGAACTGCCACTCTTCTTTGAGGTCGCAGCTCGCAAGATAATTCACCATATAGGCTACCTCCTCGTGTGGCATTTCCTTGATGAACATCCGACTCGGGTCCCGGTGCCCGCTCATCTGGCAAATCATGTGGGGGCGACTTTGGAGTGGGAGCACTCGGCGTGCCACGAAGGCGTCCAACAAATCCGGCCCGGTCAGGCCCTCCAACTGCGTCAGCACTCGGAGTCGCGTGATGGCGCCGGCTCCTGCGGGCGTCAATGTCCTAGCCCGATGCGACCAGTTGGGCTGTCTCCCCACCGACGGGCCGGCTATGTAGGCCGGCAGATTGACCCAATCACCCTCCGCGGAGACATTCTTCACATAGAAGTACGACCGCTGCCACATCTTCGCCGACTTTATCAGCTTGATGGAGGGAAACGGGTTGTCGGCCCCCGACCTCCACACGGCGATGAACGCGCCACACTGAGCCGGCACACCCGCGGCTTGGGTGCCGAGCTTGGAGTAGAAGAACTCCCCCCAGAGCTCGATGGTGGGGAGAACACCGAGGAAGCCTTCACACAAGGTGACGAAGGCGGACAGCAGCACCACCGTGTTGGGGGTGAGGTGGTGCGGCTGGAGTCCGTAGAACTCAATAAAAGAGCAGAAAAAGCTGCTTTCTGGTAAGCCCAGGCCGCGTAGGCAGTGCGAGCGGAAGACGACCCGCTTGCCCTCCTGCGGCGCCGGCGAGATTTCCCCCCTCCGCGTGAGGCGGACCCGCACGAGGTCCTCGCCGGGCAGCCGACGCGTCTTGCGGAGGAAATCGACGTGATTGTCGTGGACCTCCGAACCGTCCCAGGTGCCGGAGTGCGCCGTAGGGGGCGTGACGGCGGAGGAAGAGCTCATTGTGAGCGGACCACCGCAGCACTCGACATAGCTTGAGGTGCAGCGGCGAGAGAGAAGAAGAAGAAGCAATGAGGAGGAGGGACGCGCGTGCTCCACCGCTCCCCCTCCTCCCCCTACATATAGACTCGTGGGCTCCGAAGCCGAGGGGGTAGTTGTGGGATCTACTGCGCCCACTACCCCATGCCCCCCACGTTTACCGCGCAAAGTTATTGCACGCAGTAACTCTGCGGGAACCTCAACCGTCCACTCCAGCCACAGCAGATCCGCTCGCGCGCCGAGGCGCGGTAGTGGCGGGCCCCGCCCGTAGGCATGTCCCGTCGCTCATGTGGATGGCCAGACTGGCCCGGCCGCTTGTTGCCACATGCCGAGCCCGAAACGGGCGGCGGCATGGAAGCTTAGCGAGCACGCCACTGGGATCCCGCCAGGGCATTCGAATTTTTTTTTGGACAAGTCAAAATGGGTGAGTCCGACTCTTTCCAGTCGGCCCGGCAGAAATCGAACGACGTTTTCACCTCAAATACTCGGAAAAAGAAACTGCTGAGGCTCCTCGGCTAGTTGTCCGCGGCGCCTCATCAGCTTCGGGGACTACTGTCGGAGTAATGGGCCACGGGTAGGCTAACCCAAGGCCCAAAACCTTTCAAGACATCGGGGCTGACTGCGCCCCTCGAGACGACACATGAAGAGCCGCCTTCTGGAGGACGACTGAAGGAACAGTCGGCTGCCCCGCATGCATCTGATTCCTAGAGGTGAGGTCAAGACCAGCCGACTCTCGCCTGGCAGCTTCCAGAGAAGCCGGCCACGGGGAGTCGGCCCACGGCACCAACAAAGCCCATGCCCTCATCAGGGGGGATGGGACAGGGAGTGGCAACTATGAAGCCCACTCCCTCCCCTTTTCTAGGAGATGGCTAGGCCACAGTGCGCTGTACCAACGGAGATCTCCGTCTGGCGTAGCACTGTTGCCATGCCATCCCTGACATTAGCAACAGCGGGCGGAGTCCTGTGCCCACGATGGCCTGTCAGTACGGTCCACGGATGACTGGCCCTACCAGTCAGTGAGAGTCCAGAAGACGGCAAGAGTGCCACCAGTCAGACCGGCTGGGAGCCGGCCCCAGGGTGTCGGGCTGCTCCTCCCACGGGTTCCCCGCGCCATTAACCAGATAAGACGGGGAGTGGCTACAATGATCACTCGCCAGACGACGGGCTGTAGCCACGACCCCATGACCAAGCCTGCGTCATTAGAGGCACGGCTACAGTAATCAGCAGCTGACAAGACTCGCAAGCGGCGGGTACGGCCTGTCGGCTCCGTACCAGACCAGTCGGCGAGGCCCACTAGCCGGCGGGCCCCAGCAGTCGGCGGAAGGGACCGCAGGTGAAGAGACTGATGGCTGGGCCCTGCGCCCAAACAGTTTACCATTGAACCCCTGGGGGTAGGCCTATATAAACCCCCCAGGGCACCCATGCAAAGGGTTCCAATCCATTAGAACTAGACGAGATCATAGAGGGGGGGGGGAGAGACCTGGCCCTGCCTTCTCCTACCTTCAGCACACTGCTCGAGGAGCGCCCTTGTATTCACTTTGCCTTAGTGATCATGCAGAGACCCCGCAGAGCAGGACTAGGGGTGTTATCTCCTAGGAGAGCCCCGAACCTGGGTAAAGTACGCCGGCGTTCGTGTCTACGCTTCATCCCGTTTCCAGGCACCGACGACGTTCTACTCGCCCCCAGCATGATAAGCCATCCGTTGGCATATGTCGCACCCAACCCCCGACAGCACGTGAAGACTGAAGAACAGTTAGCCGATATCTTCACAAAGCCCATGGATGAGAAGAGATTTAGCATGTTGCGGTGTGAGCTAAATATCTTAGAATCTTTGAATGTCCTTTGAAGAGGACACACATCCTAACACTTATGCAAAATTGATGACTTAGATGTGCAACACATGAAGTAACGTTTTTCTTCAATCAATGAATACTAACCCTCTAAGTGTGAAGAAATTAACGAAGAATTTTATTCTCACGGCCCTACGACAATTGTACATGGCATTTGAAATCAGCATTCTTATACGGTGGGTTACGCCACCAACAAAAGTTGAAAATCTTCAATTTGAGTATTTCTTCAGGTTTGAAATTCCTTAGTTGTTCGAGTTCTTCAACCTTGCTATGTGAGTTTATGTCCTCTACGACATTCATTTGTTTATGTCCTCTACGACATTCACTTATTGCTATTTCTTCAAGTTGCCTTTTCTGCTAAGTGAATGTGATTGGACCCTTCCCCCTCTATGCTCTACTCAACCCAGTCTGTTCACAAATTCTTCATGTGCGTTCATTTTTGAAACCCGTTCAAAATCTTCACCGTTTCCTTGTCAGCTGAAGAATTTGCGAATGAAACATTAAAACTTTCTTATCTAAATTTTCGCCTTTTTGCCGCCTAAACCGTTCCACATCCCACGATAAGACTTATCCATTCACCCACGATCTCACACGATCGCCACCGCTCTATACGTGGGTCACACATGTCGCTAGGATGAGAAGGGTCAGGGGCACGTTCGTCCATTTTCCTTGGGCGAGCAGTTTTTCACCACGGCTATATATACCCCTCACCCTCCTTAGACTGATTTTACTCCACTCGACCTCACTCCGTCGCTCAAGCTCTCAAACCTAGTGCTACCGCGTTTACTGAAATTCCTCAAGACACATCTGGTCAAATTCCTCAAACTTGTTCTTTTTACAAAAACTTCTGAGATTGCATATGACCTCTTAAAATTCTTCGCAACTATACTCTGTTCACAGGTACTCATGTCTGCTGCTGAATCACTAGGTTCTCATCAACTTAACTCATTTGCAGTGTTCCTCGAAGAAAAGTTGCGTACCTCGTCTAAAAACTCAATCATTCAAAATCCTCAGCTGAAGAAAATGTCTGACTAGAAGAAACCTCAGAAGGGTGGCAAGAGACTGGAAGTCAACACATCATTTAAGATCCCCGAGGACACTTATGAAGAATATTGTACTCCTAATGAAGCCAAATATGGCAAGGAGAACGAGAATCAGTGCAAGGTGCACATACAAAGGATAGAGATGAGATGGGCACGGGAATGGAGGGAGTACAGGTATGTCACTCCAAAGTACATGAAGAAATTCGCTCTTCACTCTCCTTGCCCAAGACCTCCATTGGCACCTGGCCAAGAAGCTGATCCCACTAGCCTCAAGCGCGGTGAGGACTATCCAGATGAATAGGCAAGACGACAAGCGAAGCTAGCCAAAATGGCTAAAGAAGAAGTGAGGAAATTCAATGAAAACTCTGCTGCTGCTGCCACTGCTGAGGCCTCTGCTAGCAAGCCCAAGAAGTCTATGCCAAAGAAGCCCGCACACAAGCCCAGTGCCTCTGCTTCAATGCCCTCATGACCAAGCACCTCAGCAATGCCCTCATGGCCCAACTCTGCACTGCCCTCACGGCCAATTTCTCAAGCTGCCCCAGTTTCTCAAGTTCCAAAGCTCAGCTCCTCCGGCAAAGTCCTCAGCACTTGAGCATCTCGCCTCGTGTCAAAGGACCAAAGGCATCTCAATTGCCTCAGGAGCCTCTGCAGGTTCTTCAGATCCTCCGTAATCCTCAACTGGCCCACTCTGTTGAAGACAAAGGCCACTGCTGGACGAGGCACTAGACCAAGTCCTCATAAGAAGCAGGTCGCCTTCCATGTGCCGTCCACTGATGACGAAGCTGATGATGATGAACTCACTGAAATCATCAGAGACAGACACGAAGGGGCCGCTAGAGCCAAAGGCACAAATGTGGCATTGATGCTGGATCCCAAGCTGATCCTTGACTTTATTGATCTATGGCACAAGGATCCAAACACACCTATGCCAGACTTCAAGCTCACTCCTGGACAAAGTCACATGCTGACTGCCTTCATGAGTGAAGAAAAATGGAAATTTGAGAAGGCTAGGAAGCTGACGAAAGCTCAGTATAAGAAGGAGCGTTTCCTGAAGAAGAATGTTGTCAACATGACAACTGATGAACTTGTTGCCATTCAGTCTGAGATCAAAAGTCTTAGTGATGAATTCAATGTCTATCATACAGATTGGCTTGGAGCCGAAGTCAGATTTGTGAGACTGACTGAAGGATTCACCTAAAACTTTGCTGCTCCAATGCAACATGAATCTCCTCAGGCTGAAGCATCTGCTCAACAAACTGAAGGTCATGCCAGCACCGCTGATGAAAATCAGGCTGCTAAAGAAACTGAAAGTACCAGCGCTGATGAAGGTATTCCATCCGCTGATAAAATTGCCAGGGCAACCACTAGTGTTGCGCCTAAAGAACAAGCCAGGCCAGCTGAAGAATCAAACGCTGTGTCTGAAGAAACTGAACCAATCATGGTAACTACATCAGTTGTGCCTGAAGAAAATGAACCAATTTCCTCTGCTCCTCCTGCACCAACGCCAAGTTCCACTCTTCCTTGTGCATCAGAAGTGAGGAAAACCAAAGTTGCAGAGAGAACAGCTGTGAAGAAGGGGAAAGCATCCGCCACCTAAGAGTCTTCAGCACCAAAGAAGACGAAGACAAGGTTAAAAAAGACGGAGACTCTGACAAGTTCTTTTGAGAATCCAATTGATGCTATTCCAGTTTCAACCATGCCATCAAAGGAACATGTTCCCTTGGGTGAGGATTATGAGATCCCTAGCAGATCTGATGAAGATGTTCCTTCTGCTGCTTCGTCGGAGCAGTTGGACGAAGAAATTGATGTGGACAACCTTACGTCCACCCCAATGATATCATCGCCAATGCCTTAATTCACAGCTGAAGAGGCAGGCGTTGAGGAAATGAATGAAGAAGAAGACATGAATATTGGGTGCACCACTCTGGTTTTGAGTGATGAATTTTGGGAAAGTCAGCACCCCAATTCACCACTATTCACTCTACTGCAACAGATTCCACTGTCCCCTGTCCAGACTAAAGAAATTCCTATGGGCTCTGAAGAACCTCAAGCTTCTCTTCTTGCCATACCTGAAGAAATTCCAGCCACTAGTGTTGATGCTCATGCTGCTGAAGAGACGGAGACCCAGGCTACCACTAAAGATGTTGGCACTGAAATTCCCCAGCCTGCTGCTCCTGAGAATGTGATTCCTGAGGCTGTGAAGGCATTGACTGATACTCCTCAGCCCAACCGAAGAATCCCTTCTCCAAAAGGCAAAAATTCATGGCTGATGACTTCTTTCACGAGCATGTGTTCTTCATTGATTACACTCCATATGACTCTGCTCGTCTTCGAAGGGAGCGTTTCTGGACTGCCAACCAAGCCAACTTCTACTCTTCACTGCTTTTTGATAAGGATAAGATCTTTGACCATGAGCATATTCCTCATGTGGACACGAAATCGCTGCCTTGCTTCACCCCACTCCTCAGTGTTCTTCATGACACTGGGCTGCTAAACTTCTGCACCGACACCGTAGACTGGAATGAAGAACTAGTTCTTCAGTTCTATGCCACACTGCACATTACCAGCAATGCTGAAGATGTGAATTCATGGGTGCTGGATTGGATGACAGAAAACACTCACCTCAAAGAACCGGCCTTTGAATTGCTTCATGCCCTGCCTGTCAGTCCTCCCCTTGAAGGCGCCCAACTAATCTACCACGAACATGAGCTATCGGATCACTACATGCAAGTGTTGAGGAAGCCGTTGAAGCCTGGACAAGCCCCTAGAACCAAATTCCTCGTGAAGGAATTGTTGTATGTGCCTCGGACCATCTATCGCATTCCGACCAAGACATTGAGTCCAATCAAAGGCCACAACTCTAATGAAGAAGAAGTCGTTGGCATCATGAAGAATTTTCTATTCAACATCATTCATGGTGTCCCAATCAACTACCATGATTTCTTCATGAGGACACTGGCAAACGTTGCACTGTCACCTTTTGAGTTGAAGCCTTATGCTCCTTGGATTATGAGATTCCTCAGATCAAGGTATTCAATCAATTACAAGGCTGAGTTTCAGAGTCATCTCAGTTACTCGCCACCCATTGAAGTCTTCAAACGACCTATTTCCTCATCTGATGAGAAGGGCAAGGCAACTGCTATTATCGATGAAGGCATTCGTCCATTAGATGGTCAGTTTCGCAAAGCTGCATCTTATTCCACCAATGATGACTCTGCCACTCATGAGTCTGCCACCAATGCTTCAAAGCAAAATACTCAAGGCATAACTCCAAGGGTGTTGGCTGATTGTGAGCTTCTCCTCAGTCTTTAACCAGAAGGTCGATCACAATCATAAATGGGTCAAGCGTCAGTTTGGTTCAATTCTTTAGAACATGACCATCACTCGGAATTCAGTGAAGAAGAACCATTACTACCTCCATGAAGTTTTTGATCGCACCTGGGCTGTTCCGTCTCATCTATATGGTGAACATGACCTTAAGAAGATGGGCTACAAGCAGGACTTTGACTAGTCTCAGCCACCTTTGAAGAAATTCAAGAAGATCAAAGTTCCTCACTTGGTCGCCAGCTCCTATTCTTCATCACGCGAGACTGATGAACATGAATATTTGGACGACACTGTGGCAGGCCCTACTTGATCAACCGACCCCAACAACGTTGGCGCTCCCCCATCGAATTCGTGATATTCTTCAGGGGCGTTAGTCCTCATTTTTTCGTCCCTTTTGGTCATTATATGACAAAGGGGGAGAAATTTGAGTTAGCCTTCAAGCGGGTCTATCTATATGGGCTTTTTTTGCTAAGTTACAACTCTCGTTCTTCTAAAGATTTGTTGGATTGAGTTGTAAACTTAAGTCCGATGGTGGTCTAATACTTTTTGATATGTTCTTCCGCATGCTATTTCCTCATGTATGATAATGCACACATGCTGAATTACATCAGTCACCATATTTCATCATGCATTTCAAATTCTTCATATCATATGTTAAATGCGTGTATGAATTATAAGATATAGGGGGAGATCTCCATGATTCTACTCTTCAAATGTGCATTGCTTCAAAAGAAAATTCCTCACTATGCACATCTTCAGGGGAAGTTTCTTATATATCTTGTAATCAAATTCCTCAATATCAGTATTCACACTTCATATGTTTATCCCTGTTGAAAACTTAACCTATATTGTCATCAATCACCAAAAAGGGGGAGATTGTAAGTGCATCTAGTGCCCCTTAGTGATTTTGGTGTATTGAAGACTTATAGGTTAAAGGACTAATGCGTTTGTGAGTGTACACAGGTCTATAAGTCTATGGGGAGTTTGATATTTACAGAGAAAGTCGACCCCTAAAAATGAATGTGTTCAAGTGAAGACATCGGATTTCTAAAGACTTTGAAAGTGAAGAAATTGGTGTGACCGTGAAGACTTGATATTCATGCGAGGAACATGAAGCGTGAAGACTTTTGTTTTCATAGTTTCATTTTCTCGTTCTTGAGTCATAGGAAACACCGTACTATTAAAGGGTGTCGAGGTAAAACTAAGCCACTACAAAAAATACACTTCCCTGATGATAAGTGTTTGTCACAGTAGGTCGCGTTTTTTGTCATGCATGCACATCCATGACGATTTTATGACAGAATCAAGATAGTCATACCTGTGCTGTCGTAGAAGTGTTCCATGACATTACCAAAATTATCATCACGGAAGTGTCCACTTCCATGACGATAAATCGCACGTCACAGAAGTGCTTTCGTCAAGGCTGACCGACACGTGGCATCCACCATAACGGAACACCATTAAGCTATCAGGTCTGGTTTTGGATCCGTTAACCCGTTAATAGCCGGGACCAATGGGAAATTTCCACGTGCAAAATTCTGATTGGCCGGAGGGAACACCTGTCAGCTCGTCAGTGGGCCAGATGTCGCCCGTCCATTGGAGGAGACATGCCTATGATACGTCGACATGTAGCTGGGCCCAACAGAGGCCCGTATAGGTTAAAAAGGCCGGCGCAGTCAAAGGCCTGTAGTACTTACTCAGGCTAGTGGGTCAGCCCAATAACGGTCTGCCTAATAAAGGCCCATTTACGGCCCGAAGACAGATGTGGCCCGTTAATTGTTCGCCGAATATTTGGGCCCAATTACAGCCGAGTGACTTTCGACCTGTTAGAGGCCTGATGTAGACATGCGCCCATTTCAGCCCGGTGTGACTTTCGGCTTGGGAATGGCCCGTGCTTCCCATGGGCCATATATGGTCCGACGGGACATCGGGCCCACTAAAAGCCCATGATAAAGGTGGCAACAATTAAGCCCAATGTGACTTTGGGCCTGTTAAAGGCTTGTCGCATAATTCGTCCCGTTGATGTCTGTACTAAGCTTTCGGCCTTTTAAAGGCCCATGATATTAGTGGGCCAACTAAGGCCCGAGATATGTTTCGGCCTGGTAACTGCCAGTGATATAACTGGGCCCAAAAAGGCCCGATCTACATTTCAGCCTCCTGAAGGCCCGTTGACGACTAGTGAAAATTGAGGCCCAACATGCATTTCAGCCTGCTAAAGGCCCATGGTTTCATCTGGGCCATAACATGCCAGTACAATATTCTGCCTGTTAATGGCCCAACGCTACCTGGGCCAAACTAAGCACTGGGTCCACAAAAGGCCCAACTAAAATATAGGCTGGTGTAAGTTGTGGGCCTCGCGCAGAGTGTGAAGGCCCCAATCATTCGGGCCCAAGAAAGATGCAGGCTAGCCCAATTGTGGCCCGCTAAAATAAAGAAATTACAGCATAGTAACTAAGAATAAACGTACACTATACAATAAAGGATTTATGGTATATTACATCCACTGGGCATCGAAGTTCGCCACCAGTGATCATAAAGCGCAATGAAGAAGCAGATTACAAAAAAAACTGGGCACCATTGCAGCGTAACAAAATAATACTGAACCGAGACCACTTCCAAGACAGTTCAAGAAAGGTTAGCCTTGCACGGGAACTACTGCGCAAGCTGCTGAGCAAGGCTGTGACACCGGCCTAGCATGTCGGTCATAGCTTCCAGGTGTAGCTATTTAGCAATGAGGTTCTCATTGGTGTTCTCCGCAATCTTTCTTAGAGATAGGACTTCAAGTCGAAGTTGAGTTGTAGAATGCCTTTCTGCTAGAACTTGGGACTGAAGAAGTTGAACTGATTCAGACAACGAATTTTGTGAGCTTGTCTGATTGCTAGTCTCAAGTAACTTGAACACTGCATCAAGACAAGACTTTGGGGCTGTCTCGCTATCTTCAAGATGTTTTGCCTTCTTTGCTACAATATATGTTGGGTTTGTCTCACAACCTTCAGCAGACTTGTACATGCCATTGTCGGATGTGGAGTTCCGGCTAACCCTTCAGGTTCGAACACTGGGGTGCGCGCGAAGTCTTTCCCTCCTACCGATCTACACTCTAGTTTGCTAAGATCTTGCGGACGAAATCGACGAACTCACAACACAAAAAGACACGGGGTTTATACTGGTTTGGGCCACTGTTGTGGTGTAATACCCTACTCCAGTGTGGTGGTGGTGGATTGCCTCACGGGCTGATGATGAACTGTACAAGGGAAGAACAACCTCGTGAGGTTGAGTTGTTCTTGTGCTTTCGGACTTGTGGTGTGTATATTCCCTCAAGCTAAGATGAGATGCCCCTACTATGGTGGTGGCTAGTCCTATTTATAGAGGCCGTGGTCCTCTTCCCAAATATTGAGCGGGAAGGGAGCCAACAATGGCGGGCTAATTTGAAGGGGGACATCTAGTGCAAGCTATCCTCACAAAAGGTAGTCTGCGCCTGTGAAAGGCTCTAGGGTGACACCATCTTGGGCTCCATGATGACCTCCGCCTTGCCGTCCGCCTGGTCTTGGTCTTGTTGCACCGAAATGGCAACCTTTGCCTGAGGCCTCGGTACTCCGCGGCTGCGCTTGCCTCCTTTGCACCAAAGGGGAAACAAGGATGTTGCGCGTGCTGGCGCCCGCCTGGTGTCGATCGTCATGGCTTACGTCATGAGTCTCGTGAGGTTCGCCCCACCTTGATATCTCCGCTCCTCATGAGCCTGCCTAGCTAGGCCACTCCAGGGGAGGTCTTGCGTCGTCCGCCTCACGACGCTTGGACCCTCGCGAGGGTCTTGGGTGCCTTGATGAAGATGGGCCGTACGACCTACTGCTTGGCCACGCCATGGGCCGCAGGCAGGCAGGTCTAGGGACCCCTGTTCCCAAAACGCCGACAGTAGCCCCCGAGCCCAAGGTGCGCACCGGCTTGGCTTCGCGGCGAAGCCAAGGGTCAAGTTCGGAGCACCGCGGGCCCCAAAAGCCTGCGGCCTCGGTTGACGCATGGCAGTTGACTGGACGTGGGCGTCTCCGCTTCCCCACGCTGCCTCGGCGACTACACGACTTGAAAAGTCCCTGCGACATGCGAGGGAAACCATCATTACCTGTGATCATGGGAGACGTCGGTTGGCCTTCTTCTGCTACAAATGGAGAGGGGGGGTGGAGCCCCCATCGCCCATCTCTTCCTCGCTTGCTTGCTTCTTCCTCCTTGCTCTACTGCTTGCTCCAATGGCGCCTATCAGAAGGTTCTCCGCCGAAGAGAAGGGGAAAGCCCCCCGGGATGTCCTGGAGCCACTCCCGCCAAAGAAGAGGTTGATCCATCACCGTGACGAAGTGGCGATGCAAGTGGTGACGAGGCCTTGGTGTGAGCTGCTTCCACCTGGGTACCCAATACCCCTGTACATCCAAGCCGAGGGCTCGAGAGGACGAAGTGACGAGCAGCGCTGCCCATGCCGCATCCGGGGTCGCAGCACCAAGGCGACGTGTGCCGTCCATGCTGCGGACTCCTCGCGCAAGTTGGTGCTGTGGGAGCCGATGCCTCCGAGCTCCTAGATCCGCTTCCCGCAGTTCTTCTCCTATGTGATGCCGCCGAGGGGGCCTCTCGAGTTCTGGCTGCAGCACGCCGACTGCAGCGCTCCGGCGAACGGAGCAGAGATCGAAGCGGTCCCCACCGGCAAGGTCTTCATGACTCGCGGCTGGGGCGAAATCGCACGGGTCTGTCGTGCGAGGGGCGCTCTCGCGATCCACTTCTTCAAGGTTTTTGACACCGAGGGCCGCCGCCTGGAGTGCTGCTCCGGAGAGGAGCGTGAGGCTGATGTGCGCTCCGCTCGCGACCACTCCAGCAGCAGCAGCCCTTGGGAGTCCAGCAGCTCTCCTGAGCTCTACGAGACTCCGTAGACGAGCGACGACAGCTACGTGCCCCCAAGCTCTCACCGCGCTCAGAGCAGGGCTGCGGCGTTTGGCCTCCGCCGCCGCTGATATGGATGGGGTTGGCGTCGGCCTCCCGCGGCCCACTGTTGATGATGGCGTCCGCCACTGAAGGATGTAGATAGGACTCCCCTTAGGATCAACTTTTGTTTCATGCGAAGAATCATGAATCACCCCGTGGGGGCATGTAAGGATCTGCAATGCCTTTGTACTTATCTTCCTTGTTACGAAGATTTGATGAGCGCGTGTCCCGTTAAGGCTTGGCCCCCCTTTCTTTCCTCGCGATAGCTTGTTGCTCTACGCTGACGGGTCCCGGTCCCAAGGCGGCTACAGCCGTCGCTGGTATGCCAGGTCACGATGTCGTGGTCAAGGCCAGGAGGTGCACGGTGAAGGAAATATGCCCTAGAGGCAATAATAAAGTTATTATTTATTTCCTTATATCATGATAAATGTTTATTATTCATGCTAGAATTGTATTAACCGGAAACATAATACTTGTGTGAATACATATACAAATAGAGTGTCACTAGTATGCTCGTTGATCAAAGATGGTTTAGTTTCCTAACGATAGACATGAGTTGTCATTTGATTAACGGGATCACATTATTAGGAGAATGATGTGATTGACTTGACCCATTCCGTTAGCTTAGCACTTGATCGTTTAGTTTGTTGCTATTGCTTTCTTCATGACTTATACATGTTCCTATGGCTATAAGATTATGCAACTCCCGTTTACCGGAGGAACACTTTGTGTGCCACCAAACGTCACAACGTAACTGGGTGATTATAAAGGTGCTCTACAGGTGTCTCCGAAGGTACTTGTTGGGTTCGCATATTTCAAGATTAGGATTTGTCACTCTGATTGTCAGAGAAGTATCTCTGGGCCCACTCGGTAATGCACATCACTACAAGCCTTGCAAACATTACAACTAATGAGTTAGTTGTGGGATGATGTGTTATGGAACGAGTAAGGCCATCTCCACCGCGTGACCCCCTCCTGTCCGGCCCCGTCCGTTTGGGGTCAAAGGGAAAAACGAGGCGGCCCAGTGCGCGACGGCCCGGACCCATGTTGTCCATTTGGTGTCCGAGCCGACCCATTTCGAGCGCAAACTTGCGCCGGGTTTGGGTCGCGGCGGACACCAAATGGACGCGCGCCTTGTCCGCGTCGGGGTCGCATGGCAGGCGGCCACCTACCTCCCACCCGCCCACACCAATGCGCACGAGCGGTCAGCCCGACCTGTCATCCACACATCGGAAGGTCGCCGTCCTTCTTTAAGTGGGAAGTGTGGACCGGTCGTCGTCCACACTGCCCCATGCCATCCCGTGGCCTCCTCAAAACACGAGAGCCCCGAACCCTAGCCCTCCATTGTCCTCGAGCTCGCCAGCCGGCCACCTCGCCATGGGCTTCTGGAACCACAAGGGGAAGCACGACCGTGAGGCCGACTCCTCCTCGGGGCGCCGCCGCGGCTCCGTGAAGAAGGAGGAGCCCGCGTCTCCGCCGCGCTCCTCCCGTCGAGCCCCCGCACCGGCCCCCTTCACCATCAACCCTAGGCCCACCGACGAGCGCGACCGGCAGTACCTCACGGTGGAAGTGTGCCCGCGGTACTGGGAGAGGAGGACGCCGGTCCCGTGGAGCGAAGTCCACCTCCCCAACGGCTGGCACCTCAGCACCGACCGGGTCCCGATCCGGCCTGTGCCGGTGAGAGGCCGCGTGCGCCGCGACGAGATCAAGCGCCACCGCCGCCTCCTCCCCGACGACCTGTACCATGACGACAGGTATGCCCCAGATTCCTCCCTCTGGGACACGTGGCTCCGGGACGAGCACGACACGCGCCGCACTTCATACTTTGCCGGCACGGAGTCGGGGCCGCGGCGGCCACGTCGAGAGGTGCGCGGGCGTACGCGTGTGCGCGGCCTCACGCCCACGCCGCCGCCTTCCCCGTCTTCGTCACCACCTCCACCTCCTCGCATGACAGCGGAGGAGGAGGCCCGGCTCGTGCAGCGTGTCATGTGCTACCTCTTGAGCACTGCGTTGGATTTCCACGTACAGGAGAGGATGATGCAGCAAAGTAGCGTAAGTATTTCCCTCAGTTTTGAGAACCAAGGTATCAATCCAGTAGGAGGCTACGCGCGAATCCCTCGTACCTACACAAAAACAATAGCTCAACACAACCAACGCGCTTAGGGGTTGTCAATCCCTTCACGGTCACTTACGAAAGTGAGATCTGATAGAGATGATAAATAATATTTTTGGTATTTTTGATATAAAGATGCAAAGTGAAAAGTAAAAGGCAAAGTAAAAAAGCAAAGCAATAATAAACTGATGGAGATTGATATGATGAGAAAGAGACCCGGGGGCCATAGGTTTCACTAGTGGCTTCTCTCAAGAGCATAAGTATTCTACGGTGGGTGAACAAATTACTGTTGAGCAATTGACAGAATTGAGCATAGTTATGAGAATATCTAGGTATGATCATGTATATAGGCATCACGTCCGAGATAAGTAGACCGACTCCTGCCTGCATCTACTACTATTACTCCACTCATCGACCGCTATCCAGCATGCATCTAGAGTATTAAGTTAAAAATAGAGTAGCGCCTTAAGCAAGATGACATGATGTAGAGGGATAGTTTCATGCAATATGATAAAAACCCCTTCTTGTTATCCTCGATGGCAACAATACAATACGTGCCTTGCTGCCCCTTCTGTCACTGGGAAAGGACACCGCAAGATCGAACCCAAAGCTAAGCACTTCTCCCAGGGCAAGAAAAACCAATCTATAGGCCAAACCAAACCGATAATTCGAAAAGACTTGCAAAGATAACCAATCATACATAAAAGAATTCAGAGAAGATTCAAATATTATTCATAGATAGACTGGATCATAAATCCTCAATTCATCGGTCTCAAAAAACACACAGCAAAAAGAAGATTACATCGAAAAGATCTCCACGAGAGAGGGGGAGAACATTGTATTGAGATCCAAAAAGAGAGAAGAAGCCATCTAGCTACTAACTATGGACCCGTAGGTCTGCAGTAAGCTACTCACACTTCATCGAAGGGGCTTGGATGATGATGTAGAAGCCCTCCGTGATCGATGCCCCCTCTGGCGGAGCTCCGGAACAGGCCCCAAGATGGGATCTCGTGGATACAGAAAGTTGCGGCGGTGGAATTAGCTTTTTGGCTCCATATCTGATCGTTTGGGGGTACGTGGATATATATAGGAGGAAGAAGTACATCGGTGGAGCAACAGGGGCCCACGAGGGTGGAGGGCGCGCCTGGATGGGGGGGGCAGGCGCGCCCCCTACCTCGTGGCCTCTTGTTAATTGGCTTGACGTAGGGTCCAAGTCTCCTGAGTTGTATTCGGTGAGAAAATCACTATCCCGAAGGTTTCATTCCGTTTGGACTCCATTTGATATTCCTTTTCTTCAAAACCCTAAAACTGGCAAAAAACAGCAATTCTGGGCTGGGCCTCCGGTTAATAGGTTAGTCCCAAAAATAATATAAAAGTGGATAATAAATCCCAATAATGTCCAAAAGAGTAGATAATATAGCATGGAGTAATCAAAAATTATAGATACGTTGGAGACGTATCAAGCATCCCCAAGCTTAATTCCTGCTCGTCCTCGAGTAGGTAAATGATAAAAACAGAATTTTCGATGCGGAGTGCTACTTGGCATAATTTCAATGTAAATCTTCTTAATTGTGGTATGAATATTCAGATTCAAAAGATTCAAGACAAAATTTCATGTTGACATAAAAATAATAATACTTCAAGCATACTAACAAAGCAATTATTCTTCTCGAAATAACATGGCCAAAGAAAGCTATCCCTACAAAATCATATAGTCTGGCTATGCTCTATCTTCACCACACAAAGTATTTAAATCATGCACAACCCCGATGACAAGCCAAGCAATTGTTTTATACTTTTGACATTTTCAAAACTTTTTCGATCTTCATGCAATACATGAGCATGAGCCATGGATATGGCACTATATGTGGAATAGAATGGTGGTTGTGGAGAAGACAAAAAGAGGGGAATATAGTCTCACATCAACTATGCGTATCAACGAGATATGGAGATGCCCATCAATAGATATCAATTTGAGTGAGTAGGGATTGCCATGCAACAGATGCACTAGAGCTATAAGTATATGAAAGCTCAACAAAATAAACTAAGTGGGTGTGCATCCAACTCGCTTTCTCACTAAGACCTAGGGCAATTTGAGGAAGCCCATCATTGGAATATACAAGCCGAGTTCTATAATTAAAAATTCCCACTAGTATATGAAAGTGACAGAATAAGAGACTCTCTATCACGAAGATCATGGTGCTACTTTGAAGCACAAGTGTGGTAAAAGGATAGTAACACTGTCCCTTCTCTCTTTTTCTCACATTTTTTTGGGCCTTCTCTTTTTTATGGCCTCTTTTTCTCCTTTTTTTATTTTTCGTCTGGAGTCTCATCCCGACTTGTGGGGGAATCATAGTCTCCATCATCCTTTCCTCACTTGGGACAATGCTCTAAAAATGATGATCATCACACTTTTTATTTTTCTCATAACTCAACAATTACAACTCAATACTTAGAACAAAATATGACTCTATATGAATGCCTCCAGCGGTGTACCGGGATATGCAATGAATCAAGAGTGACATGTATGAAAGAATTATGAATGGTGGCTTTGCCACAAATACGATGTCAACTACATGATCATGCTAGCAATATGACAATGATGGAGCGTGTCATAATGAACGGAACGGTGGAAAGTTGCATGGCAATATATCTCGGAATGGCTATGGAAATGCCATTATAGGTAGGTATGGTGGCTGTTTTGAGGAAGGTATTTGGTGGGTGTATGATACCGGCGAAAAGTGCGCGGTATTAGAGAGGCTAGCAATGGTGGAAGGAAGGAAAGTGCGTATAATCCATGGACTCAACATTAGTCATAAAGAACTCATATACTCACTGCAAAAATCTAGAAGTTATCAAAGCAAAGTATTATGGGCATGCTCCTAGGGGGATAGATTGGTAGGAAAATACCATCGCTCGTCCCCGACCGCCACTCATAAGGAAGACAATCAATAAATAAATCATGCTCCCACTTCATCACATAACGGTTCACCATACATGCATGCTACGGGAATCACAAACTTTAACACAAGCATTTCTCAAATTCACAACTACTCAACTAGCATGACTCTAATATCACCATCCTCATATCTCAAAACAATTATCAAGCATCAAATTTTTTTCTTAGTATTCAACGCACTCAAAAGAAAGTTTTACAAATCTTGAATACCAAGCATATTATTATTAAGCAAATTACCATGCTATTAAGACTCTCAAAATAATCTAAGTGAAGCATGAGAGATCAATAGTTTCTATAAAACAAATCCACCACCATGCTCTAAAAGATATAAGTAAAGCACTAGAGCAAAATTATATAACTCAAAAGATATAAGTGAAGCACATAGAGTATTCTATCAAATTCCAAATTATGTATGGCTCTCTCAAAAGGTGTGTACATCAAGGATGATTTTGTTCGACTAACAAGCAAAGACTCAAATCATAAAAGACGCTCCAAGCAAAACACATATCATGTGGTGAATAAAAATATAGCTCCAAGTAAAGTTACCGATAGAAGTAGACGAAAGAGCGGATGCCTTCCGGGGCATCCCCAAGCTTTGGCTTTTAGGTGTCCTTAGATTATCTTGGGGGTGCCTGTGGCATCCCCTAGCTTAGGCCCTTGCCACTCCTTGTTCCATAATCCATCAAATCTTTACCCAAAACTTGAAAACTTCACAACACAAAACTTAAAGTAGAAAATCTCGTGAGCTCCGTTAGCGAAAGAAAACAAAAGACCACTTCAAGGTACTGTAATGAACTCATTATTTATTTATATGGGTGTTATACCTACTTTATTCCAACTTCTGTATGGTTCATAAACTATTTTATTAGCCATAGATTCATCAAAATAAGCAAACAACACACGAAAAACAGAATCTGTCAAAAACAGAACAGTGTAGTAATCTGTAGCTAGCGCAAGATCTGGAACACCAAAAATTCTAAAATAAATTGCTGGACGTGAGGAATTTATCTATTAATCATATTCAAAAAGAATTAACTAAATATCACTCTCCAAATAAAAATGACAGCAGTTCTCGTGAGCGCTAAAGTTTCTGTTTTTTTACAGCAAGTTCAACAAGACTTTCCCGAAGTCTTCCCAACGGTTCCACTTGGCACAAACACTAATTAAACACAAAAAACACAACCAAAACAGAGGCTAGATAAATTATTTATTGAATAACAGCAAGGAAAAATATTGGGTTGTCTCCCAACAAGCACTTTTCTTTAAAGCCTTATAGCTAGGCATTGGTACTTTTAATGATGCTCACAAGAAAGACAAGAATTGAAGCACAAAAGGATCATCATAAAGCATGTGACAAACACATCTAAGTCTAACATACTTCCTATGCATAGGCATCTTAAAGGCAAATAAATTATCATAGCTAGCAAAAACTAGCATATGCAAGGAAGCGGAAAGAAACAATAGCAATCTCAACATAACGAGAAGTAATTTAGTAACATGAAAATTTCTACCACCATATTTTCCTCTCTCGTAATAATTACATGTAGGATCATAAGCAAATTCAACAAAATATCTATCACATAAAATATTTTCAACACAATCCACATGCATGCAGAGTTGACATTCTTCCAAAATAGTGGGATTAACATTAGCTAAAGTTATGACCTCTTCAAACCCACTTTTATCAAAAACTTCATAAGATTGATCATTATCCAAATATGCGGGATCTAAAGTTGACACTCTGCCAAACCCACTTTTAGTATTATTGCAAACACTATTATCAATCTCATAATCATCATGGGGAGTAAATAAATTTTCAAGATCAAAAGAAGAATCACCCCAATCATGATCATTGCAACAAGTAGAGGACATAGCAAAACTAGCATCCCCTAGATTAGGGTTTTGCATATTATTAGCACAATTTACATAAATAGAATTTATAATAAAATCATTGCAATCATGCTTTTTATTTAAAGATCTATCGTGAATCGCTTTATAAGGTAATTCATCACACTTTTCAGATTAACGAATTTCAAGCAAAACCTCATAAAGATAATCTAGTGCACAAAACTCACTAGCGATTGGTTCATCATAATTGGATCTCTTAAAAAGATTAGCAAGCGGATGAGGATCCATAGATCTTAGGTTCTCTGTTTCATAATAAATAAACAACTATTTCAACCATACGAGCAAACAAAAGGCAAACGGGCAAAAAGAGGCAAATAGAGAAAGAGAGGGAGGATAGAGAGAGAGGGCGAATAAAACAGCAAGGCTGAAGTGGGGGAGAGGAAAGTGAGAGGAAAATGGCTAATAATGTAATGCGGGATATAGGGATTGTGATGGGTACTTGGTATGTTGACTTTTGCCCAGACTCCTCGGCAACGGTGCCAGAAATTCTTCTTGCTACCTCTTGAGCACTGCGTTGGATTTCCCCGAAGAGGAGAGGATGATGCAGCAAAGTAGCGTAAGTATTTCCCTAAGTTTTTGAGCACCAAGGTATCAATCAAGTAGGAGGCTACACGCGAGTCCCTCGTACCTACACAAAAACAATAGCTCAATGCAACCAACGCGCTTAGGGGTTGTCAATCCCTTCACGGTCACTTACGAAAGTGAGATCTGATAGAGGTGATAAATAATATTTTTGGTATTTTGATATAGAGATGCAAAGTGAAAAGGAAAAGGCAAAGTAAAAAGCAAAGCAATAATAAACTGATGGAGATTGATATGATGGGAAAGAGACCCAGAAAGAGACCCAGGGGCCATAGGTTTCACTAGTGGCTTCCCTCAAGAGCATAAGTATTCTATGGTGGGTGAACAAATTACTGTTGAGCAATTGACAGAATTGAGCATAGTTATGAGAATATCTAGGTATGATCATGTATATAGGCATCACGTCCGAGACAAGTAGACCGACTCCTGCCTGCATCTACTACGATTACTCCAGTCATCGACCGCTATCCAGCATGCATCTAGAGTATTAAGTTAAAAATAGAGTAACGCCTTAAGCAAGATGACATGATGTAGAGGGATAGTTTCATGCAATATGATAAAAACCCCATCTTTTTATCGTTGATGGCAACAATACAATACTTGCCTTGCTGCCCCTTCTGTCACTGGGAAAGGAAACCGCAAGATCGAACCCAAAGCTAAGCACTTCTCCCATGACAAGAAAAACCAATCTAGTAGGCCAAACCAAACTGATAATTCAAAGAGACTTGCAAAGATAACCAATCATACATAAAAGAATTCACAGAAGATTCAAATATTATTCATAGATAGACTAGATCATAAACCCAAAATTCATCGGTCTCAACAAACACACCACAAAAAGAAGATTACATCAAATAGATCTCCACGAGAGAGGGGGAGAACATTGTATTGAGATCCAAAAAGAGAGTAGAAGCCATCTAGCTACTAACTACGGACCCGTAGGTCTGAACTAAACTACTCACACTTCATTGGAGGGGCTTGGATGACGATGTAGAAGCCCTCCGTGATCGATGCCCCCTCCGGCGGAGCTCCGAAACAGGCGCCAAGATGGGATCTCATGGATACAGAAAGTTGCGGCGGTGGAATTAAGTTTTTGGCTCCGTATCTGATCGTTTGGGGGTACGTGGATATATATAGGAGGAAGAAGTACATCGGTGGAGCAACAGGGGCCCACGAGGGTGGAGGGCGCGCCTGGATGGGGGGGGCAGGCGCGCCCCCTACCTCGTGGCCTCTTGTTAATTGGCTTGACGTAGGGTCCAAGTCTCCTGAGTTGTATTCGGTGAGAAAATCACGTTTCCAAAGGTTTCATTCCGTTTGGACTCCGTTTGATATTCCTTTTCTTCGAAACCCTAAAACAAGCAAAAAACAGCAATTCTGGGCTGGGCCTCCGGTTAATAGGTTAGTCCCAAAAATAATATAAAAGTGGATAATAAAGCCCAATAATATCCAAAACAGTAGATAATATAGCATGGAGCAATCAAAAATTATAGATACGTTGGAGACGTATCATCATGGACGACTCCATGTACACCCACGACGAGCGCCAATGGGATATCTTGGAGGAGACGATGGCACTCTCTGCCGCCGGCGACGCCGCCTTCCCCGAGCTGCAAATGGTGGAGGAGAGGAGGGAGGAGGCGATGGAGGAGGAGCCGGTGGCCGCGTTCCACCCGGGCCTGTTGGGCAGGGGTAGGGCTGGTCCTGCACTGCTCCGGAGATGGCCGCCACCGTCATTTACCTTTTTAAGTCATTTTGTTTAAGTTTGTATGTTCTTTTAAACACGTCCAACACGGACAAATTTTGGGGTGCGACCGCGCGGTGGGCGCACGCACGACCCAACGGACAGAGGCGGACACGGGCGAACCCATCGGCGCCCCAAAGGGACAAAATCCGGCCAAAATGGACGTCCGTTTGGGTCGCGCGGTGGAGTTGGACTAAAGAGACTTGCCGGTAACGAGATTAAACTAGGTATTGAGATACCAACGATAGAATCTCGGGCAAGTAACATACCGATGACAAATGGAACAACATATGTTGTTATGTGGTCTGAATGATAAAGATCTTCGTAGAATATGTAGGAGCCAATATGGGCATCCGGGTCCCGCTATTGGTTATTGACCAGAGAGGTGTCTCGGTCATGTCTACATAGTTCTCGAACCCGTAGGGTCCGCATGCTTAACGTTCATTGACGATATAGTACTATATGAGTTATGTATGTTGGTGACCGAATGTTGTTCGGAGTGCGGGATGGGATCACGGACATGACGAGGAACTTCGAAATGGTCCAGAGATAAAGTTTGATATATGGGATAATAGTGTTTGATCACCGGAAGGGTTCCAGAATTCACCGGAAGGGGTTCCAGATGTTTCCCGAAATGCTAAGGTACGAGAACACTTTATTTGGGTCAAAGGGGAAAGCCCACAAGGTTGTTGGAAAGCGCAAAAGGAAGTTTTCTGGAGTACAGGGGCCAGACGCCAGGGTCCCTGGCGTCTGGCCCTGTAGTCCGAGAAGGACTCGTGCCTTTCGGGTGAAACCGACCTTGTGGAGGCTTTTACTCCAAGTTTCGACCCCAAGGCTCAACATATAAATAGAGGGGTAGGGATAGCACCCAAGACAGATCAAGAAACACCAAGCCGTGTGCCGGCAACCCCATCCCCTCTAGTTTGTCTTCCGTCATAGTTTTCGTAGTGCTTAGGCGAAGCCCTGCGGAGATTGTTCTTCACCAACACCGTCATCACACCGTCGTGCTGCCGGAACTCATCTACTACTTCGCCCCTCTTGCTGGATCGAGAAGGCGAGGACGTCACCAAGTCGAAGGTGTGCAGAACTCGGAGGTGCCGTGCTTTCGGTACTTGGATCGGTCGGATCGTGAAGACGTTCGACTACATCAACCACGTTGGTATAACGCTTCCGCGAACGGTCTACGAGGGTACGTAGACAACACTCTCCCCTCTCGTTGCTATGCATCACCATGATCCTGCGTGTGCGTAGGAATTTTTTTTTGAAATTACTACGTTCCCCAATAGTGGCATCCGAGCCAGGTTTTATGCGTTGATGTTATATGCACGAGTAGAACACAAGTGAGTTGTGGGCGATACAAGTCATACTGCTTACCAGCATGTCATACTTTGGTTCGGCGGTATTGTTGGATGAAGCGGCCCGGACCGACATTACGCGTACGCTTGCGCAAGACTGGTTCTACCGACGTGCTTTGCACACAGGTGGCTGGCGGGTGTCAGTTTCTCCAATTTTATTTGAACCGAGTGTGGCTACGCCCGGTCCTTGAGAAGGTTAAAACAACACCAACTTGACGAACTATCGTTGTGGTTTTGATGCGTAGGTAAGAACGGTTCTTGCTATGCCCAGTAGCAGCCACGTAAAACATGCAACAACAAAGTAGAGGACATCTAACTTGTTTTTGCAGGGCATGTTGTGATGTGATATGGTCAAGACATGATGCTAAATTTTATTGTATGAGATGATCATGGTTTGTAACCGAGTTATCGGCAACTGGCAGGAGCCATATGGTTGTCGTTTTATTGTATGCAATGCAATCGCCCTGTAATGCTTTACTTTATCACTAAGCGGTAGCGATAGTCGTAGAAGCATAAGATTGGCGAGACGACAACGATGCTACGATGGAGATCAAGGTGTCACGCCGGTGACGATGGTGATCATGACGGTGCTTCGGAGATGGAGATCACAAGCACGAGATGATGATAACCATATCATATCACTTATATTGATTGCATGTGATGTTTATCTTTTATGCATCTTATCTTGATTTAATTGACGGTAGCATTATAAGATGATCTCTCACTAAATTTCAAGATAAAAGTGTTCTCCCTAAGTATGCACCGTTGCCAAAGTTCGTCGTGCCCAGACACCACGTGATGATCAGGTGTGATAAGATCTACGTCCATCTACAACAGGTGCAAGCCAGTTTTGCACACACAGAATACTTAGGTTAAACTTGACGAGCCTAGCATATGTAGATATGGCCTCGAAACACTAAGACCGAAAGGTCGAGCGTGAATCATATAGTAGATATGATCAACATAGTGATGTTCACCATTGAAAGCTACTCCATTTCACGTGATGATCGTTTATGGTTTAGTTGATATGGATCACGTGATCACTTAGAGGATTAGAGGGATGTCTATCTAAGTGGGAGTTCTTAAGTAATATGATTAATTGAACTTAAATTTATCATGAACTTAGTACCTGATAGTATCTTGCTTGTCTATGTGGATTGTAGATAAATGGCCCGTGCTGTTGTTCCGTTGAATTTTAATGCGGTCCTTGAGAAAGCAAAGTTGAAAGATGATGGTAGCAATTACATGGACTGGGTCCGTAACTTGAGGATTATCCTCATTGCTGCACATAAAAGTTACGTCCTGGAAGCACCGCTAGGTGTACCACCTGCGCCAGCAACTGCAGACATTGTGAATGCCTGGCAGTCACGTGTTGATGACTACTCGATAGTTCAGTGTGCCATGCTTTATGGCTTAGAACCGGGACTTCAACGACATTTTGAACGTCATGGAGCATATGAGATGTTCCAGGAATTGAAGTTAATATTTCAAAGAATGCCCGGATTGAGAGATATGAATTATCCTATAAGTTCTACAGCTGCAAGATGGAGGAGAATAGTTCTATCAGTGAGCATATACTCAAGATGTCTGGGTACTGCAATCACTTGATTCAACTGGGAGTTAATCTTCCGGATGATAGCGTCATTGACAAAATTCTTCAATCACTGCCGCCAAGCTACAAAAGCTTCGTGATGAACTGTAACATGCAAGGGATGGATAAGACGATTCCCGAGCTCTTCGCAATGCTAAAGGCTGCAGAGGTAGAAATCAAGAAGGAGCATCAAGTGTTGATGGTTAATAAGACCACCAATTTCAAGAAAAATGGCAAAGGGAAGAAGAAGGGGAACTTCAAGAAGAACAACAAGCAAGTTGCTGCTCAAGAGAAGAAACCCAAGTCTGGACCTAAGCCTGAGACTGAGTGCTTCTACTGCTAACAGACTGGTCACTGGAAGCGGAACTGCCCCAAATATTTGACGGATAAGAAGGATGGCAAGGTGAACAAAGGTATATGTGATATACATGTTATTGATGTGTACCTTACCAGAGCTCGCAGTAGCACCTGGGTATTTGATACTGGTTTTGTTGCTAATATATGGAACTCAAAACAGGGACTACGGATTAAGCGAACACTGGCCAAGGACGAGGTGACGATGCGCGTGGGAAACAGTTCCAATGTCGATGTGATCGCCGTCAGCACGCTACCTCTACATCTACCTTTGGGATTAGTATTAGACCTAAATAATTGTTATTTGGTTCCAGCGTTGAGCATGAACATTATATCTGGATCTTGTTTGATGCGAGACGGTTATTCATTTAAATCAGAGAATAATGGTTGTTCTGTTTATATGAGTAATATCTTTTATGGTCATGCATCCTTGAAGAGTGGTCTATTTTTGATCAATCTCGATAGTAGTGATACACATATTTATAATGTTGAAGCCACAAGATGCAGAGTTGATAATGATAGTGCAACTTATTTGTGGCACTACCGTTTAGGTCATATCACTGTAAAGCGCATGAAGAAACTCCATACTGATGGACTTTTGGAACCACTTGATTATGAATCACTTGGTACTTGCGAACCGTGCCTCATGGGCAAGATGACCAAAACGCCGTTCTCCGCAACTATGGGGAGAGCAACAGATTTGTTGGAAATCATACATACAGATGTATGTGGTCCAATGAATATTGAAGCTTGTGGTGGATATCATTATTTTCTCACCTTCACAGATGATTTGAGAAGATATGGGTATATCTACTTAATGAAACATAAGTCTGAAACATTTGAAAGGTTCAAAGAATTTCAGAGTGAAGTTGAAAATCATCGTAACAAGAAAATAAAGTTTGTACGATCAGATCGTGGAGGAGAATATTTGAGTTACGAGTTTGGTCTATATTTGAAACAATGCGGAATAGTTTCGCAACTCACGCCACCTGGAACACCACAACATAATGGTGTGTCCGAACGTCGTAATCGTACTTTACTAGATATGGTGCGATCTATGATGTCTCTTACTGATTTACCGCTATCGTTTTGGGGTTATGCTTTAGAGACAGCTGCATTCACATTAAATAGGGTACCATCGAAATTTGTTGAGACGATGCCTTATGAACTGTGGTTTGGCAAGAAACCAAAGTTGTCGTTTCTTAAAGTTTGGGGTTGAGATGCTTATGTGAAAAAGCTTCAACCTGATAAGCTCGAACCCAAATTGGAAAAATGTGTCTTCATAGGATACCCAAAAGAGACTGTTGGGTACACCTTCTATCACAGATCTGAAGGCAAGACATTCGTTGCTAAGAATGGATCCTTTTTGGAGAAGGAGTTTCTCTCGAAAGAAGTGAGTGGGAGGAAAGTAGAACTTGATGAGGTAACTGTACCTGCTCCCTTATTGGAAAGTAGTTCATCACAGAAACCGGTTCCTGTGACGCCTACACCAATTAGTGAGGAAGTTAATGATGATGATCATGAAACTTCAGATCAAGTTATTACTGAACCTTGTAGATCAACCAGAGTAAGATCCGCACCAGAGTGGTACGGTAATCCTGTTCTTGAAGTCATGTTACTAGACCATGATGAACCTACGAACTATGAAGAAGCGATGGTGAACCCAGATTCCGCAAAATGGCTTGAAGCCATGAAATCTGAGATGGGATCCATGTATGAGAACAAAGTGTGGACTTTGGTTGACTTTCTCGTTGATCGGCAAGCCATTAAGAATAAATGGATCTTCAAGAAGAAGACTGACACTGGCGGTAATGTTACTGTCTATAAAGCTCGACTTGTTGCAAACGGTTTTCAACAAGTTCAAGGGATTGACTATGATGAGACCCTCTCACACGTAGCGATGCTTAAGTCTATCCGAATCATGTTAGCAATTGCCACATTTTATAATTATGAAATTTGGCAAATGGATGTAAAAACTGCATTCCTGAATGGATTTCTGGAAGAAGAGTTGTATATGATGCAACCAGAAGGTTTTGTCGAACCAAAAGGAGCTAACAAAGTATGCAAGCTCCAGTGATCCATTTATGGACTGGTGAAAGCCTCTCGGAGTTGGAATAAACGGTTTGATAGTGTGATCAAAGCATTTGGTTTTATACAGACTTTTGGAGAAGCCTGTATTTACAAGAAAGTGAGTGGGAGCTCTGTAGCATTTCTGATATTATATGTGGATGACATATTGTTGATTGGAAATGATATAGAATTTCTGGATAGCATAAAGGGATACTTGAATAAGAGTTTTTCAATGAAAGACCTCGGTGAAGCTGCTTATATATTGGGCATCAAGATCTATAGAGATAGATCAAGACGCTTAATTGGACTTTCACAAAGCACATACCTTGACAAAGTTTTGAAGAAGTTCAAAATGGATTAAGCAAAGAAAGAGTTCTTGCCTGTGTTACAAGGTGTGAAGTTGAGTAAGACTCAATGCCCGACCACTGCAGAAGATAGAGAGAAGATGAAAGATGTTCCCTATGCTTCAGCCATAGGCTCTATCATGTATGCAATGTTGTGTACCAGACCTGATGTGTGCCTTGCTATAAGTCTAGCAGGGAGGTACCAAAGTAATCCAGGAGTGGATCACTGGACAGCGGTCAAGAACATCCTGTAATACCTAAAAAGTACTAAGGATATGTTTCTCGTTTATGGAGATGACAAAGAGCTAGTCGTAAAAGGGTTACTTCGATGCAAGCTTTGACACTAATTCGGACGATTCTAAATCGCAAACCAGATACGTGTTTACATTGAACAGTGGAGCTGTCAGTTGGTGCAATTCTAAACAAAGCGCCGTGGCGGGATCTACATGTGAAGCGGAGTACATAGCTGCTTCGGAAGCAGCGAATGAAGGAGTCTGGATGAAGGAGTTCATATCTGATCTAGGTGTCATACCTAGTGCATCGGGTCCAATGAGAATCTTTTGTGACAATACTGGTGCAATTGCCTTGGCGAAGGAATCCAGATTTCACAAGAGAACCAAGCACATCGAGAGACGCTTCAATTCCATCCGGGATATAGTCCAGGTGGGAGACAGAGAAATTTGTAAGATACATACGGATCTGAATGTTGCAGACCCGTTAACTAAGCCTCTTCCACGAGAAAAACATGATCAGCACCAAGACTCCATGGGTGTTAGAATCATTACTGTGTAATCTAGATTACTGACTCTAGTGCAAGTGGGAGACTGAAGGAAATATGCCCTAGAGGAAATAATAAAAGTTATTATTTATTTCCTTATATCATGATAATGTTTATTATTCATGCTAGAATTGTATTAACCGGAAACATAAGACTTGTGTGAATACATAGACAAACAGAGTGTCACTAGTATGCTCGTTGATCAAAGATGGTTAAGTTTCCTAACCATAGACATGAGTTGTCATTTGATTAACGGGATCACATAATTAGGAGAATGATGTGATTGACTTGACCCATTCTGTTAGCTTAGCACTTGATCGTTTAGTTTGTTGCTATTGCTTTCTTCATGACTTATACATATTCCTATGACTATGAGATTATGCAACTCCCGTTTACCGGAGGAACACTTTGTGTGCCACCAAATGTCACAACGTAACTGGGTGATTATAAAGGTGCTCTGCAGGTGTCTCCGAAGGTACTTGTTGGGTTGGCATATTTCGAGATTAGGATTTGTCACTCCGATTGTCGGAGAGGTATCTCTGGGCTCACTCGGTAATGCACATCACTATAAGCCTTGCAAGCATTGCAACTAATGAGTTAGTTGCGGGATGATGTATTACGGACGAGTGAAGAGACTTGCCGGTAACAAGATTGAACTAGGTATTGAGATACCGACGATCGAATCTCGGGCAAGTAACATACTGATGACAAAGGGAACAATGTATGTTGTTATGCGGTCTGACCGATAAAGATCTTCATAGAATATGTAGGAGCCAATATGGGCATCCAGGTCCCACTATTGGTTATTGACCAGAGAGGTGTCTCCGTCATGTCTACATAGTTCTCGAACCCGTAGGGACCGCACGCTTAACGTTCGATGACGATATAGTACTATATGAGTTATGTATGTTGGTTACCGAATGTTGTTCGGAGTCCGGGATGGGATCACGGACATGACGAGGAACTCCGGAATGGTCCGGAGATGAAGTTTGATATATGGGACAATAGTGTTTGGTCACGGGAAGGGTTCCGGAATTCATCGGAAGTGGTTCCGGATGTTTCCCGAAATGTTTGGGTACGAGAAAAATTTATTTGGGCCAAAGGGGAAAGCCCACAAGGTTTTTGGAAAGCGCAAAAGGAAGTTTTGCGGAGTATTGGGGCCAGACACCAGGGTCCCTGGCGTCTGGGGCCAGACGCCGAGAACCCTGGCGTCTGGCCCTGGAGTCCGAGAAGGACTCTTGCCTTTCGGGTGAAACCGACCTTGTGGAGGCTTTTACTCCAAGTTTCGACCCCAAGGCTCAACATATAAATAGAGGGGTAGGGCTAGCACCCAAGACAGATCAAGAAACACCAAGCCGTGTGCTTGCAACGTCGTCCCCTCTAGTTTGTCATCCGTCATAGTTTTTGTAGTGCTTAGGCGAAGCCCTGCGGAGATTGTTCTTCACCAACACCGTCACCACGCCGTCATGCTGCCGGAACTCATCCACTACTTCGCTCCTCTTGCTGGATCGAGAAGGCGAGGACGTCACCGAGCCGAAGGTGTGCAGAACTCGGAGGTGTCATGCTTTCGGTACTTGAATCGGTCGGATCGTGAAGACGTTCCACTACATCAACCGCGCTGATATAACGCTTCCACGAACGGTCTACGATCCTGCGTGTGCCATGATCCTGCGTGTGCGTAGGATTTTTTTTAAATTACTACGTTCCCCAACACGCGACCCGAGGTCCAGTAAGAGCCCCTGAGGCGCGATGCTCAGGAGGTCCCCCTTAGCGCCCAAGCGGCCATGGTAAAGAAAGAAAGGAAGACGACTTGGCCGCAACGGGGTTGCGGCATGGTGTGAGCGACTACTAGGCCCAAATATTTAGCCGATCCGAGGGTGAGACTTATCTTGCTGACTTTGTGGTGATTCCTGATTTTGCACTAGGGCTGCGCACCAACTTATGCGACATAGCTAGGCCGGTCCGTACGAGTTTTCCTTCTCCCGAGCTCTTCCTAGTGCTCTACGTCCTCAGGTCCCGGCCCTCGAGCGAGCTCAGCCAACACTGGTATGCCAGGTCGCGATGCCGTGGTCAAGGCCGGGGGGTGAGGGCTGGAGATCCAGTAAGAGCTCCTAAGTCGCGATGCTCAGGAGCCCCCCTTTTAACGCGCAAGAGAATCACACGAGAGAAAAGAAGACTCAAGTTGCCGCCTGCTATCCTTCCCGCGGGGTCCCTGTGGACAGGCACAAGTAGAAACATGGTTTGCCGTTACTGCCGCCTGCCTGCCACTGGTTGGTCCGGATGAAGTGAAGGCACTAAGGGCCTGGTGAGGTGACTTGCACGGCGCGTGCCGCGAGCCAGAGCTCGACCACTCAGATTTGTCGGTCGTGGCAGGGACTGACCCATGAACCAGCACCGTGCCTGTGTAGTGGCCCCGAGGGAGGCGATGATCGAGCAGCTGATAGCAGGTGGCCGGTTAAGCAGGGAGAGCAGATCAACTTAGGTAAATGCAGGAAGATACATGGCACTAGGTCTGGCCCGAGCGGCTTGGGGATGATGCAGCCTGTGGGGCGCCCCCAGCAAGGTAAGCTAAAGACTTAAGCAAAAGGGATGCATGCCATAGGGACGGACCCGTGTGGCCTGGGAATAATGCAGCGCGAGGGGCGCTCCTAGCTTAAATGAACTTGGAAGATGTCACCTGGTCCTGTAGACGAGGTAGAGTTGGTGCAGCTGAAGCCACGCGTTGAAGGAATGGCTCCTCATGAGCCAACGGGGCCCTGAGCCTCGGGAGGCTCTGGGGCTGAGGAGGTTCCTTGAAGACCATCCCCATCTCCTCCAGAACGGCGTGGAACCTGGCCTCCTGAGCCGCTAGGACTTGCCGCACATTGCGCTGATAGGCTGACGCCACGCTGAAGGGCATGCTAACGTAGCTGTGTGGTGGGCCCTCACAACGACCCGCACTCAAAGGCCAGAAGCGCTCCTGAGATGCGGCCCTGTTGAGCCCTGGGATGTCGATGCAGACGCGCAGCCCAGCATCCTCGCCTGGATGGGGGGCTGTGCCTTGTTAGCGGCTGTGGCGGTGCATGGCTCTTGCTTCTTGCAGTTCCTGGGTGGTCTTGGTGATGAACTCCTGAGCGGTGGGCACTCCTTGCCATGTGCTCTCCTAAGGAAAGTGTGCCGTGAAGCACGCTTCCAAGTGGTGCCCAAGCGCCTCCCTCGTGAGGTTGGCAAGGTCTGAGGCTCTCCAGGAGAGAGCCCCCAAGTCCTGCCTGAGGAGGGCACCGGGTGCGCTTTCCTATGCGGTGGAGGGAGGCGCCCCTGGAGCGGGCACTGATCCTGACGAGGCTCCTGACGCGACACCATTTTCTTGGGGTCCTACGCGGCGCGGGAGCTTCTTCTTGGGGATGATCTCCGGAGGGCCTTCACTTCTGCTGTGAGGGTTGTCGATTGCTGCGGCTTGGAAGGCACGCTCAAGGGAGCACACCACATCCCTTTCTTCACATGGGACCATGATGATTCCCCCTCTTCCTGGAATCTTGAGAACGTTGTAGCCGTGGTGAGTAACTGCCATGAACTTGGCCAGGGCTGGATACCCGATGATGGCATTGTACGGCAGGCGGATGTGCGCGACGTTGAAGTCGATGAGCTCGATGCAGTAATTCTTGCACTCCCCGAAGGTGACAGGCAGGCGGACCTGCCCTATCGGTGTGGTGGAACCATCGGTCACTCCTGAGAAAGGCTTTGTTGGCTGGAGCTGCTCATAGGGCACTTGGAGGTTGTCAAACGTGTCGACGGATAGGACGTTGAGCCCCGCACCGCCGTCGATGTGAGTCTTGGTGACTTGCACATTGCTGATGATAGGGGAGCAGAACATAGGGAGTGCGCTAGTGGTGGCTGCACACTTGAGCTGGTCCGCTGAGTTGAAGGTGATGGCGCATTGGGACCACCTGAGCGGGCGCGTGACCTCGAGCTTGGGGAGCGCCGCGTTCACCTCGCGAGCGAACTGTTTGAAGATGCATTGAGAGGCTGGGGCCTGAGCACCGCCCAAAATGCAAGCGATCGCACACGGCTCCTGGAAGCCCCCAGCCCCCTCGTGTTGGTGGTGGTCATCGTTCCTTCTTGGTGGCGGCAATGGGAGAAGACCGGCATTGCCCTGGGGGCGATCCTCACGAGGCGGGTCCCTCCAGGCGCCCTCGCGAGGTTGGTCCTACCAGCGGTCCTCACGAGGCCGGTCGCACCACTCCTGGCGCGAGGCACGGTCGTCCCAGCGTCCGCCTCCGCGTCCGCCTCCGTGGCCGTAGCCCCGGTCGTTGCACTCGGGGCATCGACCGAAGCGTCCTTCCCGTATGGCTCTGAGCTCTTGACAGTCGCTGGTGTTGTGGGGGTTCAGGTTGTGGAAGGCGCAGAACGGTCGGTCATTCTTGGACGACTCGGGCTGATCTTTGCCTCGCTTAGTGTCGGACTCCACTGCGAGCACTACTGCCTCTTTGCGCTTCATGTCCTTGTCCTTGGCCTTCTTCTCCTCCATTCCTGTAGCTGGCAGCTTAAGGAGAGAGAGGCACCCCTCCTCAGCTCTTGCGCACTTGGTCGCCAGGTTGAACAACTCCTGAGATGTGCAAAGCTCCTCGTGGATAGCCAGCTCTTCCTTCATCTTGACGTCACAGACGCCGTCTGAGAACGTGGAGATGATGGCCTCGTCCGTGACCTTGGGGATCTTGAGGCGGGTGTTGTTGAAGCGCTGGATGTACTTCTGGAGGTTCTCTCCAGGCTGTTGCTTGATGCGCCGTAGAATGCCCGCGGCCGGTGGGCGGTCGCGAGTGCCCTGGAAGTTGGCGATGAAGCGCGCATCTCGTCCCAGGAGGAGATCGAGCCGTGCTACAGGTTCAGGAACCAGGAGCGGGCCCCATCCTTGAGAGCCATGGGAAACCAGTTCGCCATCACTTTTTCGTCGCCGTTGGCCACTTCGGTACTCAACTCATAGAGCTGCAGGAACTCCGCGGGGTCGACGGTGCCATCGTATCGAGGAGGCAGATCTGGCTTGAACTTGCCTGGCCAGGCGACGCTACGCAGTTCGGGGGTGAAGGCATGGCAGCTAGCCATGGTCGCCGGGCCTGCTTTTGAGGCAGAGCTTGGTCTTGGCGAGGTCCACGCTACGCCACTGCAGGCGGGACGTGGTCTTGATGAGGTGGCGCGGGGAGCACCGGTGCAGCTTCTCGCGGCTGTGGGATTTCTTGGCAGCTTCTTTCTTCACGCGCGGGCGCCGGGCGCGGAGGATCACGCCGCGGAGGCGCGCGCCTTGGTGCCAAGGCACTGTCTTGGGGTCGAGGCGATGGATGCATGCCATGAGCCCCGTCGCCCGCGGCATGTTGAGTGGGAGGCAGAGAGTGGGACGGCGTTGGAGAGCCCCCTGTGGCACGGACAAGCTCGGCGACGCGGTCGAGCCACTCCTCATTGAGGTCGTTGATGGGGCGGTAACGCAGGAGCTCGTTCGCCGCGATGAACGTGACCCGTACCTCCATGGGAGCGCGGTGCGCGTGGGACGAAGAACCAACATGGGTGAGTGATGGAGTAGCGGTGCGGCCGTCCTACCGCACTGAAGGATGCAGCGAGGACGCCTGCTACTCGTTCCCCGCCGGGCCGGTGACATCGTTGGCGGCGGGAGACGGAGAACGACGAGGCGGCCCGCCGACGGGAGCCGTCTGAGCGACGCGGGCGGTGAGGGCAGCTCGTCGCTCAGCTCGAGCACGGCGAGCGTCCGCCATGGAGACGACGGAGCGACGGAGAGACGAATTGATGGAAGGGAAACTACGGCGCACCCCTACCCAGCACGCGAAATGTCAGATGTGGGGTTCCGGCTAACCCTTAAGTTTCGAACACTGGAATGCACGCAAATTCTTTCCCTCCTACCGATCTACGCTCTAACTCGCTAAGATCTTGTGGAGGAACTCGGCGAACTCACAACACAGAAAGACACGGGGTTTATACTGGTTCGGGCCACCATTGTGGTGTAATACCCTACTCCAGTGTGGTGGTGGTGGATTGCCTCACGGGCTGATGATGAACAGTACAAGGGAAGAATAGCCTCCTGAGGTTGAGGTGTTCTTGTGCTTTCGGACTTGTGGTGTGTAGATTCCCTCAAGCTAAGATGAGATGCCCCTACTATGGTGGTGGCTAGTCCTATTTATAGAGGCCCCAGTCCTCTTGCCAAATATTGAGCGGGAAGGGAGCCAACAATGGCGGGCTAATTTGAAGGGGGACAGCTAGTACAAGCTCTCCTGACAAAAGGTAGTCTGCACCTGTGAAAGGCTCTGGGGTGACGCCGTCTTGGGCACCACGATGACCTCCGTCTTGCTGTCCGCCTGGTCTTGGTCTTGTTGCACCAAAATGGCAACCTTTTCCTGAGGCCTCGGTACTCCGCGGCTGCGCTTGCCTCCTTTGCACCAAAGGGGAAACAAGGATGATGCGCGCGCTGGCGCCCGCCTGGCGCCCGCCTGGTGTCGATCGTCATGGCTTACATCACGAGAGTCTCGTGAGGTTCGCCCCGCCTTGATATCTCCGCTCCTCATGAGCCTGCCTAGCTAGGCCACTCCATAGGAGGTCTTGCGTCATGCGCCTCGCGAGGCTTGGACCCTTGCGAGGGTCTTGGGTGCCTTCTTGACGATGATGGGCCGTATGGCCTGCTGCTTGGCCATGCCGTGGGCCGAAGCCAGGCAGGTCTGGGGACCCCCGTTCCTAGAACGCCGACAGCCATCAGGCATATCACCCTGAAACAAAGCAGAGAGATGACAGGTTTTGCACGTGTATAAACAAAGATGATAACTGTGCTATCAATTCCATCCAATTTCAAATTAGAAAATAAAGAGTAAGTTCAAAATATCAATAGCATAATTTGGCATTGTTCATAATGCAGGGAGCTCGACCACACTACTGAATTACCATGTAAACATAACAAGCATAGATGAAGGGCAAAGTAAATCATTGTATCTATTTTGGTTAATGTGCATGGCATGTTGTTCATATCATCAGCCACATCAGTAAGATAAAACAGGAGATGCCAAAGTGCAAACGTGGGCTGCTTCACCACACACTGGACTATAGATCCACAAAAACAAGCATACATATAGGGAGTATTGAGTAATGTGCATGGTATGAATAAGGAATTTGGTTTTACAAGTAAAGCTTAGAACTTATGGTTCTTGCGAACATGCATTTTGGTAGAAACAGCAAACTAAACAATAGTAAACGATAGGGAGTATGACCAAATTAAACAGCAGTTGAGGATAAAGGCTTTAGAAGGACTGACTTACATTAACAGTTAACACCGGCTTTATAATGCCCTTCTCCATGTCAAGGGAAGGATAACTCAAGAATTTCAGCAAAGAATCTTCTTCATAAGCATTGCCTGTACTCTGCATTTTGTAGAGAGTAATTATAGATATGTTGATGCTGGAAGGGATAGAGGATAATGAAGATAATATGCAGATTGATGCTACATAATCAACTACCAATCCCTGGAAGTACAAGCGTTATAGGACAAAATGTACTAACAAGAGCAATGGCTACACTTCTGCACTGGCATTGTCTGTGTATTCTACTTTTTGGTAATATTAAATATAGATCTGATCTTTTTTAGTAAATGGTGGGCGAGGGAGATAAGATGCAGAATGCTACACAATGAACCAATCCCTCTTCCCATAATACAACAATGTTTTGAACACTGGTGTACTGTACAAAACGTTCTTATATTATGGGATGGAGGGAGTAGCTGTTAATGTAAGCATAGTGATTCACGACATTTAGTCCTTACAAGAGGACTGCAGAGCTAAACCTCTTCAAAAGCATTGGGTTGATTCTAAATTTATGTAAGAGTCCATACAGATCTTATAATGTCCACCAAATGGATGATAACGAGGCTAACATGTGTAGTGATGCTACATAATCTAACAGCTATGAAAGTAAGTGTGGTCATACAGGGCAAGAGGTACTCACAAGAGCAATGCAGTGTGTAGTATAGTTGTGAGATTCTGTGGTCCCTTGAGAATGAATGTTCTTCTTCTAACAGTTTTCGTACAAGTGAGACATTAAGGCAAATGCAGAAATGTAGTTCAAATTGTGATGTGATATCATAGACAGTACCTTATGCTGCAGCCGAGACCAATGTGTAACAAGATTATTCCAGTCACCGTCGGATAAATGTAGCACCGGAGACTTTACAGAAATTTCATTTAGAGGCTTGTCATCAAAGTGCGCTTGCCTCATGTAGTAACGATATTTCATCAACGAGTGCTTGAAAAGTGCAACCAACCCTTGCTCATCTTCACAATCTAGTTTGGTCCTCGCCTATTTAAAAGAATGAAATATTGTGTCTTCTGTCAGCAGAAACATATACAGTAATGACCATGAATAACATTAGTACATTACTTACGCGTAAGTTGCGGAGGAAGACTGGAAATTGTTCTGTGTCTGCGGTATAATCTTTCCATGAAGGAAAGATGCGCACAAAGTTCCTGACAACAATATAAGCTTCGTCTTCTAAACTCTGAAGAAATGGAACAGGGATCCTATTTGCTGCAATTGGGGCTCTCTCTAGTTTGAAAAGGGATTTGGGAACTGGATTTGGTCTACTCTTTGCTGGAATGGGGGTTTTGCGTCATAGAGCTGGTGCTATGTCAACTGTCATAATCATACTGTTTGTTGCAGCTGGGTCTGCTGAGTTGGGGCATCAGAAATGACCAGTGTAGTAGGGCTAGAGTTTGCTAGAGTTGAGGGGTTTTGTGTGTTAGGTGATATTGCAACTACACCTAATGGGCTATTTGATTTATCAGGCGCCACTACCTTTTCCAAATAGTTTGCTTGTGCTCCTCAACGATCAGCAATCGCCCTCTTCCTTTTGAATATTTGATACACAAGTACAACGTTTGAATGGATAAATATGGTATGATGACAGATGGAATATGTACTAAAAATGGATAGGCAAGGCGTATTCACATACATGATGTGTAAACTAAGCTAATGGCAGTTCAACAAAGTAGAAGCAATGCAAAGCATCAGTTGCGAGATATGTGCGACCAATATAACCTTGGAAAGTTAGAGCAAGCACCTTGATGAGTAAATAAGATAGGGCATCTTCCTCTGACTCCTCCACTAGGGAGCTACATTGACTTAGGTCTCCCTCTAGCTCAAAATCACTGTTAGGATCATATTCTGAGCATGAATCTGTAGGTGGAGAGTGTTTACATTGCATCCAGACTTGATTTCAGTCCCTTAATGCCAAGTTTGATAGCCATGGCATTGTTCTGCTTTATTCTTTTCATGCGCGCAAGCTCATAATCATTATGATGCTGTTGAGAATCTGAGATTCATGAAAACATAAAAAGTAGTCAGAATATCTATGGAATGCATTGCAGATTCAACTCGAAGAGTGTCTCCCTATAAACCCCTGCATATGCAAAGTTCACCCCCCAACCGTGCTGACCAGACCACACACAGAAATACAAACCCCTTATGTCTCTATAACAGGCAGACACACATTTCAAAACTGAAGTAGGAACATTAGAATCATATGAAATTCGTATTTGAACAAATAAACTAAGGAATTATGAGTGGCATAATGTTTAGCTTCAAGGGTGGAGTGTTGGTAGTGCGACACAAAGCAAGTAGGCAGATTGTATTCCATGTAAAAGATTGAAGCCTATGTAAAAGCTAGAAATGACACTTTCTTACTATACAATGTAGTGTTCGTTGCCCACACATGATGGAAGAGATCACATATAGAAATACTATTCACTCATGTCTACGGTTCCAGTATTTAGAAACAGGGTGGTCCACCCTAAAAGAATACTGACGACAAATATGACAAGGAAAGCATGGATGTAGTGAATCAATCATTTACTTGTGAGCTTACTACGTCAAGTATGCAGAACTGAAACTGCAGTAGGAGACCATCCAAAATCCTCCTAGAGTCATGTCGTCCGGGCATGGCAAGTTACCGGCGAGGCAGGCAGCTGGGGGCGAGTAGAGATCGGAAGCGCGCAGCAGAATAGAGGGGAATTAGGGCCTGGGATGACCCAAAATCCCAGGGTGGGCCGGCCCACCATGGGCACCCTGTAGAGATACACACCCGAGCGGCGAACATGCATTTTCTAAACTAATTTAGGAACATTTAGCTGACCAATTAAACGACTCTGTTTTAATAATATCAAATTCGTATTTGAACAACTAAGCTTGTTTAGCTTGATGGGTGGAGCAGTGTTATTATGACACGAAGCACGTATTCTGATCTTATAGTGATCATAAAAGGGGGAAACTCTAAGCATATTTTTTTTAGCAAAAGAGGGTTTCCCCTCCGATTTCTATTAAAGAAACCACCACGGAACCAACATGATCAACTAAACCGTATTATGACTGTACCATGGCAGATTTGAAGCTGCAAACTGGAGAAATGATATTTGGTAGCCATTTTTTGCTTCGAACTAAGAACTAAATTCTAAGAGCTGAAAAGAAAGTAGAGTAACCAAGTTAAGATCTATTTTCTGGTTGAGATCAAAAGGTTGAGGAGATATGAAGTACCACCTCTCTTGCGGTGCCGTGTAGGCATCAGGGGTGTGATGGCTGTCGGTGGCGTTGAAGCAGATCTGCGATGGTAGACGGGTGCATCGGGGGATCAGTCCCGTTGCGGTGGAAGAGAAGGTCGTGTGAGCGGCCCCGGCAAAGAGGACGATGGCGCCGATGAAGCGAGAGGACGTGATGCAAGGCTCTTGGTCCATCGCCGTGGATGAGAAACTTCCATCTCTAGAAGTGGACGATGCAGTCTTGGTAGGCGCTCCCGCATGGTGGAGGATGGTGGCGATGGATGTGGTGGAGGACGGCGGTGATGGATGGGGTGGAGGACGGTGGCGATGGATGGGGTGGCGGACGGAGGCTGGTGTGGGGATGGTGTTCTAGCACGGACGGTGTATGAATGGGAAAATCGTGGGAGAGGTATGGGAACCATGTTTTTGGGACGCGCCTATCTGAAATATGGGAAAGTTACAAACTTAGCACCCGTTTAAAATTTGGATGTCTCTTCGGTTAGGGATACGACAGTAATCTCGCATCTCGCAAATATTTGCCCAGAGCGATTTCGGGCGAGGAGAGGGTGGTTGGCGCCCATGGTTGGCACCCACAGTGTCTGAACGGGGCTGATAGGTAGGGCGGTTGTGTCACGTCTGAGTGAAGTTACAAACCTGCCTCTATTATAAATATTTGCCTACATCGATTTCGGCCGAGTCGAGTTTGTTTTGCCGCCCACCGTGTATGAATGGGGAAATGTTAGGAGAAACAGAGGTCTTTCGGACAAGCTTGAATCAAATGTGTTTTGCCGGCCATGTTTGGCACCCACTGTGTCGGAATGGGCTCAGAGGCGGTCGTGTCACGTCTAATTGAAGTTACTAACCTACCCCTATTTAGAGCAGTGGAAATCGGGCCGATGGATTGTTCGTGTAATGGGTAGACAGTAATTTCCATCTCCCAAACACTTGGCTTCGACAGCCGACGTGGGAGTGGACATTTTGCCGCTTCTTTTGAATTTTGGGACAATAAGCATCCACGTTTACCCTGGCAACTAAATTCAAATCCATTTTGTATTCCTATACGAATCTTTATAAATCATTCTATGTGTTCCTATATATCTTCAAAAGGACGAGAAAGATGTATTCCAATGTCATATATGAATATGGTTTACAAATGCCGATACTCAAATTCAGAAGCTAGAATCCAGTTTAAGGTGAATTTGAATATTTGGAACACGTCATGTCCAACTCAAATGTCACACGCAGCATAATGTGTACTCCCATTTAGATATGTACAGAAGCAATGTATCAAGATTGAAATACCGAGTCAATCAACCAAGAATGTATAGAACTAACAGACAAATAAACACTTATAGAGTATATGGATCAATAATATCAACTAACATACATAAGCCAGACCGCTGTACTTTTTTTTGCTACAATAACATCCTTTTTTAGCCAAGCTACTACAACATCTTGGCCCTTTCTGATGCGTGCCACTTATGGTCCATCTATACTACTATTATTGTTGAATGCACATTCAGCCCGATTGGCATATTTGTAGGTCTGGCTCAAATAAAATTACAAACCAAAAAACAATCATTACATGATCTCTAAAACAAATGGTTTGATTGATTACATGAAAAAACAACACAAATGTTATTCAACGATGGAAAGAACATTTCACCTATGATTTACCAAGTGGGAATTTAATTTCCATTTTTCCTTCAAGACCTTAACAATGTGGTCAGTCTCAGCTTGCTTCATTTTGAAATCCATCGAATATCTAATGGTTGTCTTGAGTACTGCTTGTGATTGTGCTGTTTGCTTCTTCAACATGTCAACTTCATCTCTAAGTGCAGAAGCAGAATCTCTTTCTACCACTAGTTTAGCCTCTAGAGCATCAGTAGTTGGCAATTCATAATGCATGATTGGGCCGGTGCCACTTCTGTGGGATGATACAACATCCATGGGGACCTTGCTCTTTGATCTTGGGCTAACCTGTTTTGCCATTAAAGTTCCAATTGGATTCAGAAAAGTTGAAGTTAGAAAAACATCTCAACTGGGAGTTATAACAGCAAACCAGTTAAACAAACAAGGAATTAAAGAGTTTCAATTGGATACTGAAAAGTAGTTATTAACATCATTGTAACCCGTTGTTGCAGCAGCAAAGCAATTAAACAAACAAGTAGCTATTTAAGTTTAGGCAAACAGGTAATTCTTAACAGTAAGTATGAAACACATAGATAGGCACAGTCTATAATAGGATTAACAGGCTGTGGCATTATATAATTAGTAGCAAACTAAATTAAGCCAAGCAACATAATTGAACAATTTTGCAATAAGTGGCTAACTGAAATTCCGAGAAGCAGGTACCTGAACTTATGCAAGTTCTTTGTACATGCACAGTGCAACTTCTTTTCGCTTACAAGGTTGTACGAAGGAGTCCATGGGATCAATTGATTGGATACACAGTCCCAATACTTCTTTCTTTCCACACTGCATTGGTAAGTCGAATGGTTAATCTGGTAAGATGGTGCGTCCTTGATATGTTATATGAGGACGTGTAGTCAGACTAGTTGTAGCCACACACATCACACTGGCTTTTACTATATATTTCATGCGATTACTTTTGGCATATCGAATCTAAGCAATCTACAATAGGATGAAAAGACTGGCATCCTTCACATTATTGGCGAACTCAGTTCATAGAAACAAGCAATTCAACCATTCTGTGGGTAAATCAAAAGCGCCACTGGAATATTTTTCACTACCCCAATCATACACGCAAAAAGGGGCGACGCCATCATAGGGGCTGGTATGGGAGGCCGCCTCGGGTGGCTGGAAAGTGTGCACCTAGTTTGAGTCATCCATGTTGGCCCAGGCTAGTTTTGTTCGTCCCAACCCACGAGCAGGCACTGTAAAAAATGAAGAAAAATGTTTCAATTTGGATGGGCCAATAACATTAATGCAAGGTAGGCCCTATAGCAGGATCGCGGCCCAAATGAGCGCCTCCCATATCGATCGACTCCAGGAAAAAATCCCAATTCATTCGCTCCAGCCTCGAGTCTGGTTCACTCCTAACCTAGTCGCTGCTGGATAGACCGACATATCACTTCCTCGCGCCCTCGTTGGAGGGCAATCGCCGGGCTTGAAGAGAACGGAAGGACAAGAAGATGAAGATCCAACCCTGGGTGTAGCCTGCGTGGGAGGCAGTGGCGGCAGCACCGGCATGGCATCGAGCTTGCGCAAACGGACAGTCGCAGCTTGCAAGAGTAGCATGCGCAACGAGCAGGTACATCACATCCCTGATTATATCTAATTTAACTCTTCAATTTCTGGCCAATAGTTAAACCTGACGGTGTTGTAAAACTGTTTGTATGTAAGGAATCTATGAGAAAATGAAACCAATTTCTACTTATTTTATAACTCCCCCAATCAATACTGAACTGACTGAATCTGATGTATCTAATCAAGTTTCCGGTGCAAACATCCAAGCTCATCTTGTTCTTGAGCCTGAACTGTCTAATGAACAGATTGCTAATGAAGGATTTGATGCAAACATTTTACATGCTCCTATTGATGAACATATAGTGTCTAATGAGGGATCTAATGCGAGCATTTTGCAAGCTCCCATTGAAGGATTTAGTGTCTAATGATGATCTGCTATGTTGAGAGAGACAAAGAGATTTGCAGGCATTGATGACAAGCAAATTATAGTGCATTTTCATGGCTTGAGGAAACGTCGAGGACATCTACTAGAAAGTCCCCGTATCATGACAACGTAGCATAAATACTTTTCTAATCTGTTGTTTGAAACTATTGGCATACTTGTGCAGGATAGATATATTGATATGCAGTTTGCGCAATGGTTATAGGTGCAATTACACTTCGATATTTTCAGCCAAAGAACGAATAATTCAAGCAGGTACAGACCATGTTTGTAGTCCTTGTACACCATGTTGCATTTTGTGTTTTTTGGTGCTTAGATCATTTAGTGTTTATAATCTGAACTACTTTGGATCATTAGCTGGTTTTCGAAGTGTATGTAGCTTCACATTTCTCAAGTTAGGTTGATTTCCGGAGTGCAAGTGCCTTCGTATTTTTTAAGTTAAATGTTCGCCCCTGGTAACTTGAATTCGTGGATCCGCCACTGCACACAAATTATACATGAATGCCAGTACGAATTAAATGAAATGCAGGGACTTACGCTAGCTCGTTGTACAGGCTCACTGCAGCTCTGCTTGCGCTTGGGATGTTCCATGTACAAGTCCATGTTACCACTTGCTTGGATGTGCACGCCTTGTTCTCCTTGCATCTCCCTCTGCCTTTTTGACACGTCGAATGGTTGATCAAATAAGAGGAATCGACCTTGCTGTTGTACCAGAGGACAAATACTTACAAGGTTATACGGGTGTGCAGGATGTGTACCAGATCCCGTAGCGCCGTCATGGTTCGCAAAAAATGGATTTGCTTATTTCAGATGATATCCCTAGAAGAAATAAGAGTTAAAGTCAGAGTTGCATAGGCGTGTAAGCTAAGAGAGTAGTGAAAGGATATCCAAACATCGTCGGAATAGTGCAAGGGAGTGATGTGTGGATACCTAGTTCAGGCCGGCGTTTGGGCATGCTCGTCTAGCTAGAGTGCGGGTCACTTCAGAGCCGTTGAGGGTGATGCGCTGGTTGGCCACGCACGGATGCAGATCTTTAGTGGCAGCGGAGCGCTATGGTGCGGTGGACGAGACCGTTGGTAAAGCCCCAGCGGCCTCAGGGGGCGGAGGTGTGATGATGTGCTCGGTGAAGTTGCCCCGGTGAGCTGGGAGACGACGTCGGTGAAGCAAACCTGATGTGGTGGAAGTCGGTGTCTGTGAGGCACGTCGGTTGCGGCGGCCGACGTTGTCGGTGGACCACCCGGTGCGGTGGACGAGGGCGTAGATGAGGTAGCTCCGGTGTAGTGGTGAAGCGCGACCGTCGTCTTCGTCGTAATCGTCTGACACAGAGGTGGGGAAAGAGATGAGACGAGGGGCGATTCAAACTTTGCTTGGGTTGGCGGCGAATTAGGGATTTGAGCAATCTGGGCGCGGAAGGGGACGGTGGAGAAGGGAGATTTTGCAGGGCTGGAATTGGGGCCGCCAGATATTTCAATCCGAAACGTGGAAGCGCGAACTTATGTTGTCGTCCTTTTTTGGGGAGAGCGGGGAGGGAGTGAGGGGGGTGGGTGGGACGTAGCTTCGGTGCCTTAAAGGCACCTGCCTTTGGGTCACTGACATGTGGGCCAGCCACCTGTTGGGCCCACATGTCATGGAAACAAAGGTAGGTGCCTTAAGGCACCGAAGCATCCGTCCGAGTGGGTGGCTGGGTGCTAACGACACACGCGACCACCACGACACGACCCTGGTCTGCCTGGTGCGCCTACATTTGAGAGAAGATTTGGGAATGCAAACGAATCTTCTTTCATTTGCAAATGAATCTGCATGTATTACCATGCCCGTGTTTTCCTTGCAAATAATTAGTCATTCCAAACGAGATACTATAAATTAATTAATGAGGATTTATTTGAAAAAAACACGAAATGGTATCCACGGTATCCACGCTAACGTGGATTAGAGTGTGTGTCACATAATTAGTTATTTGAATTAGAGTGTGTGTCACATAGCGATCTCCAATTCTAACGTGGATTTCGCATTTCACTGTATCCACACTACTTTTTTAATACAAATTCATATGTATATGATGAACACCATGGTAGTGAGAAAACTTTTGGATGGATTCAAACATATGACCTACAAAATAGCACAACAAATCGAGTCAATGTCAACTTTTCGAAACCTAGTATGGCACGAATTCGAAATAATTACCTATATGCATGGCCCTCAGTTCAAATCTTACAATGTACACCGAATTGATACATTGATATTAAGTCTCGTACTATCTACATTCAAATGTTGTTTTTAGCCCCCCGCCCTGCATGCACACACGCTACATACTTCCTGTATCGGTCAATCTTCCTCTCCTAACCACCTTAGGAAGATATCGGTTTCCAACACACATTCATTCTTTCTCTCCATGTTTCGATCTCTAACTCTCTCAACTACACAACCCCCCTTTTCCACTTTGTTACCAAATGTATTTACCTCACACACCCGCCATTGCACCCCATGTCGAGCTCTCTCTCTCTCCCTCTCCCTCTCACCCTCTCGCGCTAAATACATGCATTGCCAATCTAGCCCCCCAACCTCTCGTGCGCACGCACGCACGTTGTCTATCTAGGTCACTCCCTCGAGACTGTCTCACTCTTTCTTCCGCACGGCGGGCCACACTCGCTCAATCTCGCTCTCTTTATCTGAGTCTCGTTTAACCTCGTTTTCTTTCACACACAAATGATATATCTCCCTGTTCGGGCCTCGATCGACACATTCTATACTCTCTCACGTAGATTGTCTATCTAGGTCAGTCCATCCAATCCGCCCCCACTCTTTCGACCTCATGGCGGGCCACGCTCGCTCAATATCTCTCTCTCTCTCTCTCTTTGTATGTCTCGATTGACCTCGCTCTTTCTCGGACGAAAACAATATATCACCATGTTTGAGCCCAATTCGACCTATTCACATTGTATACTCTCTCACGCACATTGTCTATCTAGGTCACTCTCACCAACCCGTCTCACTCTTTCGATCGCACGACGAGCCTATGTGATCAATTGAGCTTGCTTCCTCCCACGCATAAAATATATCTACACATCTGTGACTGGATCATCTCTCAAGCTCTATCTTACAGCCCTTACCCTTGCGAAAAGCTCAATTAGACAATATCTCTCCAGAGCATATATATCTGTTCAATGAATGTCGGACCACACTCACTTTGTCTCTCTATCTATATGTCTCTCGATTGACCTCGCTTTCTCATGCCGTATCTTCCACATATTGAAGCTACCTCTCCATCCCTCGCAAAGCTGGAGCTATTTACTTGCGAGGGGCACTCCAACCTTGGATTAATTTGTGTAGGCATTTATTCCAGTCGGTTTAGATTATATTTTCGTAGCATTCGACCCACAACTACTCCAAACACCGTTGCAACCCCCGCAACCCCCCTAGTCGATTTCCCTCTGGCTCGGACATCGCTCTCTCGCACGTCCTTTCTCGCCTTCAACATCACACCATGGTATTATTGCAAAAAAACTCTGTTGTTCTCTTTAATTATTATAAATAAGCTACAAAACAACACACCGATTGTCCACTTGGAATGGAACAAATTTCGACCCACAAACTAAAGTTCTACAAACTGCAAACCGAGGGGCACACATGTCATGAAACAAATTTGGACCCATATACAAATTAAAAAATAAAGGACGAGGATCGAGCATGCGAGCAGGGCCTTCAAGACGCACGTCACTAGGCATCATACGTAGAACAACAATGTTTGTTGTACCTCCCTTTGTTCACATAATGTTTTTATATTACCACAGCCTATTTAATGGATAACATGTAATATTATTTTTAGTACTATTCGCCTTCACTTACTGGTGGGTTCCATGTGTGCTCTCTCTCTCTCCTCCCCTTCTACGTTTAGACGCACGGGGAAACACGAAGAACTCGTGGGCGATGTTGCCATTGACCATATCTGGACACGTTCACAAGTTACGGCACCAGTTTCACGTACTAGCAGCACTAGTCAGTGTGTACGTGCAATGCATGTTAATTTGGAAGTATATTAAGTGCATGCGGATATTAAGAGGATATTATTTGTGTGTTATTATGTGATTAGCACTATTTTTGGCATGAAATTATCTGCACGCTAAACGTGTTGAGCGCTCGACATTGAAGCAGTCTAGGTCGTTGGATGACAAGGAATACATGTGGCTTGATGACATTTTATATTTAATTTGATACGGCTCTAGCAGAACATTCAATCAATCAAACCATAGATTTCGCTCAGTCTGACTCCGACTTTAAATTATACGACGATCGATCTAAAATAAACGGAAATGATAAACTTCCGATTTTAAGCATGGCAATCCGAACATTTTTCATTGCAAATTTAGATTACGCGTCGGCGGCGGCATCTTGCGGTGGGAAGCGGCTCCTCTGCCGTGCTCTATGTTTCGTCGGGCCACTGACAGACGGCAATGGCGGCGCCTTGCACCGTTGTTGGCGTACTCCTAGACATTGGCCTAGCTTCACGGAAGGCCAAAATATTCTGGACTTCGGAGCGAGTCAACTGGCGGGAGGAGGTGACTGGCGTTGGTGCAATGAAGCGGTCGACAGTGGCCATCCATGCCGCTGAGGGGCGCACTGGCACTCGCGCAGGGACATGCACTGTCAACGGTGCGTCGGAGACATTCGTGTGCACGGGCACCGGCACGGGTGCGCACATCAGTGCACGCGCAAGCGCATGCGCTGGCAGGTGCATGGGCACCGGCACGGGCGTGCGCGTCAGTGCACGCACAGGCGCATGTGCTGGCAGGTTCATGGGGGCGTGAAAGTCGGCAGGGACCTTGTGGAACCCCGTGGCATCAAGCTCGGTGACAATGTGCGACTCCCAGCCCATCAATGCCACGGGGATGGGCGCTGGCGCAGTCGGGGCGACGGGAGCCGGAACAGGAGCGGGGACAGGTGCGGCATCTTCCCGCAAGGCCAGTTCAAGCTCGTCCCAAAGCGCCTTATGTTCTTGAGACTCCAGCCGGGTGTCTTCCTCAGGAAACTGGAAGACTAAGGGCAGACCATCGTGATGCGGCATGGCATACGTTTAGGTCAGGCTAGTTGGAGGTAGACGACAAGAGAATCGGAGAGTAAGAGAGAAGATTGTAGCGATACCGAGTAGTGCGGGGTTGATTTTAAACTGCGGCGCCGGCGACATTAAAAGTGGGAGAAGTTGGGACGAAGGTGGGCGGTGGAGCCTGGTCAAAGGGCTTGCCTCCCGGTGAGCCTGCACACCGGTCTGCTCACACGCCTCCCTGTCAGCCGGCGCAGTCGTCTGCTCGCACGCCTCCCATTGACTCACACGCTTGCTCGGACGGCACCTGCCGATGAGAAGCGGGACTTGTGGCGGCACGTAAACGCCCACGGTTTCAATAGTGAAATCGTTCGCCTTAACGTGACAGGTCTTTGTTCCAAAATACCTTGGCTCTTCATTTGTGCAACTTGTCATAAGCAGCTTGTCTCAAATTGAAGAAAAAAATTATGAAGTAATATTTGTGCCATATCATGTGACCATGCTCAGTTTCAAGAATTTATGGTCACTTTTGGATTTTCTGAAATTTAAGATCCAGGATTCGAAACAATATCATAACCTGCATCATGCAATAAAATTTCAAGCCATACATCTGTCCTGTTGTATTTCTTAAAAAAGGATTTGGTCAAACATTTTGCTTACTTAGACTTCAGACAAGTTATATATGCAGAGTAAAAGGATAATACCTCCGTACCAGTGCATTGCCTGATATATTAACTCAAGTACTAGGCACGAACAAACGGGCTCAATTATGTGCTCATCTTGCTTTAGTAGTAGTAGTAGTACTAGGCAATGCAGTTGACGGGTGACCTTGGCGAGCGGCGACCGAGGGAATTGAACCATGCTCGGCACGGTAGGTAAATTTTTCTAGTTACTAAAGCATCCCTCCGTTGTTCATTGGTAGTCATTATAGACCGGGGACATGAGGGGAATTTCATAGGGCTGGATTCTGGCCGCTAGATATTTCGACCCGAAACACGGAGGCTCGACTGGTTGGGGTTGCCTAATGTGCGTACCACGCACGCCACCACAAGGACAGGAGCCTAGTTTTTTTAGGATCAACACGAGCTAAGGTCTGGCTGGTACGCTGTTGGGTCCTACCATTCGAGAATACGAAAGGAATGTTTTAAATTGCCGAACGAATCTATGTGTATTACAATGCCCGTATTTTCCTTGCAAATACTAATCTCAACGTGGTAATTGATTTATGACGAGTTGAATTAGAGTGAGTTTGTGATATAGTGATCTCAACGTGGATTTCACATTTCATCGTATCCCTAGTAAGTTTTTCAATGCAAATTCAAATTTAAAAGATGAACAATATGGAGGTGAGAAAACTTTGTAATATGACCACACACACACACACACACACACGAACACAACAACAATCCAATAAGTATAGTGCATCTATTTTTCCATACCATGCATGTATGACACGAATTCAAAAATACTCATTCTGTTCCTAAATATTAGTCTTCTAGAGATTTCAACAAGTGACTACATACGAAGCAAAATGAGTGAATCTACACTCTAAAATATGTCTATATACATCCGTATGTGCCAATCCATTTGAAATCTCTAAAAAGACTAATATTTAGGAACGACGGGAGTAAAATATAAGACATGCATGGTCCTCAATTCAATATTTAAAACGAACATGAAACTGAAACATGAATATTAAGTCTAGTACTACAGTACATGCAAATGTTGTGTTTAATTAGGCGGAGCTATGATTGTCGGGGGTCAACCCCTCGACCTTAGATAAAATTGTGAAGCTCTATTTAGGGTTGTTTAGATTATATTTGTCCCCACCCTCCCAACCACCGATTGGTTGTGCACCCCCACTCCTCCTCCCCGGGAGAATATCATGTGCCCCCATACCTTAGATGCTATATGCCGATACGAGTTGCTTGGAGCTTGTAGATCTGAGATATAGCAGCTCACATGATGTCTTAATATTTTTACAGGAAACCTTGATGAGTTGGAGAATTGCACACAATTTGTACAAAAACTACTTAGATGCCCTTGGATCCCATATCCAACGACCTCGAAGCTCGTATCACTGTAGAATCTACGATGAAGGAGGACATCATATTCTCCTGTATGTAAGAATATCATGTGCTACCACACCTTAGATGCTTTGGTGATACAAGCTCTTCGGAGCTGTTGGATTTGTGACCCAACACCTCCTCGGTGGTTCGAATGGTTTTTTGCAGAAAAGCCCCCAAAGAGTTCGGGCACTGCTTACAAGCACAAAGACTGCTCAGATGCCATTGGATCTCAGATCAAACGACCTCGAAGCTCGTATCACCATAGCATCCAAGCTGCGAGAGCACCTTATGTTTTCTCGCACAGGAGAATATGAGGTGCTCCCGCAGCATAGATTCTATGGTGATACAAGTTCACGGAGATCTAACGGCCCACAGTAGGAGGTTTGAATGTTTTTGCAATATATGGCTGAGAGAGTTTGGGAATTGCGCAGAAAGTTAAAGTACTACGCATGTGCCATTTGATCACTGATCATACGACCTAGATGCTCATATCACCGTAGTGGGTAATTTAGCTACGGGGAGCACCTAATATGAGCAACGGGGAGCCGTTGGATCCAAGATGCAGCGGCACACACGAGGCCAGAATGTTTCTTTGCAAAAAAACCTTTGGAGGGTTTGGAAATTGCGCATAATTACAAAGACTACTCCCAAGCCGCTGGATCTCACTTCCAATGGTGTAGAAACTCGTACCACCATAGCATCTAAGCTGCGGGGTGGATGTGATATTCTATGACGATTACATTTTTGTTCATAAACTTGCAAAATACATGTAACTCGTGTCGTTACTTGTCTAACCGCGCAAAGTGTTTGTTCAAAAAAACCATCCTACACTGAAATATTGGAACAACACACGGGGGTCCCACTTGTCATTAATCAAATTTGGACCTAAAACTAACAAATCTGAAAGACGAGATTCGAACTGGCAACCTAGACTACAAAGCGTAAGTCGATAGCCTAAAACAACATCGGTTGTTGGCTTTGTCCCATAACTTGATTTGATACAGCATTACGTTGAGTAGAGTAGAGGGAGTGCCTCGTCAACACGTGCATGACTGTTGACTCACTTACCAGTGGGTCCTAGGTCTGCGATCTCTCTCTTCTCTCCATCGTCTAAGCTTTGCACAGGCACACACGAAGAGCGGCGCTAGCTTGCCGTGGTGTTATTACAACTAAAAAAGCATGGAAAATAGAAGAATCGCCTAGAACAAGAGACGTTGTGGCTGGTCGAGACGGAGCTAACCACACCTATCCTCCGTGTCACGTTAGCATGATGAAGCTGTGTGGCTAGTGGGGTGTTTTCGACCTACTGGATGGGTCCTGAGGTCGAACCATAGGTACTACATCTAATACAGTATATTTTTACACGCACATTTTTTCTCCGTGTCGGGACATGGCACACCCTACCACGCGGTTTCGGGGTCCTCCCGGGTGGTGCACACATATATTCTTCCTGACGTGGGATGCCCTACTGCGCGTTTTCGCCGAAGCAAGTAAATGAGTTGTCAAATCACGGAAGACCACCTTTCCCGCCGAGTACATCAGTGAAGCATAGTGGCTAGCTAGTTGGGCTAGTTCGACCGATTAGCTAGGCGGCCGCCACATTTGTTTTTCACCCATTTTTCTTATCTACTTGCCGGCAGGTAAATTTAAATATCCACCGTGGCGTTGCTCTGATGTTTGGGTCCGGCAGGATTTTTATTTTTTTGATTGATGGGAGCAAGCGCGGCAGGATTTTTAATTTTTTGATTAATGGGAGCAGGCGTGGCAGCAATTAGTCATGATGACTCCTCCTATAAAACCCACTGCTCATTGATATGAGAAGTCATCGACTGGTGTTTTACCATGGTGAAAACCAAAAGATTCCCCGCTCCTCGGCTGGCTCCCTCCGCCTTCCCGTAGATTGCATTGCCTTTCAGCCGTTTCACCCCCTGCATCACCAACGTCGTGCACCTCGAGAAGTAGAGGGACTTCGGTGGTGTTTAGGCGCTCTCTGCATGGGCATGTCCATGTCTTGGCACAACATGACCGTTGGATCAAACTCGGACAATGCAGATCAGTCACTGTAGCACAAAGCGTGTGGGTGTGTTTGGTTGCATTCTCATCTCAATATAGTTGTTTCCTCTTCGTGTATTTGTGTTGACCTTCTAGTGTGGACTCATGCACCCTTCATGCGCTCTACCAAACACCCAAAAGTGGATCGAGAAGGGAACTTTTGCTCCCATCCCGTGCACCCTTCATACACCCTGCCTAACACTATTCGTGCTTCATATGGTTCATGTTTCGTGGAGTATTGTAGCACTGTACTCTCCGTACGCTGTAGACCTAGTTCTGTTAACATTGATATCACCGTTCATTCTCAACCGGACAGTCGAAAAAGCGGTACTATGTTACTACATTACTGTTCGTATAGTTGACATGCACACAACATCATTTGTTGTCATCATAACTTACTAAACTAGTAACAAGATTTTGTAGTACTGACGTATGAACCACTGCACATGCGCCTAGTAGTAGGAGCACTGTGTATGTTCAAGTGGCTGACGTGTTTTGCACTCCTCCGTCGTAAGAGTCGAAACGCTTGCTGTAATCATTTTTTTGTTTAGAAAAACAGTGGACACACTCTATCGTGCGGATCCTCCTCCAGGCATGCACTAAATTGCTCACTTTCGCCGACGTGTGGGACAGCCAGCATTGGGGTCCACCAGCCATGCACTAAATTACTCCGTACTAGAGTGATGATAGACTACCCCGATCGAAGCGCCACAGTAATGCCCAATGAGCCGTCAAATCACAAAACACCCTCCTTTCCATCAGTAAGTTGGACGGACGAAGCAACCATCATTTCACTCTTCTCTCTCAGCTTCCTCTCTACCCAACTCGCTTCTCCCTCATCTTGTTCCTCATTTCTTCAAGAAAACCCCGACCTGCTTCTGACATTGTTCTTCTCTCCCAAAGAACGAAAGGTGAGCGCATCAATGGTGTTGATTCTGGCTAAGGCCCGGTCTTGCAACCCCGAGACTGATCCTATAACTCCCTCTTTGTTCTTCTTTTGGGTTTGTGATTATGGTTTTTTCTTTTATTTCTATTTGACAGTTTCTTGATGGACACTGGAGCACCGGCCGAAGTGATGTCTATGGCTCTGGCCAAAACCGTCGAGGCTCATGGTACGAAGAATTGCAAGCACCCCGCTGAGACTACCACAGACAAACTCAAAGCCATCGCCCTGTCCAAGCCCCCATCTCCGGGATCCCTCATTAAGCAAGTCCAGGTAATATCTCTTCTTGATGATCTTTTTCTCAAACTTGATTGTGTTTTTTCATCTAACACGCAGTACTAGTACTAGTAGTACAACTTTCTAGGTGATCTTGCATGTGATTTTTGTGTGCCAAATGACGGTTCTAAATTCCTCTTTTGACCAAAACATGCGAGAGGTTGACAATGATTTCTTATAGATTACTTTCAAGTGGAGTACTTTATGAAATGCTACCTATGAAGAGGGTATATTTGCCTTAGTAACTTGTGTTATGGATATTGCAAGTAATCCCTCTGCTCTCATGCCTTTGAAGACATGTTCTAGTGTCTTTGTTCACTCATTTCTGTGCTTATATGTAGTCATATATGGAGTATAATATCGAAAATCATCTTATATTTCTGAACGGAGGTAGTAATAAAATATGGTTTCTGTTTGAATTAGAACCAGGCCCGTGGTGGAGATGAAGTTCTCAAAGTTAGGCCGTGTGAACTCGAAGACCTGAGGATGAGTTCTACTGCTAAACTATCCAGCTGTTGTGTCCTTGTCGCCACGTGTCCTGAACTAGTGTTTTCCTGTAGCATTGTTGTCAGGCATGTTCTCGAGGTTGTACTTGACCACAACAATTTCCTAGTTGTGCCTTTGATTACGAAGGGTGTGGTTCTTGTAAAGCTTCCCAACAAATCTGACGTGGCATGTCTTCATCATCATGTTTATGAGTGGAAAGACCACTCTGTTAGGTTCTCCAAGGTTGACGAGATGGTGATGGTGCATGTAGACATCTCTCATGAAGTCCATGGCCTAGTCAGTTATGCAGGGTTCATCCCGTAGGTCGGTGGCAAGAAATAGTCTGCAGAGTTTAATTAGTGCAACTTTGCTTGTCTGTAGTAAGTACTATTGTTCAGTACTTGATTTGTGTTTGTGAACTCTGTATTGTTTATTAGTACTACCGCTTTTGGTGTGTGGTCAGTCCTGAGAACGGTCTATGTTAATGTCTGTCCACTCAATTCAGTCTATATATTTTTAAGTATCCAGATCATTTTTTTGTGAGGATGGTTTATCAATTATGGTTACACTCCAATATATGTATGCATTGCATGGTTTATCGCACCCACCAGGATTTCCAGTCCCATGGATGTTCAGTCCATACGATTTCTCACGACCTTTGGACTGTCCTGCTTGTGGGAGTAGGCGGGGCCCCTGCATGCCACCCGTAGTTGGACGATCAATCTTCTGTTTAGTACTTCAACATAATGATTTCCTCGTAAGGATTCACTCGTGTCACATCAAGTAAATCTTATTGATTTACTGTCTAAATCTTATTGATTTAATGTCATGTTTTCTTCCTTTTCCTGCAATTTTACGATGCAGGTTTTGCTCTATGATGGCTATTTTTGCAAGTTTCACTTCTTATGTCATGTCAGTAACGAAGGCACTGACCATCACTTATATTCCTGGAAAAAATGGATCAGTTTGTTGTCTGAGTACAAGCTGAATCCCTATGATGAACTGCAGTTTGGTTTAACAAAAACGCCACAATTAGTCCTTGCGCTTAAAATAAATGAAGAAAAAACTGGATCACGGTCACGGAGCCTAGGGAAGTTAGAAAGCTGATCATAGAAGACCAGACACGATCGCCGCTGTCTCGCACATCGGTACCACCTTCAGCAACGGATCGAGCACCGACAATTGCTCTAGCACTGACAGTGGCAGCAACTCAGTTTGATCCAGCTGAGGATTGGGCACCGACCGCGTTAGTGGATCAGGCTGATCCACCGAAGGATCGGGCATCGACACTGGCACCTGCTCCGACACCGGCACCAGCTCTACAAGGAGCACCATCTCCGGTAGCAGCGGCGGCTTCGGCACCTGAACCAACACTTCACTTGCATCTGCTCTGGTCAATGCAGCGGCAACCAAACAAGCAGTTGCACCGGCAACAGACTGGGCTGCAGTTCCCACTTCATATACCAAAGTCCTTACAAAACCGACATGTCCACCTTCTTGGTAAGCATTGGCTGCCCAAGTGTTTCATTCTTTATTCTTTCCATGTTGTTTCGCATGATTCACTATGTTGATCTAACTGTTTGGGTATGTCTTCTTGTTTGCAAATAGAGAATTCGTAGAGCAACGAGGGAGTTGTTCAACAATCCGAGCGACAGCGGCCAAGTTTCTCTTAACATGCGTAGCCTTGGTGTGAATGAACCTGCTCAATATACCTTAAGTACAAAGGATGGTCGCATGAGGATTGATGCTAAAGGATGGTCAAGGTTCAAATCTAAATCATATCTTCAGTAGCAGCATGCAACTACAAAACTGATCTATGTGTATAAGTAATAATCTGGCATGGTGAAACAGGTGTCCTATGTGTATAAGTAATACGACAGTATTATTTATCACATGGTATATTGTTGATAGAATTGCAACTCCCATTGCTGGTTAGGAACTATCGTTCGATTTCATTCCAACAGCTGTCGTGCTTTATTCAATTTTGTGTATTCCCCTTGCGACAGCATCTAAAACCAGCGCTGTACCAATTGCTTGCAATATGAAAAGCGCAGAGATAGAACACATGGGCCCCCAAACATGCAGGGTGGGCCTGCGGCCCAAAGTCCAGAACCGTGAGCCTGTCTAAGTATTATATTCTCAGCTGAACCCCCATAATGCCCGTGCGTTGCACGTAACATCAAGATGCATTTGTATGAGTATTTTTATCTTGTGAGAGAAAAGGATGAACGAGGGATGGCCTTATTTGCAAATGTGGAGAGGTGTGTGGGTACCTTTTTAGAAAATTACCATAGTTTCCTTCCTATCCGTCAGATATAAATCGGACGGCCTATATTGCAGGATGGCAGGCACACCATCATCAGCAACTCGTCCATACTGTGTTGAAAACAACTCTGTTTTTTATAATTATATATGTTATATATATTCCCCTTGATTTTTCTTATGTATAAAGTTGTGATATAAAATATTTGTATATTTCTTTACAGAGGGAGTATCTCCTTATCAAAAATATATTTATGTGTAACTAGTTACTCCAGTCTTTCTACTTCCTTTCGCTGATATGTGGGGCATCCGGCAATGGGGTCCACGTGCCATATGCACAAATTAGAGTGCACAACTGCACGGTAGAAACACCCCAGTCGTAGCGCCGCAGTAATGCCGAATGAGTAATCAAATCACAAACCCCCCTTTCCATCTTTAGCAGTAAGCTAGACGGACGAAGCGGCAATATTTCACTGGGCCTGAATCCCCTTCTCCCTCGTCCGCTTGTTCAGAGAAAACCCCCTCTCGGTGATTGCATAGGGTTTTCTCATGGAGAACCAGGTACGAATTCTTCATCCATCCCTGATAAATCTAAGTCCCTTGGTCGCGGGTAATCCTAGATGGCAGCCGCCGCCGTTAATGCATTTTTCTTCCTACTGAATCTAGTGTGTTTCATTTGCAGTGCCCAAAGTGCGAGGACCCTACAGGTTTCTGCGCCCTCGGCGAGATGCCACACTTGTTCCTTCTCATCCTAACACAAGATTTTAAAACACGGACACTATGTTTCTAGAATCCTCTTTTCTATCCGGGAGGGTGTGGTTTTTTTGAACATGCTGTCGACTAATTTGGAAATTTGGATTGCTATATTTGGATAAAAGGTACTATCAGTACGATGGTCAACACTGACGTGAATGAGGAATTTATTTCTAGATTTGGATAGGGAATACATTGTGTTCTCATATTATTTTTCCTGCAGTGCATTATGTGCTCTGCTAGAACACATGCACTCAAGATGCTCGGCCTTGCCATAACTGAATACACCAGTTTAATGGTCATAGTGAAGACAAGCCATGGATATAAGTTCCGAGTTGGGTTCATGAACCAAGAAGATCGCTGCTTTTTTTATGGACGAACTTGGATAAACTTTCTCAAGTGTTACGGACTGAAAGTTGGCGCACGAATGTTGATGGAAATAGCAGAACCTGTTCTCATCTTCACTGTGATCTCCCACCCTGACCTCATTCCAATTGTTCATCCATGTTAGTTTTGTATCTAGTTCTTGCTTGTTGCCTCAATTAGTTCTTAATCCACCTATTCTATCTAACTAATCATAATTTAACTTTATAAGTAGCAACGAATCTCTCACGAAGATGCTACTTTGAACTAATATTTTCTTATAATTGGTGGCACATGTAGGTTTTTTCAGAGTTAAGCAGGCTACTCGTTTGTTATTCTGCAACAACTTGGCTGTTACTGATGGCACTGAAGTTGACTGGGACAACATCCACAAGTTCGTACACTTTATGGATCATCTTGAGGTCCTTGTGGGGCGTTTCAATGGTGGAAGGCCACGTGGGATATGTGTGCCACCGCTGCACTCGCTGAACGTCCAACTGTGTCAAGAAACTTATGGTACCAGATGTTTTCTGTTATATATGTTGTTCATAAACTATTACTTATACACAATTTTACAGCTGTGATATTCTTGAAATAGAAACTGCCCAGTTCTATTGTTCCTCTAAAGATGCCTGACCATGGTCGGGTCAGACTTGCACTTGGTCACAACATGATGTTTATGTCGACATACTCCATTCCCCTTGGAGGTGAAAAGATACTTATTCATGGGTGGTCTCAAATAATGAAGGCCCGTCCATCTTGGAGAATAGGACAGAAGATTATGTTCCTGCTTTTCCATGGCTCTAAAGTGAATATCCTGTTTATTGACCACATTGCGAGATGAAGCCGCTTTCAGAAGGTTGTGGATGCGCGGGGTGGCGCCTGGGCCTTGTCCTGGGGCTTGGCGGCCTCACCCTGGGTTAACTGTAGGCAAAGTAGCATTGCTCAAGGCGTGCTTTGTATGGTTGAACCTGTATAAGTACTCATACTGCTTTTAGCTATGGTTGTTAAGTGACCCTGCTAGTTTCAGTTAAGGTTGTTAAGTACTGCTGCTGCTTTTATAGTCTGTCGTGTTTCTTCAGTCCTGTCTTCCTCCAGCCGCCAAAACCAAATCAACGCCAGCGGGGCCGCCTGCTTCCGCCTCCCTTGGCTGGCTGTGCCTCAGCACACACACCGCCGCCCCACCATCTCCAAAATCATTAACGCCGACGTCCGAGGCCTCGTCGTCGTCCTCCGCGCGCTTTGGTCCGCTCACCGCGGCGCCGCCCTCTCGCATTGTCAACATGGTCAACAAACAACAGGAATCGGCAGAAGTACGTGGAGAGGATGACAGTAGGGGTTGTCGGATCTCTGGTTCCGGCAAAACCCTCAAGGTTCGAACACTGGGGTGCGTGTGAAGATCTCCCCCTACCAATCCACGTCCTAGCTTCGCTAAGATCTCAAGGGCTAACTCGACGAACTAGCAACACAAAGGACACAAGATTTATACTGGTTCGGGCCACCGTTGTGGTATAATACCCTACTCAAGTGTGGGGTTGGTGGATTGCCTCTTGGACTAAGGATGAACAGTACAAGGGGAAGAACAGCCTCCTGAGGCGAGGTGTTCTTGTGCTTGGTGGGTGTGAGGATAAACTGAATCAGTTCCCGGGCCCCCTCCTACTGTGGTGGGTAATCCTATTTATAGAGGCCCTGCTCCTCACCCCAAATATTGAGCGGGAAGGTAGCCAACAGCGACCAATTTTAAAGGGGACAGGTAGTACAGCTTATCCTGACAAAAGCGGTCTTCGCCTGCAAAAGGCTCTGGTGGTGACGCCGCCTTGGGCTCCATGGTGACCTCTGTCTTGCCGTCCTGCTGGTCTTGGTCTTGTTGCACTGATATGGAAACCTCTGCTTGACGCCTCGGTACTCCGTGCCTGCGCTTGCTTCCTTAGCACCAAATAGGAAACAAGGACACTGTGCGCGCTGGCGCCCACCTGGCGCCTGCCTGATCTTGATCGTCATGGCTCACGTCATTGAAACCTCGCGAGGTTTGCCTTGCCTTGAACTCTCTGCCCCTCGCTTGCCAGCCTGGCGAGGGTGCTCCCGAGGAGGTCTTGTGTCGTCTGCCTCGCGAGGCTTGGCCCCTCGCGAGGGTCTTGGGTGCTTGTTGGTGAAGATGGGCCGTACGGGCCCGCTCGCAGAGCCACGCCATGGGCTGCAGGCAGGCAAGTCTGGGGACCCCCATTCCCAGGGCGCCGACAGTAGCCCTCGGGCCCAAGGCGCGCTCGAGCTTGGCTTCGAGGCGAAGTCAAAGGTCAAGTGTGGAGAGCCACGGGCCCCAATAGCCTATGGCCTCGGTCAACGCGTGGCGGTTGATTGGACGTGGGCGTCTCTGCTTCCCCATGCTGCCTCAGCAACTGCTCGACTGTCAAAAGGTTGGCGTAGACAGCGCTTGCCTTCACTGCTTCCTTTCGCCTTGCTCAGATCCCCTTTCTTGCGCCCTGCCTCTGAAATCTCCAGATCTTCTTTAATCTTCTTCCGCATCAACGACTAATGGCTCCACACAAGGTCAAGTCTGCCTCGCCGCCGGCTTGGTACGAGCTAGCCCTCGATGCGCCCAACATCTCACAGAAGAACCTCGCCGCCACGCGCTTGTTGACGGCGGGGGAAAGCAACGAGAGGGGGAAGACTAAGCTCCGGGTCGGCTCTGCTGTGCCGGAGCCCGAAGGAAGCACCTTTTTCCCCTTCTTCATGAGTAGCATCGCCTCAGGACTGGTTCCCCCTTTCTCTGACTTCTTCTATGAGGTCCTCGGCCACTACGGGCTACAAGCGCTACATCTTCGTCCCAACTCCATCCTTCTCTTGTCCATCTTCGCCTACTACTACGAGGCGTACCTCGGCGTGATGCCGTCCGTGGCCCTTCTGCGCCACTTCTTCTTCCTCCGCGTCAAGGAGGGTCGCGCCTCCGGGTGTGTCAATTTCATCGCAGCCAGCAAGGCCAAGTTGATCTCGAAGACAGGGAAGAAAGTTGAAGGCTTCCGGAGCAAGTGGGCCATGATGGATGCTAAATGCATCCACCCTTGCTTGAAGCTGCCGACGAGGATGCCCTAGTCCGACAAGGGGTGGTCCTGCGTGAAGCTCACCGACGAGCGGGCGACGTTGGTGCTGGAGCATATGAAGTCCGATCTGAAGCCGGGCAACGCGAAGGCGGCGAAGGTGACAGGGGCCATGCTCCTGAGGGAATTCTTGATGCTACGCATGGCCCCGCTTCAAGCCCGCACGCGCCCCTTGTGGGAGCTTGGGGACGAAGAGGACAAGGTTTGCTTGAGCCCGAAGGCCTTGTCCGACGGGGAGCTGGCCGCAGTTCTCCGCCTCCTGGTTGGGGACGACCAGGAGTACCCCTGAGCATCTTCACCCCCTTATTTCACCGTGAAGACGGGGCGCAGGTCGTGGCTTCCAGGCCGACTTTTGACGGGCGCGGGCTGGTGCTACCGGTGCCTACCGGAGCCCCTGCGGCGCCGAAGCCAGTGGAGCTGTCTTCTAATGAGTCCCACGGGGAGGAAGAGGGGGAGGAGGAAGACTCGGAGGTGACCCCCGAAGGGATGGGGGAGACCTCCCCCTTGAGCAAAGCTGGCATCCTCCGGGCCTTTCCTGACGACGACAAGGTCAGCGCCCGCCAGGTGGAGAGCGAGCTGCCCGTTATCCAGATGAGGGGCAGATCGTCGCTGGTCTCTCGAGGTGTTCACTACAAAAAAACACACATCCGTGACATTTTGGGCCGAACAAATTTTTTTTTCTGTCATACATATGACACTTCTACGATGATAATTGTGACAAAACCTGGTATCATCATAGATGTGGTGGGCTCCTACTTCTATGACAAAAAATCATGACAGAAAATGTGCTTTTCGTACTGGGCAGGGCGGAGACGCAGCTGCATGACATTCTTTGGGTCGTCCATGACGGAAAAAACCATGGTAGAAGCGAGGGGGAGGAAAATTTCGGGGAGTTCCTGGTTATAGTGGGAGGTCGGGGGCCGAGCGATGCACGCTTCTCTCATACACGTACGCGCGTGTGTGCGAGGCATTGGGCCCTAACTGAACCCGAGCGATTGCACTGCAGGCTACGCGTTACTGAACCCGAGCGATCGATCGATGGCCGTTAACTGAACCCGATCGAGCGGTTCCTTCACTACTGCTGCTAACTGAAGCCGATCGATGCTGCCTCTGGATGAACAGTGAGTGTTGCTGGGGGCTTTGGATGAACAGTTCCCGGTGGGGGTGGATGAACAGGACCCCGTGGTGTTGCCTTTGGATGAACAGGACCCCAATCGATCAAGCCGGTTGGGCCTGGATGAACAGCACCCCGTAGAGGGCTAGATGAACAGGACCACCCTATGGAGGGCAGGATGAACAGTAGACGGTGGAGGGCAGGATGAATAGTAGCCTGTGGAGGGGTGGTTGAACAGGAGCCCGTGGAGAGGGCTGGTTGAACAGTAGCCGATGGAGTAGCGCGCGGTGGATATTGGATGAACAGGAGCCCGTGGATCAACAGTCGCATGTGGAGGCTGGAAGAGGTCGACGGTGGATGAACAGTAGCTCGTGGAGGCTGGAGGGGTTGATGGTGGAGATGAACAGTATCCCGTGGAGTCCCGTTTTGCGGTACGCCACACCCGTCCCGATGAACAGGACCCCCGTGTCGACCGTAGCGCTCCAACACAAGTCCGTTTCCTTTGTTTTGCGGTACGCCACACCCCTCCCAATGAACAGGACCCCCGTTTCGACCGTAGGAGGTCCGTTTCCTCCATTTCGCGGTACGCCAGACCCCTCCTGATCAATAGGATCCCGTTTCGAATGTGGCCGGTTGAACACAAGGCCGTTTCCTCCGTTCTGCGATACGCCAGGCCTCGTTTCCATCGCCTGTTCCGTCCAAGCCCTCCCGATGAACACGAGGCATTCCGTTGCCTCCCCATGAACACGATGACGACACTATTTCTCCGTTCCGACCCACCCATGTACACGAGCCCTGGCCGTACGTATGCGCGAGTACGCGTTCGAGACCCCGCCCGTATGTACACATACGTGGCCGTATTTTCTTTCTTGCACCCTGGCCGACGTATGTACGTGTACATGCTACGTGTGCGCCTCTACTACGACACATGCTCGCCTCTACATCCACCAGTATATATGTACGTACACGTTCGTGACCAGAATGACAACGCTACGTACGCTTCGACCAGGTGGGTCCCGACTGTCAGGCACTTCCTAGCGTGCGAAGATGTAGCTGGTGGGTCCTAGTAGTTAGGGGCAAACATTTTTTTTGTGAAATACGGTGGCCCGTCCAGTGGGTCCCCGATGTCAGGTGGAGGAATAATTATTTTGCACGTAATAAGGAGGCACTTCCTTGCTGCGGCCATTAACCCAGCTGTCAACCTCTCCATGTATAGTCCACGTCCGATGGAAGCCATTCCTTGACCACGTTGACCACTCCGCGCCAAGAGCACCAGGGCGGTGGACGACGGCGAGGCTTAGGAAAGGGACGACGCAGAGCCGGGGAAGACGCGGCAGTGGATGCCCACGCGTAGAGGAGTACGAGGGTTCACTGGTTCGCTACGGTGTGAGGCTGTCGTCGCCGCAGAATAACAGGGGGTGTGGGTGAGTAGAGGGATTGCCTGGCCAACGGTGGGAGTAGTAGGGGGCAGTGAGGCCTCCGCCGCATCGCAGACGGCCACGGGAGGCAGGAGCATGAGGCACGACTAGCGCTGGTTTGGGCGGCTGGAGCAAGAAGACCAGAGGTTTAAGAAGCACTATGGCCGTTGGATGGACATCGTACGGTCACTGGAGCTAGAATCGTGCATATTGACTAAGTTGACAAACCCCTCCGTCCCCGTCAACTTAGTTGGCCCACAAGTCAGCCTCCCACCAAGGTGGGTCCCAGCTAGCAGGGGGGTATTCATTTTTTTTGTGTAATAAGGAGGCACTTCCTGTGGGTCCGAGCTGATAGCAGGGGGAACATTTTTTTCACGAAATGCGGTGGCCCGTCGGGTGGGTCCCAGCAGTCAGGGGCAAACGTTTTTTTCGCGATATACTGGTGGGCGCCCGGTGGGTCCCTGCTGTCAGGTGGAGGAATAATTATTTTCCGCTTAATAAGGAGGCACTTCCTTGCAGCTGCCGTGGACCCAGCTGTCAGCCTCTCCACGTACAGTATTCTTCCGATGGAATTCGATCATTGACCACATTGACCACGCCGCGCAGACAGCACCATGGCGGTGGACGACGGTGAGGCCTGGGAAGGGGACGACGCGGAGCCGGGGAAGACGCGGCAGTGGATGCCCACGCTGAGAGGAGTATGAGGGTTCACTAGTTCGGCTGCGCTGCCATCGCCGCAGAATAACAGGGGGTGTGGGTGAGTGGAGTGGAGGGATGGCCTGGCCAGCGGTGGGAGTAGTATGGGGGCGGTGAGGCCTCCACGACAGCACAGCCGGCCACGGGAGGCAGGAGCAGGCGGCACGATCGGCGCTGCTTTGGGCGGATGGAGTAAGAAGATCAGAGGTTGAAGAAGCACTATGGCCGTTGGATGGACATCGTACGGTCACTCGAGCTAGAATCGTGCATATTGACTAAGTTGACAAAGCCCTTCGTGCCCGTCAACGTAGTAGGCCCACTATACTGGGTCCCAGCTAGCAAGGGGAGTATTCATTTTTTTGTGCGTAATAAGGAGGCACTTCCTTGCGTGCGAAGATATAGCTGGTGGGTCCGAGCTGTCAGTGGCGGTAACGTTTTTTTCGCGAAATACGGAGGCTGTTTCGATGGGTCCCAGATGTCAGGTGGAGGAAATCATTATTTTGCGTGTAATAAGGAGGCATTTCCTTGCGTGCGGCCGTGGACCCAGCTGCCAGCCTCTCCACGTACAGTCCACTTCAGATGCACGTCGGTCGTTGACCATGCTGACCACGACACACCGAGAGCCCCAGGGCGGTGGACGACGGCGAGGCCTAGGAACGGAACAACACAGAGGCAGGGAAGACTCGGCCGCTGTTTTTGTTTCCCACGCGGAGGGGTTTACGACTGTACGAGGGTTTACTGGTTCGTCTGCCGTTGCCAGAGAATAACAGCAGGTGTGGGTGAGTAGAGGGATGGCTAGGCCAGCAATGGGAGTACGGTGGGGCGGTGAGGCCTGCGCGGCAGCACAGCCTGCCGTAGGGAGGAGGGAGAAGGCAGGTCCGCCGGCGCTTGTTTGAGCGGCTGGAGCATGAAGAGCGGAGATTGAAGAAGCACAACAGCCGTTGGATGGACATCCAACAGTATACAGCCCATCTGTGGAAAGCCTCAAATCTATGGAAAACAGCATACAGCCCATCTGCCATTACTTCAAATAATTTACAGCCCATTTGCTGATTCTTACGGGTTTTTATGGATCCCATATTCTTTATGTTAGCATTACAGCCCATATTGTGGCCACGGTTAAAAAATTATACGAAATTTTGCATATGTCGGTGCGGTCTAAACTGTTTTTAATCCCAAAATTTTGAGTCACATTCAGACTAATTTTAAAAATAAATGTATATCAATATAAAATCCAATAAATTGTCCATGCATAAAAATCAATGCAATTTAAAATCTCAAAATGAAAAAAAAAGATATTTGAAAATAATTGCCGGTTTGATGTGTTTTAAAAATGTACAACCCATTTCTCATTACTGATAGGCCATTTTGTCGGCCAGCCGAATGAAGCTCTCCTCGTCTTGAAAGATTTGTAGCCCAACAGGCGTGATAAAGCGACTTACTTGACAAATCACAAAAGAACTGGGCTAGCCATTTTCAGAAAGAAAAAAAACTACTGGACTGGTCTGTGGTAAACATAAAAGAAAAGGCTGTCTAGACAGGCGAGAGTGTCCCGCACATCCCAGTTGACACCCTGCTTCCGTCTCAAAAACAAATTAGATAAATGCCACTCCAATTATGGCGATTCATAAAAATGCCACTGCAATTTCGAAACTTTGAAAAATGCCACTTCAAGTTTTGCAAACTTTGAAAAACGCCACTGCAGTTTGCAAACTTTGAAAAATGCCACTCCAGACTTCGAAAAATGCCCCTAGAAATGGCATGAAATGGCATTTTTGAAAGTTTGGAAATTGCAGTGGCATTTCTCGGATACACCAGATTTGGAGTGGCATTTATCAAATTAACCCAAAACAAAAATAATTGGGCGAGCTGCTAGGTCCCTGGTGTCAGCCACTCATTGTGCAATTTCTCGTTTATTGACTACGTTGACAATGGCATGGGACCCAGATGTCAGAAATCCACTAGGAGGAGCCATTTTTTATTGGCTTGAAATAAGGAGGCACTTGCTTGCTTACTGCCATGACCTTGGTGGGTCCCTGCTATCATCCTATCCACATACAATCATCTCCTGATTGTGTACGTGTCAACTTGCTAGGCCCACAAGTCAGCCTCTAAACCGTGGAGGACAAATACAAACCATTTAAAAAAATAACGGCCCATTCCATACATTCAAACGGAAAGTTCAACATTCAGAGCAAAGTAACAGGTCTGATCCACATATAGAGTACTGAACTTCCACGTTGACAACCATCATAGCCAAGTTAACTATCTACTCCCACTAACACTCTAGTAGCGTACAAGTACTAACTTACTCTTAGCTAACTAGACGATGTTGGCCGCCATCTGTTGTCCATGCTAAACACCAGCACCGGCGTCCTCCGCCTCGCCTCGGACTTGCCAGAGGTGCGATAGGGCGCGTTGCTCGCGCGCGTTGGCCCTTTCCATGCCGGCGTGGTCCACCGAACCTTCGGCTTCCAAGCGGGAAACCCACTTGACGAGCTGGTAGTAAAAATCGGCGTCGCGAACGCGTGTGTGCCCGACAGCCTCCAGGGCTATTTGCCGGGCGCCGGTCACCACATAGTCGGCCCAGTTGCGGGCGCTCTGCTCGCGACTCAGAGTGTCGGTGCGCTGCTACTCCATGTCCCGCTGGCAGCGCAAATCGGCGATACGCTGCTCCTCTGCCAGGCGGTCGCGCTCCAACAACTCCTGCTCCTCCGCCATGCGGTCGCGCTCCAACAACTCCTCGATCTCCGCATTGCCATCTAAAGACAGATAGAATGCCTCCTCCCTCTGTCCGCCTTCCGGTGAAAACCTGAACACTAGCTCCGGCGGTGACCGCCTTCGCCGTCGCCTACCGCGGACGGGCGGGGGCATGGCGGACGTGGCGAGCGATGTCGGGCCAGTGGGGGCTTATGAGGATATGGCGAGTTGGGTCACGGTGGCACCTGAGAAAGCCGGGAAACAGTACTTATAGGCGGAAGGTAGAGCGACGGTCATCGGAATTCAATGCATAATGGCTTAGCGCGCTAGCTTGCCGTGGAAAACTAGAGAAACTGAAATTATGACTGTGTCGTCCCGTCCCGTCTGGGTCGCACGCCGGCATGGCAGTCAAATGAGTGCACTCGAATCATCTCCCTCCTTGTCAATAATGATTCCACGGATTTAAAGCGTATCTTTTTTCGCATCAGTTAGCTGCCTTAATTATGGTCGGCTGCATGCAGGCACTCAAAATCGCTCGCAGGCAGTATGCGAACCAGCATGCAACGAGTTAAAGCCGAGGGCATGCATGCAGCCACTTAAATCGCTAGAATTAATTAGGCTTAAACTTCTGCATGCCGTTAATTATTGCCATGCCTTGGTCTTGCTGCTTTGCTCACGGGACTAATAAATCCCGAAAGGAGGGAGTACCTTGGTTGGTGAGAGGTTTGAATTAAGCCCTGCAAATCGGAAAGGAGGTACTAGTATGTGCGTGATCCGCTATTTATTCGTGTAGGATCGAGTAGGTCATTTCTTGAATTGAGCCCTGCAAACCGGGAAGCAGGTAGTACGTGCGTGATCCGCTATTTATCCGTGTAGGATCGATAGTGTAGCTTGTCAGTTTCTTCAGAGGTAGGCATTTTTATCCGTGTAGTATCGATAGTGTAGCCTGTCAGTTTCTTCAGAGGTAGGCATTTTTATTCAAAAAACTGCCACTTCGCATCTTGCGTCGCAAATAAAACTGCTAGGAGCTCATTTGTAGGCTAGCTAGTGATCGATCAGTAACTTGTAAACACTGAGCGAACAGAAATAAGTAACTGTTAACGCATCTCAATGATTCACAGATCATATACAAATATGTAGCTCCAAAAGCAAAGATTAGCCACTTCGGATCTTGCGTCGCAACTAAAACTAACTAGTACGATTCCCATACATAAGATCAACATGTTAATGCATCTCAATGATTCACAGATCATATACAAATATGTAGTTCCAAAAGCAAAGATCTAGAAAAAACACATGTTCTTCCTACTAAGTACTAACATGGATGCTTCTCTTGGCCAACATTCAGTACAGACTGAAAGACAAATTTGTTTGTGAAGTCTACAATTCCTCTTGCAAACGTAAGTGGTTTCACCAACAGCTGGAACCATGAGAATGAACCACACATGATGGAGGAACATCCACTTCAATATGATTTGGTCTTCTCTCGATCACACGACGAGACTATTTTCGGAATACAAACTTTAACTTAGGCAAAATGATGCCCATTGTATAATCAGACCAAAGCAATGAAGCACCTAGTGTTGGCCAATAAATAGTACAGTACTACTTTTCTGCAGTCCATGAAGTGACTATGCAATCTTTCTGTGTCTATTTTCAAATGGCACTGCATGCAGTGACTATACTATTCTCTTGTGAAGTTCAACCAAAATTGCGGGCACTTTGTTTGTTTGCCAAATAGCAATGGGCAGACATCTCTGTCTGCACAAATATCAAGCAACCAGTAAACATATACCACACCTTGTATTTTTGGTTTAAACATGTCTCTTCCGCTTAGCATCTGTCATGTTCTGCACTGGACAATCTGATACAATTATGTTTTGCCCTGGACAATTTCATACTGAATTGATTTGCTGGTTCAGAGTAGAAATATAGCGCCTATTCTTCATCAGACCAAGGATATCCACGTTCACAGTCATGGAAGAGGTGAAATCGATACAACCGAAATTGAGCATCCAATCATTGAATCCTGTCCTGCACCTCCAATGTAGGTCCACCCTGCCAATAAATTCAGATGCAAACCACTAGTATTACTATCTAATGACAGTACAAAAAGAGTAGCAAGATTGTATCATACCGTGTACCTTCGTAATGAACAGCTCATAGTGCCACCAATTGGATATAAAGGTTTGGAAAAAACATGCTCCTAATGTTGAACCAGTTGGACTTTTTGTGCAGTTCCACTAAAATCGAGCATCCCTGTTTGCATAGATATTGAAAGTGTGATTACTCTAAAAGTGGCACTAGTTGAAGCATAGACTCACAAATATAAGCATTCCAATTTGTTAATGGGAAAAGGTAGCAAGACTGTTTCTAACCACCTGTTTGAAGGAATAAATAAAGCAACAGTGGCTGATGTCAGGAAGGCATACATAGTTTTTTCTGGAAAAGTGAGCCATTCCTGACCTTTCCTCTTCTTTTAAGAAAATTTTGTGCAGTTCTAATAAAATAAAATGCCATCACCGCCTTGACAATTCAGTGACACTGTACAAAAGGAAATGACTTAACATTACATCATGATGTCAGGTATGTAGTCGACAGGCATTAGAGACAGACATACAGACCTCCTCAAGAGAATAGCCGGAGGAGGTGCCCACTCTTGACCTTTCCTCTTGTCTTCATAATTGTCTGTGCAGTTTAACCAAAATAAAATGACATCAGCGCCTTGGCATTTTTGTGACACTGTACAAAAAAATTAACTTATCTCATGAAAGTGAGGTATGTAATCTATAAGGATTAACAGTGCAAAAATCTGAAGGTAGTAACAAGTTTCATCGTAGGTATACTAGCTGTGCAACAGCATTAGAATGCCTTAGCTGAAAAATCTTTAATAGATCCACAATCAACAGCTAACCCTGGAATAATCCAGTGACATTAAATGGCATTATTGCTTAAATTTATGGGTGGCATTAGACTGAGAGTGGCATTAGTTAAATGTGGCATCACTTTGGCAGTAGCATTGCTTGACTTGACTGCTGGCGTTATACTAACAGCAAAAAAAGTGGCAATAAGAGCATGGGAGGCCCATTTGGACAGTGGGCGCACCAGTACGATGTACCTCCACGGGCGCAGAGTGGTGAGGGAGGTATGGTTGCCCAGAGCAACAAATATCCAGGCAGAATATGTGGATTACGTCCCATTTTTGTTCTCTTTAGCCACCTTTTTCCTATGCGAGGACAACAAACCGATCGACCTGGTCATTCTCTCTCTATTTCGTTGTCATGCCTTTCTACCCTTCTTCAACCAAGAGACACGAGACTCGTTCCTTAGCTACTGATTTCCCCTTTTCAACCTAGATGCGGGTTCGATGCCTACTCTCGTGGACAGTACAGTCTCCCTTCCTTTCCTTATTCAACCCAGACATGGATTAGTCTGCATGAAGTAGCGTTTCCTTTAATAGTGCAAATTATGGTCTTCATCTGCGTGGCCAGCAGAGCAGAGGATAGCAAATTGGGAAGATGGTGGAGTGGAAAAAGATCCACATGCAACCACATGGCAGATGGGGCAATAGAACAAGGTTATGGTTCGAAAAGAGGTAGCATACCTGAGGGTCGGCGGGAAGTGGCTTCGCTCGTGGTCGTTGTCCTCCGCACACACTACGGCAACAAGCTTGGGGACGGAGGCCATTCCGCGCGGGCGCTAGGTCTGAGAGGACGGCCTTGTCGTCAATGCATGACCTCGCTCGCCGACGACGAGTGCGTCAACGCTGCACGTCCTTTTCTTCCCCGGCGGATCTGTGACCACCGGTGAGGAGGGAGAGATGGGCCATCTTTTTTAGATCTGGAGAGAGGGTGGTAGTGTGAGAAGCAAGTGGGCAGCCCTTAGCAAGAAAGCGCTCAAGCTCCAGCCTATATATCTTTTTTATACTACTAGTACTGGAGGTGGAGTAGTGGTAGAGTAGTTTATATTTTCTCTGCGTACAGTACCAGTTAGTCATGCTTCAGAACTGATCGGCACGCCATTAAAAAATAAAGGTCGATAACTAATGCGGCACCTCGGGCCAACGCGGCCAGATCGCATTTTGCATGAGAAATTACACACCATGTTTCGTTGACATGTGGTCCCGTTCCAACATATCAGTGAGACGACGGCGAGTAGTAGGAGTATTTCCGAACGGACATGCAGGCCGGGCGCCTCTTCGTGAACCGTGGCAAACTCGCAACCGTCCACCGACTCCTCGCCTTTCCCTCTCGATTTGGAACTGTTGTCGCACTCTCTTCCTCTCCCTCCTCCATTTTCCTTCAGCCCTTCACCCTTTCTTCTTCCATTGTTCGATCGTCTTCTCCATGGAGGGAACAGGCCGGAAATGACCTCGTTATTCCTGCCCCGATCTAAAAGATGACGTGGTGGAGGAACTCATTGATCGATGCGATGTCATCACCTCGGCTAGCATGGCAGGTTCGTTCAAGCCCATTCTCGACTCAACTAATAACATCATTACAAAGAAACCAAGAGTCAAGGAGCGGTTTGATCTCCCCTATCTTCTTCGTCGTGACCCTATTGACTGGCGCCGTCACGACGGTGGCCTCGCCCTGTGCCAGTTGATGCCGCTTGATAATGATGCGTATGATGTTAAGATGCCATGGCTTGAGGGCAAGGCTTGGGCGGGCGCAAATGGAGATTGGGTTGTTTACATTGGGTCCAACTGCGAGTGGGAACTTGTGAATGTGTACACTCGTGACCGGGTTCCACTTCTAAAAATCTCAACAGACTGCCCAGAGGTTAAGCACACCGGTATTGTACGCACGTTCAAATACGATCATGGTGACTGTCTTCTACGGAAGATAGCAATTTGTCGAGTTCCCAACCGCTCTTGGAATTACAACTATCAAGTTGTTGCTATCTTCGACAAGCTTGTTGTCGTCCTTCGTGGTTCGACTCGATGGATATTGCTCAAAAATCAGTTTCTGTACATGGATGAGTACTGTGATGCAATTCAATACGAGGGCCTTGTGTTTGCTGCCACCACTCGTGGCACTGTTTTTGCATGGGATCCTCGTAGTTTCGGTACGTTTGTCTTCCACCGTAATTATAATTGTTTCATCCACATGCATGCGGGTTAGCAAGTTTCCCTTTACTAATTAACCTTCTTCTTGTGTTTCCAAGGTCCTGTGAATATCCCACCACCTATACTTGAAAATTTTTATAACCAAGGGGGAGATGACGATGGTGATGATCACGAGCATGAGGACGAGCAGAACCCATATACTCAGTGGCGCCTGGCAACTAATTCCGGTGGATCACCTCTTCTTGTGTGTATACAGCCCACTGATGATGTTACTACTAAGGAAGCAGGTGTAGTCTCCCATGGTCGCACTCTCTAGACCTATTCCAACACCCGTTGCAAGGTATTCGGGATGGATAGTAGTGTGCTAGCGCCAACTCCTTCTCCCTGGTACAGAATTGATAGTCTTGGAGAAAATTCGCTCTTCCTTGGACAAAACTATCCGATGATGGTGAAAGGCGATCCAACTGATGTTGACACAACGTTAACAATACCATTTATGAGAAGCAACTATGTCTATACCTCAGACATTTGGGTGGTTCCCTACCCTGGTACTGATATAGTAGGCCGCTTCAGCCTGGATGATCAGTCCTGCGTTGTTTTCTAGATGGACAATCGATGGTCCGTCCCAGAGAATCACTTGTGGTTCGAAGCAAGCGTTTCCAACGCCAAGGAATGGTTGAGTTGAAGTTCATTACATTGCTTGTTATTTGTTGTGTGGTGAAAACTTTAGTATTTATAATGTATCCTCGTTGTCGGTGTGGGTTGATGACCTGTTGTATGTAATAAAATGATATGCCTGTGATAAACTTATTAAATTTATGAATGGCTTTCGAGTCGCTTCTCTGAGTGAGTGGTGCGATGAGGCAAAAAAATATTTTCGGAATACATAATTGTACGTGCATTGCAACAGGTTATCGGATGAGGCCAATCAACAATAGTACTACACTATTTGCACTAGCTTCACATGCTTCGCACGTTGGGCGGGTGTTTTTACTGTAGCCATATGTTAATGTGTTCGCTGTACGTAACCAGCACCTCGAATCCTCGATACTAGTACTCTATAGTAGGAGTAAGTAGTAGGAGTAGTAGGGTGGCATGGGCCAGAACAAGCATTCACGTCCAGGAGTATGGCACACGCCACCACCACGACATCCATCTGACACCATATTATTTCTTGGAGTCCGTGCTAGAGCAATCTCTTCAACCTCGTCGTTTCTCCAACTTCAGCCCTCGCGCGGAGGGCGAGGTGGGGGTTTGCCGATAGTCGGTTTCCGTAACTGCGGTCCCACTTGTAAGGCCAACTCCAACGCACGACCCCAAATGCACCTCCGTTTTGCACGAACTCCAACGATAATTTTGGCTAGAAAAGAAAGACCAAAGAAAACAAGAACCACAAGAATACATTTTACTACTCCTGTAAGTTGGATTAGTGCCTTCTCGACGCATTCATTGTTGATCTGCGGAGGCTCGATCTTGCGTCTATGCTAGCTAAAAGTGATAGAACATCTACTAAATTGCGCTCTATCAATATATGGATGTACTCTTCTTCCCAATACAAAAACTTGCATCCATTCTACTCCCTCCGTTGCACAATACATGCCTTCTATTTGTCAAAATATATATGTATCTAGACATGTCTTAGTATATAGGTACATCCATTTTTTGACAAATGGAAGTCAAGTATTTTGGAACGGAGAGATTACACAATAAAATTATTAAGTTAGCACAACTAGTATAATCCGAGAGCAGAACTGAAGATTTGGTCGGGTTCTTTCTCCTTTTGCCGACACGTGGGACATCTAGCATCCAGGTCGTGTCATGAAAGAAAATAGAGTGGTAGTTGAAGCCACAAGATGTGCATCTTGGGTTAAACTGTAAATAGAATCTTACTACTCTTGAGTAACTCCAGAAGCGGCCACTGAAGATCCTTATTAGATTTGTTTTTCATCACCAGCACGTCGAGGTGAAAGATGTGCAGGTTCAGTGGGTCCTCTTGCGTTTTCACTGACATGTGGGGCCGCATGTGAGCAAGCAGACGATGGGCTCCGCGTGTCCGCTAGCTGGCTGAGAAGAGAGATAGAGGATGGCTGACCACGGACTACAGGAAATTTTTTCTACGTACCTTGATATAGGCTCAATATAGTGGGGTGGCATGTGCCATAACTAGCATTCACGTCTAGCAGTACGGCACACGCCACCCATACGAGTCCCATCCGACACCAATTTTCTTGGAGTCCGTGCAACACCCATCTCTTCTCCCTCCTGTTTTCTCAGCCATTGCATGGTGGGCGGGGTGGGGGTTTGACGATAGTCGGTTTAATCAACTGCGGTCCCACTTGTAAGTGAAAATGCAACACCGCACGCATTCCCTCTTGAGCGGTGTGCTGAACCAACCGTGTGGGGGTGCGACGCGAACACGGCAAGCTTTTCCTTTTGAACTCGTAACTTGTAAAATTTGGTTCTGCTACATGGCGCGACCGATAGATAGAAAATAATGATTTTGCCTAGAGTAATGAGAAGTTTGGTTCTGGCGCCGTTCATGCATGGAGTACGTACGAAAATTATGAAGTTGATGCGAAAGGTAAGATAATTACTGTAGTATCATATACTACTACATGGATTTGACGGAAAGATAAAAATACATACGGATCCATCAACATTCAATGACATCCTCACGCCCTAGTGCGCCGGGTCACCAACCGACGTGTGAGGAGCAGCGGCGTTGGCGGCGAGCTCAACGTGCTTCTGAACAGTGCCGTCCAAGGTTGCCCTGCGCTCCAAGAAGGCTACTGTCCTATGGTCCTCCTCTTGCATGTAGTAGTCCTTGTGGACGATTTGCGCGTAGACGTGGGTGATTATGTCGATGGTGTCTTACTGCGCCAGGCGCTGCGCGGCGAGCGCGACCTTGAGGTGGACATTCTCCGACGCGACGGCGGGCAGTCACAGGGCCACCAGTGCGTCGAAGAGGTTGTTACCATAGTGGCCGTTGAGGGTGGCGGGCATCACAGAGCCTGGGCGCGTCGGCTGGAGGCTTACGTCAAAGTCATCCGCAAGCTTCTTGACGACGGTGAACTTGTCGAGGAAACCGACGAGGACCTCGTAGAACAAGGATACGAAGTTGTCGTCCGCAAGCTTCTTGACGACGGTGAACTTGTCGAGGAAACCGACGAGGACCTCGTAGAACAAGGAGACGAAGTTGTCGTCCAAGCGGCCCCTCGCCCTGGCGGCCTCAAGCAATACTACCTGGAGACGTTCCTCGGTGCCGGGCCATAGGCCGGCGTCGTGGACCATCTGGCACAGCCGGCGGATGCTCGCGCTTATCACCTCCATGAGTCTAGCGTAGCTTCTAGTCAACTGATCTTGCGATTCGAGTGATCACTCAGCCCTTGGTTAGCGTGTGTAGGTGCGTAGGATTTCGTACTACTCCTCGGCCCTCTACTGCACCTGCCTTTGGCTGTATGATAGGTGGGCCAGCCACCCCCTGGGGCCACGTGTCATTCACCCAAAGGCAGTTGCTGTAAGTCAATGAAGCTGCGTCCCCCTCCGTGCCGCTGCAGTATAGTCATCTCACCGGAGCTCTAGTTGGGGCCAAACGAGAGAAGTTTGATGTTTACTGGTTTATTGGTCCCCTTTGCATTTTGCGCCAAGTTTTGACCTTTGATTTAACTAATAAAATGTTAATGCATGTAAACAAAAATGTTGTGTAAGTCACCTTACGAAAACCAAATAATCCCAAAATAGTTAGGCACGGTGCATTAACTACCTCCTTGTTTCTTATTTCGTGACATATCAACCAATGAGAGATGTGGGCCGTGCATGCTTTCAATGACTTGAGACTACCAAACATGACATGCAATGTTTAGTTCATTGCACGTAATCCTATTAGTACTCTAGTTAGGAGTATCAAAAAAACATTAAGTTCTCTCGCCGATAGGAATAAAACACCATGTATTTATTTACAGAGGGAGTAGTACATTTTTGGTGACATGCATTACTAGATATTACTAGTCAAATACTAAAATCCAAGTGGACGTGGTAGTGCTCCTAAATCCAGACGGTGGTGCTACTAGTACTAGTAGTAGTACTACCAATGTAGTAGTAGGAGTACTAGCACTGTACTACCCGTTGGTAAAATTATTACGTGCTGCTCCTCACAGTGAAGTGACAAGACCCTGCGCCGGAGATGACACCTGAGTATAGGCGTCATGTTCGGCATACCATAGTCAGCCTCACCGTCTGCAGTCACTATCATCATGGCTGTAGAGCTAGCCTTCTTACAACTAGCCTTGTTCGACATAATTTCCCGTGCATAGATGCCCATGCATTGCACAGAACACCAAGATTGGGGGTGGACAGCTCCGGCAGCGGCCATCGCGCCAGATTTTTCCATGGCCTTCTACTCCTAGATGTGGTGTGGAGGAGATGAGGCTGATTGTGAGAGACAAGGAGTTGTTTGTAAATAGGGAACAAGTGCGGGCATCTTTCTGCAAAAATGGAGAAGCTTGGTTTGTATGCGTCAGATCTACATCCGACGGCTATTGGTGAAAGATGGGAGGCACAACATAATCACCAACTCAGGACCTGTTTGATTCGCGGGATTTTGAAAATGCAGGAATAGCACACGGCAATATTACAAGTTACAAATTGATATTACAAATGTTAGGAGTAATGCTGCACCTACGAAGAGGGAATTACTAGGAAGTTTACGTAAGAACTTTCGTTACTTTAGGTGGATGCAGCATTATCGTACAAACTAAAATCCACCGCCCTGACAAGTCACTAATGGGCAAATAAATTTTCGAGTCTCTGGCCACTTGATGTTTCAAAAACAAATTCAGCTTCTACGGAGACTTTGTCATTTAGTATTAGACTCTTGCGGTGATCAGCACGCCATTCATTGTTGCGCCAGAGAACACCAAACATCATTACCTTGAGCACACTTGCCTCCAGAACAAAGAACCTAGCCAATTTAATTTCAGATGTGCTGCCTCGGTAGTCGATCAAATCAATTTCTGTAAGATGGAGATCAAGGCATTCGATGAGATTGTTATAGTGCAGCACATTTTTCACTTTCAAGTCTTTTTTTATCTGCAAAAGAAGAGAACATATTAGAGTAGCTGGCTGCATAAGATTGCTGTGTCATCAAGAGGTACCAATATCATTGGCTCATACGATAGGGTTGGCTGGCTAGTGATATTTTCTCTCTCTCTCTCTCTCTCTCTCTCTCTCTCTCTTTCTGTTTCCTCTCATTTAACTAGGAGCACGTGAAGAGCTTGGCCATTTGTTGTCTTCCACTATGTGGACAATGCCATATTTCGCAAAAGTATGCCACATAACACGCATCGATGTCAAATCAAAAGATTTTGGCACTGCTCTCGCGATGTGAGAGAGTTGGCACCGCTGTGCACACAGACCCACATGTATAAACAAATCAATCAAACCAACTACACCAGCCTCTCACTCTCCCAAACAAGTGTTTTTTATTGCCTCAGTCCTCTCTCTCTCTTTCCCATGCAGTGTTTTTTCATTGCGTGAGTTAATTTGGCACCGGAGCAAAGTAGGTGATCCAGATTGGGACACCAGGTGAGCAATGGAGGGGCATCGATGCCAAATGCATCACAAGTGAATTTGGCACATGTTTTGGCCTACATATCCCACTTTTGTAATACTACCTCATATTTAGTATAAAATTTTGACCATAGATTTACCTAAGGAAATGCCAATGCATGTCACTGAAAATTACACCATTTGAAATTATGTTCAAATACGAATCCAACGATATAGTTCTTAGTGACATGCATTAACATTTGGCAGTTAAATCTATGGTCAAATTTTGATACTACAAAATTGGAAGAGTAAACCAGGACGGAGGTAGTACTTGCTCTTAGGGTAACCATAGAGTTACTGGAGTAGTCTAAGTTACTTTCCACTATGACTAGCCTAGGCTACTATAGTAGTACAGCATAAAAAACGATGCATGTGATCACGTGAGAAAAAAATACTAAAAACATTTCTTTCAGTGCAGTGCGTAGATGCAGTTTTGAACACTACACTTGTCATCGTAATTTGGGAAAATTACGAAAAAATTGAGCTACATTGTGATTACCGTTTACTTGTAGGAAAGAAGTTTCACCTCGATGAGTAGCTTCTCCGTGCACGGAAAGCATGTGCGCATGGACTTTAGTGCTAAGATCTTCACTGTGCGCATGGACTGGGTCAAGCTTGTGGGAATCATTTTCTAGAAAGACGATCGTAAATACATCAAGAAGAAATTTAAAAATGTGAATTTCAAGAAGACGGGGATGAAGATGAGTGTTGTACCTGAACGATTACGGATCCAATAAAGAGTTCGGAGAATTTGGCAGACGAGTACACCAAAGCTGTCAATTTCGGCGCGTCAATGACCCTGATTTTTGTTGGACCTTCGAGATCCGATACAAGCAATCTCTCAAGGAAAGGCGCATTCTCAATGACCATAACGTGGAACAACTGGAGTGATCTCTTCCCAATTGATGTCTTGTTGCGGGGCCAGCAAGACACATAAATCCATCAGAGATTCGTCGAGGCGATGTGGAGGCTAATGAACCCGTGGATCTGCTCAAGACGAAGGTACTCGAGCATAGTACAGCTGCGGAGCAGGTGCTCCATAGCCTTCTTCGAGATGACAATGTCGAAGAGGTCGAGTTGCTTGAGTTGAGGGAGAAGAAGAGCAGGCGCGACATTAATCTGGGGAAGATAGCAGGAGCTGAAGCTAGCGCGGCACAGTGTTAGCGTGAGGCGGAGCGCGGACGGCGGCAGAGAGTGACATCGTCCAGCTTCAAAGCCGAGATCCTCGAGCTGATCTAGGGCGGGGGATAAGAACCACTCGTTGAACTTGGGTTGGACCTTGCAGTTGGTACTGAACATGTGGATGTCAAGGCGTTTAGCTGGCCCAGGGTGCGATGAAAGGATCTTGGAGACTGCGGCCATGCGTTTGCAATGCCCGTCGCAGAGGCAGCTGTCGATGGTGAGGTTGAGGGGGAAGCAGCGCTAGAGGGGGCGCCAACACCGGGAGAGCAGGGCAGTCCGCACGGAAGATTTGGTGGGGAGGAGGCCGATGATGACGAGCAGCGTGTCATCGGGGAGGCTGCTGATGAAGTCCAGGCTCGCCAGATGCGGTTTTGGCTCAAGCCACCTCCGCTTGTTGGCTGCCTCGCCGTTCATCTCAACCGGCGGTGACGCCGGTGTACACGTGTGCTGGTGTGTGTTGTGTGCTAGGTGTGCGTGAGTGCGTCCTTCTATGCATGCCGCCGCGCAGTGGTGAATTGTGCGCGAGTGCGTCCTTCGCGCGCAAGAAGCTTGTCCTCAATGCGCCCTCAATTTACTAGCGTGTGGGGTGCTACCCCGAGTGGTTTCAGGGCCTATTTGATTCGTAGGATTACAAAAACATAGGAACAGGAAAAACGTAGGATTGAAATGGCATGTCCATTCGATCCCTACAGGATTTCAGTTCGTTTGATTGTGTCACGGGAAAAACAAAGGATTTCTTCCAAGAGGTACAAATGAATCCTTTGGAAAAAAATCCTATAAGATTCAATCCTATGAATCAAACGACCAACATAGGAAAAATTCCTAAGGATTCTAATTCATCAAAGATCCTATGAAAATCCTTTGAATCAAAGAGACCCTCAACTTTGTTTACTTCACAGTGTGTCACATGGGCCTCTAGTTTACTTATTTTCACCCACTGCCACATGTGCCAGCACACGAAGATACAGAACACGAGCTGAAAAGGCAGCATGTGGATTGGTTGACCAGTCAATTAAACAATATACGGAGCTATACGCTGACACAGTGAGCGTATAATCCGTCGGTATAGAGAGTTCGAGTGAGAGAGGAGGCCCATGAGAGATAGCAGAGAGGGAGAAAGAGCTACTCCCTCCGTTCGATAATGTAGTTCTAAAATTTTTTTAATTCAAACTTTTGAAACTTTGATCACGTTTATAAAGAAATTACTTATATCTACAATACCAAAGATAAATGATAGTATGAAGTACATGTTGTGATGAATCTAATGATCATTCCAGATGTAAATGTTTTTCTCCACATATACCTGGTCAAACGTTTCAGAGGTTTGACTTTTCAAAACATCCATATGCTTATGGACATGACAGAGTCCCTAACAAGAGAGAGAGAGAGAGAGAGAGGGAGAGAGTGAAAAAAGTGTGTGTGCGTGTGTGAAAGAGACATGGACAACACACGATAAAAGTAGCGAAAAAGCGTGCGTGTCTTATGAAAACATATCACACATGCATCTTCGACAACGGAGGCAAGGTGAGGAGATAGTGTGTGGTTGTTTGGAACCGAGAGAGCAAGACCCCTAGCACATGGCCAAGAGGGGTCTGACAAACAAGGGAGAGAGGTCGAGAGAGACGTACGGAGAAAATGCAGACATGGTGAGGAGAGAGTGTATGTTTGTCATAGAGAGATCCCCTGGAGATCGTGATGGGAGTACATGGGTGGGAGATCGAGTGACAAGGTCTGTGCGTGATAGAAGATGCCCCGAGAGATATTGAGATAGACGTATGGATGGAAGGAGATAATACGTGTGTTCCTGATGGCTAGTAAGAGATAATCATACATAGGAGGGGGGGAGTGCTTGCGCCTATGATGGATTGAGGGATTATGGTACTTAGGGGGGTGCGTGTCACATGGAGAGAGAACAAGGGCGGAGAGTGTTGGATGGGTCTATATGTATAGCGCGAGCGAGACATGTGTATGTGTGAACCAGGGAGATATAAGGCCAGTTTGGCTTGCGTCCTGAGCATCATTTGCCTGGCCTGGGGTTGTGGCTGGATTTCATGCATGCTTGTTTGGTTGCTACCCTATGAAAAAGAAAGCCCGCCTGGCATGGGTTCCCTTGCACTTTAATTAGCCTGGCTGAACTCCAGACACTACAAGTAGCCTGGCCCAGACGACCGATTTCGAACGCCTGGTCGTGCCTGGTCGTGTGGCCACGAGGCTAGCAGCAACATGGATGGATATTAGCATTAAATAATTGATGCATGGATAGATTGATGGGACATTGATGCTTTGCCTGGCCCAGGCATGAACCAAACGCTTCAGCACCACACAAGCCTGGCCAGGCAGAAATATTTTACATCTCACGTCCACACCAGGCAGTACCGGCAATCTAGGCATGAGGGTCAGGTCACGAACCAAACTAACCAATAAAGTTGGGGAGAGATTGAGGAGCCTCGATAAGGCTGAGTGGTGCGTTAGATAGCTGAGAGGGGGAAAGAGATATTCCATCCGCTCGATAATGCAGTGCATGTAAATTTTTTAGAAGTTAAACTTTGGAAACTTTGATCAGGTTTACGCAAATGTTATTTATATCTACAATACCAAAGATACATCATACAAAACTACATCTCATGGTGAATCTAATGGTACATGTTTGCGTACTAGATGTAGTTCTTTTTCTCCACGTACATGGTCAAACTTTGTGATGTTTGACTTTTCAATAAATCTATATGCTATGGACCGAGGAGAGTGTCTCAGTTGAGACAAATCAAGTGCGTGTGAAGGAGAATGAGTAAGTGTGCAAAAAGAGTATGTGTGTGAAAGAGAAAGTGACAACAAACGATAAATTAGAGAGAGTGTGTGTTTTTTCATTTCTTATGCGAACATATCACGCATGCATCTCCGAGATGGAAAAGCGAGGCGAGGAGATACACGAAGAGAGCTAGTGTGTGATTGTTTGCAACGGAGAGAGACACCCCTATAGCACATGTCCAATAGAGGTGTAGCCAACAAGGAACAAAGGTCGAGAGGGACACATGGATGGCATGGACGCATGGGGAGGGAGAGAGGGTGTGTTTGTGATAGAGAGATCCCGTCGAGATCGTGAGGGGACTATATGGGTGGGAGATCGAGGGAGTGTGTGCGCGATAGAAAGATGCCCTGAGAGAAATCGAGATAGACCATGCACATGTTTGTGATGGAGACTAAGATTAGCTAGTCATATACATATAGGGGGGACTGCATGTGCCTACAATTGAGTGAGAGATCATCATACTTGGCTAGCTGGGCATGAGATTGTGTGTGCGCGCGTGTGAGATGGAGAGAGAACGAGGGGGAGAGATAGAGTTTTAGATGGGCCTATCGAGTGCGAGTGAGATATGCATGTGTATGTGTGACCCAGGTGGATGGAGAGTTTGAGAGAGGGGGGGAAGAGCTCCGAGACGACATAGTGGTGCGTGAGAGAGTTACAGGCAAAGAGCCAAGGAATCTGTGTGCGTACGATGAGTGCACCCTAGATATCTAGCTTGGACTAGCTAGAGTATCATACATACTGTGCGAGAGAGACCTATAGATGGTGTATATATGCATGCGAACTAGAAAGACCCCCCCCACACACACACACAAAGAGAGAGAGAGAGAGATGGAGATAAAGGGACAGGGACGAACAAGGGTTTTGAGTCGGATGCGTGCGACAAAATTGAAGATTGTCGGAGAGAGAGAGAGAGAGAGAGAGAGGGAGAGAGAGAGAGAGAGAGAGAGAGAACAGGAGTCCGGGAGAGGGGGAGGTCGCGCTTTATGCATCAAAGACTGATATAAACCATGTTTCGATATAAATTTGCATTCAAATATTTAAATTGGAGAACATGTTGTCTGCAATCCACACATGAACGGATATATGCGTATATCAAACAAGTTCATTAATTTGACTTTCAACATGTTAATGGAGTACTATAATACTGTACAACATGCTACTCGATTGAGGTGTTCAATTTTGGATTTAGTTCACTATTTTGACCTACTGAACGAGCTATTTCATTGAATCGAGATATTTCATTTTGGGTTTGATTCGCGTTTTTGAGTGGGTCAACTATTTGTCATATAGTAAATCACTAGCAACGAGCATGTAAAAACACATTACTCCCGAGCATCATCTCTCCATCTAAAAAAGAAGTGGCAAGCTAATATTTCAAAATTTGATCCAAATCGACTTGGTAAGGTAGACGTGGATGCTCGTTCTCCCAAAATTTGAATGAACCGTTAAACATCCTCTCTGCTCGGTGGAATTCTCCCGAGCAAATAAATGGGAGACGCGAAATTACCGTCGTATGTGGGACACGCATCAATTAGCCCGTTGTACATCGAGGGTAGGTTTGTAACTTCATCCAAGCGCGCCTTCTCCTTAGCCGAAATGACATGTGCCGAATAATTCATAAACCATGGTCGGCAAAACACGCTCTCCTCGCCCGAAATAGCTCGCGCCCACTATTTCAAAACACGCTCTCCTCGCCCGAAATCGCTCGCGCCCACTATAGTTCAAAACACGCCCTCCTCGCCCGAAATCGCTCCCGCCCAGAGAAGCAAAGTTACTCTACTATCCCCGACCCTCAGTACACAGACCCAAGCCGAGAAGCCTATAGGCAAGGGTAGAATTGTAACTCCCCCTCACATTTCAGACAAATCTGTTCGTAAGACATGGTTCCACTCCCCTCCCAATTTCCCCCGCCCACCCCCATTCATACCTCGTGGGTGCCAAATCACCTTCTCCCCGGGAAGCTCCCTTCTCCTGAGCCGCGAAACCTCAGCCCCACCTCCATGGCGCCCCCACCGCAACAATTTCACAGCCGCGTCCTCCATAATGCCGGAGACACTGTCCATTTGCCGTCGTGCACTGGGCCGTGTGCCTCTTACTCCGTGCTGCTGTTGCTGCCTCGACGACGGTCGCGTGAACTGTACCGGAGCCGATTCACCCCTGCCGTTGTTCACGGCGCCGGAGCGGCTCCAACTTCGGATCCGTCCAGAGTCCTGGCGCTGCTTCGGCGTAGCCGTCGACCGCCGCGACATCGCTCTTTCCCTGCCGCCGGTCGCCACCGCAACCGCGCCGGCCTCACCGACTCGGCAGCTGGACCTGCCTACTTCACCATGCCGCCAGATAGTTCGCCATGGAAGCAGCGCTTAGATGGCTATCTTTTAGAGTTGCGTGGGTTGAAGGTACTGCCGCCGGCAGATCTGGATTACGGGGAGTCTTTGTGGATTGGCCCGGGGGCAGCGCAACCACGGCAGTGCGGTGGGGCGGGGAGAGGGGTTTTGGCCGGGGCTACGAACGGCGGAGGCAGGCTGCTCTATCGTTGGTCGCTGGCTCTTCGGGGAAGATTCCGAACAGTGTCAGCCGGGAGGCACAAGACGGCCAACCATCCGGCATAGATGGGACAGTACCAAAATAAAATAAAATCGTGTGACCCCAATTTAGTCTTCAGTCAACAGATGTGTGACCACTCTCGTACCTTGCTATTGATCTCTTAGTGTATTTCTTCAGATCAAAGAGATATGTCGTTCTTAACATTATGCGTTATCTACATCTTCAGACACACCGTCTTCTGACTCACCGCAGCTGCTCCAACAAGGGAAGCATACACCAGAAGGGAGCTATAGTACCCACTCAATAGTTCCCTGCATTGAATGCGCGTGCCCGACATGCACAACCACAACAACTACAGGGCCATCAACAAGTCAGCACATGATGCTCACTCCTATGGATGGCAGCCAGATAGGTTGTACCCTCATCTTACTTATGTGCAACAATTTATGGCTTTGTTATTCATCTAAGCATGGAAAATAGATCATCACATTTCATTGTATATTCATGCTGATCTCTTACAGGTCTTGTTCAGGAGTTAACGTTGTTCGATAGTTCAGCTAAGATACTTGTTCTTTAGGTAACACTGTTCCATAGTTATCATCCATCAGCCTATGCTATCCCATAGGCTGGTGATTATAGTATTATACCACTTCTAGTATTTCCTATGTTGTTCTTTAACACTTTTGTGTGCCATCTAGTTAATCTCGAGTACAAACAATACATATTCTGTAGCTTTCATATGTGTTCTCCGTTTAGTTTATGAGACATGTTGCTGCTAGTTAACCCCAGTCCTACTATTTATGTCATCTCCTATAGGCACTCATTACATAAATCTAACTACTAGTTGTCTTCCATCCATGTCAGATATAATTGCACACACTGATATATCCACAAGAACCTCACGGAGCAATGTAAAGGCCAATAAACTTGATGTCAATGATACCCAATATGATGGAACATGTAAAGGTAGTTCTTCAGAAGACTTGCAGAAAGATGATGAATCCTCTTCACCCCACAAGGTCCTTGCTCTAACTTGGCCTGTGATATGGGTACAACATGCATATAATGTCCTGGAGTGTATCTACTCTGTTACAATGCCATGTGCTTAGCATGGTGATCATGCATGTAAATATGTCATGCCTTCCTGTTTTTCAGTACCTATTCCATTCATGATAACATGTTTTCAAATTCAAGTAATGTCATTCTACTCTATCGCAATGCCATCTGCTTAATTTGGACATCATGCTTCTGAATATCTTATGCATTGTTATTCATCAGTATGTACTTCATGTGTCTACCATACCATGTTTTTTTACATTGAAGTGTTGTTATAGTGCTCTGTTGCAATGCCATCTTATTTTCCCAATCATACCCCAATAGTGAAGAACCGGGCAATAGCACCGGTTTGTAAGGCCCTTTAGTGCCGGTTTGGTAACCGGCGCTAAAATGTAGGCACTAAAGCCCCCCCCCTTTAGTACCAGTTCAGCACGAACTGGTGCTAAAGGGCAACCACGTGGCACCAACAGGTATTAAAATGTTGGGGTGGTTTTGGGTTTATGATTTCTTTTTCATTTAATTTTGTTTTTTCCATTTAATTCTTTTTCGTTTGCTGGTATTTTAAGATACTACATATTGTACACGTTATGCATATATATAAATAGAATTTCTAGTAGAACCGATCATAATATATATATATATATCATCGAATGTCTCACAACCACCATTAATTAATTCACACATATATACACACATGTATATATATAATTTCTCCTAATTGGTGCCTTCGGAGCCAGTGGCATTAGCCTAGCTAATTGGTTCCTTCGGAGCACGATAACAATTGGAAGTGGTTCATGGGGGCGGTAGTGGGTAATAGTATTCTCCTTTGGGATCAATGACCTGGTCGAGCAAAAATCCCGCTATTTCCTCTTGAATTGCTTCTATGCGGTCCTATGCTAGGAGCTTGTCCCGCACCTCTTTGAACTATTAAGAAGGAGATCAATATGCATGTGTATTAGTTGTGTGACTAGATATCGATAATGGTGTAAAAATTGTGAATAGTGTTCTGACAATCGATATCGTACCCACTCCTGTCTTTGAGATTTGCTCCTTTCGGACGCCATCATGCGAATGTTCTCGCAAATGTAGTATGCACATAGATCATTCCCCGGCGCCTGCTTTAGGGCCTTTACGAGAATGGAATTTTGATTAGATAATAATTAATCAAGCATGATAATTAAAGAGATGGCAGCTAGCTAGTACTACTTAATTACTTACCTTGGGTCGATACCATTTCAGACTTTGTTTCCATGGGCCTGGAGTGACCCTGATGAACTTTGCCCAAGCCCTGCCCGCCGACAAAGAAAATGAATAAATGGGTTATTAAATAGTTGTTATCAAGAAATGACGAACTAATTAAATAGGCCGAGATATAGTTAATAATGATTGAAATTACCTGTTGACTATCCCCTTCATGATGCTGTAGTCACTTGCTTTCTTAAGTAGCGAGTCTAGTACTTCAACTGTTCCTTCATCAACTTTAATGATTAACAAGATCCAGTGAAATCTGCATGCACACATGTTTGCATGTCTTAATTAAGCGAGCATATATATGTAAGCAAAAACATGTAGCTATAGCTAGTAGGGAAAAACAGAATTTGTAGTACAAGACAGTGTGACTCACTGGAAGTTGTAAGGAAGTAGTATATCTTCATTGTATTTGAGTTCCTTGAAGAACTGTAGCATGCTTTCTTCTACACATTTTGCGTGATATGGATCTATTTTCCATGTGTATTCATTAATGGTATTTGGGTCAACGAACACAATGCCATAGCGTCCACCTTTTTTCATTTCATAAATCTTCATCCTACATAATACCACAGAAAAGAATATAGTGAGGATAATTATAGGTAATGATTGATCAAAATGATCAGCTAGCTTGAGACTTAAATTGCAGAAAGAAATCACTTACAGACAATAGCAACTAACGATAGATTTGTCAAGTGCGTCTTTATTGTATAGCTGAAAAAGTTCTGAATACTCAACGGTCACAGCTTTCTTATGGTAGTATTGCTCCTCGTTGACATTCACCATGAGGGACTCTCGATTGGAAATCTTGGTAATGTCCATGTACCATTGATGCAATGCATACATTCTCGTGGGGAGCTTATTGACCTCCTCTAGCTCGACCAAAGGTTGGCCCCAGGCATATTTCCGTTTTATTTCCTCCTCTCTAGTCGGAGACATGGGCTCGATATCGAGGAGTTGTCCAACAGTGATCCCGAAAGATTCAGCCTGCGCAATATACTCCTCGGTTATTACCACATCGCCCAGCCCGGTAACGTTAACGGTTTGCCCACAATAATATTGGGCGCGCCTACTCTCATGTGTTGTTGGCACAACAAGCGGGGGGATTGATTGTGCCGCCTGTTCTCCCAGCTGGGGAACGGTTTTACCGCATTTTTTGCCAGTTGATTTGCTCGAGCTCGAGCTCGCCTCTTTCTGTAGACGTGCTCGATTTAACTTCCTGAGGTGGCGCTCATAGTCTGTGTCAACAGGCTTGGGAGCTGGTGGTCTAGCCATACGAATGAAGTGGTCAATCTTTTCCACAGGCCCTTTCTCCCTTGGCGGCGGTGGCGGTTTCGGTGCAAAATGGGCTTCCACCTCGGCCTTCGATATGGCTACATTTTCCTCCTCGGACTTGTCGTAAAGCCTCCACGGAAGAGGCGCGAGGCTTAGACCATATTGAAATCGCTTGCCTCCTCCTGAACCTGCAGTACTACCTCGACTTGTACCGCTACGCACCATAGTTGAGGCAGCTCTCTTCCGTGATTGCTGAGGCAGCGATGACGGCTGACGTGGCTGAGTTGGAGGAGGAGTGGCCTGAAGCTGTGCCGAACTTGGAGGAGGAGTGGCCTGAAGGTGTGCCGGACTTGGAGGAGGAGTGGCCTGACGCTTTGTCGGACTTGGAGGAGGAGTGGCCTGAAGCTATGCCAGACTTGGAGGAGGAGTGGCCTGATGCGTTGGTGGACTTGGAGGAGCGGGAGTCTGCTGACTCGGTGGCGGACTGCGATGAGGAGTCGGATGACGCGGTGTCAGTGGCCTTCGAAAGATGATGCAATCCTTTCTCCATAGGATGATACAATGGTTGGCCTCTCCTAGTGTGTGATCATCGTAACCTCCAGGAATGTCAAGCTCTAGCCCCAAATATTGGTCCACCACCTCATCAACCAAGACACGAGCATAGCCCGCTGGAATCGGGTTGCAATGGAAGGTTGCCTCGGGGGGATTTGTAAAAGCAAGGGCGTCTGCCACCTTCATGGATATGTTCTTCATTTTGATGTGTAGCTCGCAGTTAGTGTTCTCCATGATGTCATCCACTGGGTAGCTATCCATCAATGCGTCGCCTGGGGCGGAACCCACGCTGCTTCTCGGCATGGATGGGACGGTGCTATCCATTGGTCTATCATCCGCTAGCTGCTGAGACCCCCTTTGCTGGCTAAGTGAGTCGATCTGCTCCTGCTACCACTGGAATTTGATTGCCAAGTCCACGTGCGCTGATTCTAGGCCTTGAAGGCGTTCATAGTCTAGCTTCCTCTGCTCCTCCTGCATCTTCCTCTTCTTCTCCTCACCAATCTTCTTTCTCGCACGGGTTCTGTAGTCGGTGTTCCAGTCCGAAAACCCCTCATACCATGGAATAGCCCCCATGCCTCGTGTTCTTCCCGGGTGTTCAGGATTTCCCAGGGCATGCGTAAGCTTGTTGTTCTCTCTGTTGGGCTCGAACAACCCGGATTGAGCCTCTTCCATTGCAACAAGTAGCTTATCTTCGGCTCCGTCCAGACATGCCTTCTTGGAAACTTTGCCTGTCTTCGGGTCCAACTCCCCCCCATGCGCATAGAACCAAGTCCTATACCTAGGGGGCCAGCTCAATGTTTCTGGAGTGACACCTGCATCCAGCATCTCTTTCTCAGACTTATCCCACTTAGGCATTCCCACCGCATAGCCACCTGGCCCCAGCTTATGGAACTTATCCTTTTATTTGGCATTGGCCTTGTTTATTCTCGACCGTTCCTTAGATAATTCCGAATCCTTGAATTTCACGAAATCATCCCAATGAGCACTTTGGTTCTCTAGTGTTCCCTCGAATACTAGAGTCTTCCTTCCTCCGTTGACGTACTTGGCCCATTCACGAATCTTGTGGTTCTTGAATGCAACCGCCATCTTCCTAAGAGCAGCGTCCTTGACTTTCTCCACATCTGCATTTGTGAAATGATCTAGTAGGGTGAAATGTTCCATGAGCGTTTCCCAAAGCAACTGTTTTTGTCTATCGTCGACAAAAGTAACTCCTGGACGTGGCTTTGATGGCTCTCTCCATTCTTGAAGGGAGATCGGGAGTTCGTCCTTCCCAAGAACTCCGCACTAACGAACGAACTTGTCCGCAATCTTCTTAGGCGCGAATGGTCCGCCATTAGGTCTGACTGCCTCGATATTGTACTTTACGCCCTCCTTCAACTTTTTGTTCGGGCCTCGTTTCGTCCCGTTGCCTAAAGATTTGCTCGATCCGGATGGCTGAAAGAAGAAAGATCGATTTGTTAATATATCTTCAAGTCATTTAAAACATGTGATGATCACCAGATGCCTGCTTATATAAATATATATACCTCGCCGGTCTTTGTTGTTTCAAGATCAACATTTTCTTCGTCATATTGATAGTTCAAGACTTCATCAATTCGGTCGTCGCGATCGAATATCATATCACCCTCCCCGGTGTTGTTTAGATATTCGGAGTCGTCATAATCTTCTTCATTCTGATCATCATCTGGCCCGCGAGGATTGCGTATGATATTGAACAGGGCCTCTTCTCCCTCTCTGTCGGTGTTGTCCGCCATAGGTTTTGTTTAACTAATCCAAAAGAAATATATTCAAATTACTATGCATGGATGCAATCAATTAATAAGGAAACACTGAATCAATCATAGTACATACTAAGCATCATCGAATATAATCTCGAATACGTCGTCTCGAATAATAGATATAATCTCGTATACATCGTCTCGAATAATAGATATAATCTCGAATACATCATCTCGAATAATAGATATAATCTCGAATACATCGTCTCGAATAATATATAATCTCGAATACATCGTCTCGAATATTATATATCGAGTACATCACTGGCTAGGTAGCTCATAAAGATCAAATACTACAGAAGAATCTAGGACACTCGCGGTTCCTGTGGCGCGGGCGGTGGACACCCAAAGAGAAGGAACCCTCACAGGATCATAGCTGAAGTGAGATCCCTGAAGAAATTACCAGGTATTGGAGAACCTGCCGCCCTCTAACGCAACCATGTAGCGATGGACGTGCTCGTCCTCCTCCCTGACACGGCGACGTACCACCTCCGGCGGGGCCGGCTCCCACCGCACCAAAACTGGCCCACGCGAATGCCACCAAACGAGATCGGGGTCGACGATGGGACCCGGGGCCAGGTTCCTCATCAAGCGGCGCGCCCCTCCAGGCAGCACCTCCCAGTGCTAGCCCGGCAGAGCCCAGTCCCGGACATGGGCCAGCCGGACGTCGTCGCGGACGGGTTGACGGCGAGGATGCGGGCCGGGCATCGTCGAGAACAAATACTAGCTATATACCCACAAAAAGTAACCTTTTTTAATGATTGGATTTTGATAACTAAAATTTCTAACATTTCTATATAACTAACATTCCTATAACATTTCTAACAATGCTATATAACTAACATTTCTATAACATTTCTAATATTTCTATAACTAAAAAATAGAAAAAATTATAACATTTCTATATATATAACTAACATTTGTATAACATTTCTAATATTTCTATAACTAAAAAAAAGAAAAATTTCTAACTTTTTTATAACTATTTCTATAACTAAAAAACAGAAAATTTTCTAACAATTCTAACTATTTCTATAACTAAAAACAGAAAAATTTCTAACAATTCTAACATTTCTATAACATTTCTAACAATGCTATATAACTAACTATTTCTATAACTAAAAAAGAAAAATTTCTAACAATGCTATATGTGTGTGTGTGTGTGCTCACCGGTGAGGCGAGAGGCGACGGGGGGCGGCGACGGGGACGGCGACGGGCGCGGCGACGACGGGGATGGCGACAACGGGGACAGGGACGGGGCGGCGACAACGGGGACGGGCCGGGGCAGCGACGACGGGGACGGGGCGGCGATGACGGGGACGGGGACGACGCGGGACGGCCCGGGACGGTGCGGCGGTGACGACGGTGACGACGGGGACGGGGACAACGGGGCGGCGACGACGGGGATGGGGACGGCGACGAGGGTTATGGAGACGGGGGCGGCGGGCGACGGGGCAGAGGAGAAGAATTAGAGGAGAAACTGAAATTTTTGAAGTATTTAGTTATATAGGATGGACCTTTAGTACCGGTTGGAGCCACCAACCGGTACTAAAGGCCTGTTTTGGCCAGGCCAAGCGGCGGGAACCGCACCCTCTTTAGTGCCGGGTGGTGGCTCCAACCGGTACTAAAGGCCCCCCCTTTAGTACCGGTTGGTGCTACCACCCGGCACTAAAGGGGGTGCGCTGGCACAGGTGCGATGCGAAATGTTTAGTCCCACCTCGCTAGCCGAGGGGCGTCCGCACTGGTTTATAAGCCCCAGTGCGGTAGCTCCCTCGAGCTCCTCTCCAAAGCAGGCCTACTTGGCCTAAATGTTCTGTGCTGCCCTGTGGGCCTACTGGGCCTTTGCGGGCCTGCATCCTGGCCCAACAATAGGTTGGGTTTCTAGTCGTATGCAGGCCGCTGTGGCGCAGTAGGTGGGATTTTTTTCTTATTTTTGTTCTTTATTTATTTTTGTTTGAGTTGTTTTTTTGCTGTATTTAGAGTTTCTTTGTGAATATTTTTGCTTTAGGTACAAAAAATTACAAACTTTCTGTTAGTACCGGTAGTTTACAAATTTGAATAGTTTAAATTTTGATTTATTTGAAATTTGTGTGAATCACTAGTTTGTGAATAACTTAACTTTGAGAATAGATTTTTCAGTGATTCTTTTTTCTTATGTTTAATATTAGTGTGTTTTATCATTATATTCAATTTGGTAATGCTTAGGTTATTTAAAAAATGAAATGCCTTTTGTAACGGATGAGTTTTCGTCCGAAACCCTGATACTTCGAAAGAGATTGTCCATTTAGTACACGAAGTGCATCCAGTTTTTGCGGTAACCATCTCTACTTTTTTGCACATGCTATGTGGGTGAAATTATGATACCATGCCAAGTTTCAACCTTTTCTGAGTTCATTTGAAATGCTTTTCAATTTCAGGGTCATTTAGCTTAAAAAATCAGTAAAGGAATGAAAGAATTTGTTTGCACATAAAATTTCTTCGCGTTTCAAATGCCAAAATACATAACTACCCTAACTGTTACAGAGATTCCCTCCTGGGTGTGAAACACAGAAGAAAGTGATGATAGTGAAGCCGATCACATCCCAGATCTTTGGTTGTGAAACTTTTTCTTCGCGTGTGTCCCTTTGCGCCGTAACCATGGAAAATCTTCATCATTTAACGGGATGCTCGGGTCAATATTCACTGTGAATGGAGCAATTTCATCAAACTTTTCATAATCTTCTGACATGTCTGTCTTGTCATCCACTCCCATGATGTTTCTCTTCCCAGAAAGAACTATGTGCCTCTTTGGCTCATCGTACGATGCATTCGCTTCCTTATCTTTTCTTTTTCTTGGCTTAGTAGACATGTCCTTCACATAGAAAAGCTGTGCCACATCATTGGCTAGGACGAATGGTTCGTCTGCATACACAAGATTGTTGAGATCCACTGTTTTCATTCCGTACTGCGGGTCTTCCGTTACCCCGCCTCGTGTCATATTGACCCATATATTTGCACCGAAACAAAGGGACCTTCAAACCATGTCGATAGTCAAGTTCCCATATGTCCTGTATATAACCATAATATGTTTCCTTTCCTGTCTTGGTTTCTGCATCAAAGCGGACACCACTATTTTGGTTGGTGCTCTTCTTATCTTGGGTGATCATGTAAAATGTATTAACATTTATCTCGTACCCTTTGAAAGTCATTATATTCGAAGATGGTAACTGGGACAGCAAGTATAGGTCATCTTCAATAGAGGTGTCATGCATGGTACGTGTCTGCAACCAGCTGGCGAAACTCCTGGTTTGTTCACGTGTAATCCAGTCATCAGACCGCTCCGGGTGTTTGGAGCGTAGCAAATTCTTGTGTTCATCCATATATGGAGCCACCAAGGCGGAATTCTATAGAACTGTGTAGTGTGCTTCAGTGAGAGAATGTCCATCCATACATATTATTTGTTCCCCTCCTAGCGTGCCTTTTCCATCCAGTCTGTCCTTATGCCGCGATTCAAGAACACCAATCGGCTTAAGGTCAGGAATAAAGTCAATACAAAACTCAATGACCTCCTCATTTTCATGTCCCTTGGAGATGCTTCCTTCTGGCCTAGCACGGTTATGAACATATTTCTTTAAGACTCCCATGAACCTCTCAAAGGGGAACATATTGTGTAGAAATACAGGACCCAAAACGTTAATCTCTTCGCATAGGTGAGTCATGATGTTGAAGAAGGATGGCGGGAACACCAACTCGAAACTGACAAGACATTGCACCAAATCATTCTCTAACCTTGGTATGATTTCTGGATCGATTACCTTCTGAGAGATTGCATTGAGAAATGCACATAGCTTCACAATGGCTAATCGAACGTTTTCCTGTAGAAGCCCCCTCAATGCAACCGGAAGCAGTTGCGTCATAATAACGTGGCAGTCATGAGACTTTAGGTTCTGGAACTTTTTCTCTGCCATGTTTATTATTCCCTTTATATTCGACGAGAAGCCAAACGGTACCATAATACTAAGCAGGCATTCAAAGAAGATTTCCTTCTCTTCTTTGGTAAGAGCGTATCTTGCATGACCCTGATGTATGCCGTCTTTTCCGTGCATACGTTGCTAGTCCTCCCGTGCCTCAGGTGTATCTTTTGTCTTCCCATACACGCCCAAGAAGCCAAGCAGGGTCACACAAAGATTCTTCGTCACGTGCATCACATCGATTGCGGAGCGGACCTCTAGGTCTTTCCAATAGGGCAGGTCCCAAAATATAGATTTCTTCTTCCACATGGGTGCGCGTCCGTCAGCGTCATTCGGAACAGGTTGTCCACCATGACCCTTTCCAAAGACCATCTTCAAATCCTTGACCATATCATGTACATCAGCACCAGTACGGTGGCGAGGCTTCGTCCGGTGATCTGCCTCACCGGAGAAATGCTTGCCTTTCTTTCTTACGGGATGCCTGCTCGGAAGAAATCGACAATGTCCCAGGTACACATTCTTCTTACAATTAGCCAAATATATACTGTCGATATCGTCCAAACAGTGCGTGCATGCGCAGTATCCCTTGTTTGTCTGTCCTGAAAGGTTACTGAGAGCAGGCCAATCATTGATGGTCACGAACAGCAACGCGTTTAGGTCAAATTCTTCCCCCATGTGCTCATCCCACACACGTACACCTGTTCCATTCCACAGTTGTAAGAGTTCTTCAACTAATGGCCTTAGGTACACATCAATGTCGTTGCCGGGTTGCTTAGGGCCTTGGATGAGCACTGGCATCATAATGAACTTCCGCTTCATGCACAACCAAGGAGGAAGGTTATACACACATAGAGTTACAGGCCAGGTGCTATGATTGCTGCTCTGCTCCCCAAAAGGATTAATGCCATCTGCGCTTAGAACAAACCATACGATCCTTCCGTCATCTGCAAACTCCTTCCCGTACTTTCTTTCGATTTTTCTCCACTGCGACCCGTCAGCGGGTACTCTCAACTTTCCGTCTTTCTTACGGTCTTCACTGTGCCATCGCATCGCCTCGGCATGCTCTTTGTTTTGGAACAAACGTTTCAACCGTGGTATTATAGGAGCATACCACATCACCTTGGTAGGAATCTTCTTCTTGGGGCGCTCGCCCTCGACATCACCAGGGTCATCGCGGCTGATCTTATAGCGCAATGCACCGCATACCGGGCAAGCGTTCAAATCCTCGTACTCATGGCGGTAGAGGATGCAATCATTAGGGCATGCATGTATCTTCTGCACCTCTAACCCAAGAGGGAAGACAACTTTCTTTGCTTGGTACGTACTCTTGGGCAATTTGTTGTCCTTTGGAAGCATATCCTTTATCATTACCAGCAACTTTCCAAATCCCTTGTTAGATACACCATTCTCTGCCTTCCATTGCAGCAATTCCAGTGTGGTGCCCATCTTTTTCTTGTCACCTTCGCAATTCAGGTACAACAATTTTTTGTGATCCTCTAACATGCGCTGCAACTTCTTCTTCTCCAAATCACTTGCGTGGTTTCTCTTTGCATCGGTAATGGCCCGACCTTGATCATCAACGGGCTCATCCGATGCCTCTTCTTTAGCTTCTTCCCGCATTGTTGGCTCAGCTTCTTCCCGCATTACCGGCTCAGCTTCTTCCCTCATTGTTGTATCATCGTATTCAGGGAACCCATGGCCAGGATAGCTGTCGTCGTCCTCTTCTTCTTCATTGTCTTCCATCATAACCCCTCTTTCTCCATGCTTGGTCCAAACATTATAGCGGGGCATGAAACCGGACTCAAACAGGTGGACATGAATGGTTCTTGACGTAGGTAATTGAGACCATTCTTTCAGCCAGCACATCGACAATGCATAAAACCATCCGCTCGCTTGTTTGCCTTAGCCGCAAGCAGAAAAGTACGCACGCCATTAATGAACTCGGGAGAGCATCGGTCATCGTACATCCATTGCCGGCTCATCTTCAATACACAGCACCAAAAACATCAAATTAATACAATACATAAAGTTCATACATAAAGAGCATACAGCACTTAATGCAACACACAAATAACTCTCTAGCTAAAGAATTTAAATCCAACAACAAATGCGATCAAGATCGCAACTAAGGTAACAATTGATCCAACAGCATAATGATACCAAGCCTCACTATGAATGGCATATTTTCTAATCTTTCTAATCTTCAATCGCATTTTCTCCATCTTAATCTTGTGATCATCGACGACATTGGCAACATGCAACTCCAATTCCATCTTCTCCCCCTCAATTATTTTCAATTTTTCCTTCAAATCCTCGTTTTCTCTTTCAACTAAATTTAACCTCTCGACAATAGGGTTGGTTGGAATTTCGGGTTCAACTACCTCCTACATACAAATATCTATGTCAACTTGATGGGCATAATTTTTCATAAACACGAAATGCAATGAATAGTTTTAAAAGAGAATATACCACATCCGAATCATAACCCGGACGAGGGCCGACGGGGACGGATATCAAAACCATGGCACTATGCATAACAAACAACATATGGGTAAGATAATTATACGAGTAACTATATATCCAAAGCACACAAACATCATTTTTTATATAGAACTTCATGAACAAGAGGCTCACCACAAGGTGGTGCCAGCGATGGGACGTTGCGAGCGATCGACGGTGGTTACGACGGAGATTTAGAAGGTACTAAGTAAACCACACCTACATATGCAAAACTAAGTGTTATTTTTGACCTCAAATTGCATATAAATCAAATACTAGCACATATATATAATTCCTCCCAAATTACTAAACTCAAAAATCAATCACTATATAAAGCATTGCACAAGCTAATCTAGCAATGAGAGATGAAAGGAAAGAGTTGCTAACCTTTGTGATCATTTGAATGGATGGGGGCCTTCAAATCTTGGGCAAAATGTGGGATGAGCTTGAGAGGAAGAGGGGAAAGAACAGAGAGGAGAGGGCAAAGGGGAAGAACACAGCGAGCTCGGGTGGACGAAGGGTCTATGTAGGACGACCTTTAGTACCGGTTCGTGATACGACCCGGCACTAAAGGTGTTGGAGGGGCCCCGAACTAACAACATCCTGCCACCACTCACTTTAGTACCGGTTCGTGGCACGAACCGGTGCTAAAGGTTCGCCACGAACCGGCACTAATGAGAGCGGCCCGGCTAGCCATTGGAACCGGCACTAATGTACACATTAGTACCGGCTCAAATTCAAACCGGCACTAATGTGCTTCACGTTTGACCCTTTTTCTACTAGTGCACGTGTATGTTGCCTTAGTTATTTCTGTACGTATTCCGCTAGCATACAGTTTTACATTCAACTAGTGTTTTTTTGCTGTGTTGTCCTGTCGTATCCCTAGCTCTTACACCATACTCCCTCCGTCCAGATTACATGTTGCCGAAATGGATAAAAAAGGATGTATCTAGAACTGAAATACGCCTAGACCCATCCATTTTTTTCCGGATGGAGGGAATACATTTCAATATGTCATGCCTTTCTATTCTTCAGTACCTATTCCATCTCTCCGCTGCCGCATGTTTTATTATTAAAGCACCATTCTTCTATACAAGGCATGCAAGGGGAAGACGACTATGTTATAATTTGAAGGGTTACAAACGAGGCCTTTGCAAAAGATCCAAACGCCAGGAGATAATAAACCAACTCCAGTTTTTATAGATACTGCTCCAGCACAGAGAAACCCAACTCCTACTGATAATAAGCAGATTCTAGTGGCCAAAGAACTAGTCCGCTCTAGTCCAACAAAAATATGTCAACTCAATTCTAAGAAGCGTGTGCGTATCCTTGCATCATGAAATTTTATAGCATGTTGATCATATTTTCTACATGTTTCTTACCCATCTCTCTTTTAGAAAATAAGCTTAACATATAGAAGATTTTCTGCAATGGTATCGTTTATGAGGAAAGATTCTTGCAGGAATTCTCTGTGCTCCAATGTAGATGTAAGTACCTGTTGTATATCACTATATTTTTACATCAGCATGTATTTTGTTAATCGACGTGAATCCAACCTTTATGTGATCTAAATTTAGTTATAGCAAAATGTATGATTAAAGGCCACAACGTTGATTTTTGTAGGGAAAACTGCCTGGTAGTTTTGCATCCTGAGCTGCATGAGTGTACTATCTCATATAAGTGGGTTTGAATACTTTGGTTCTACAGTGGGTTTTTCAGTGTTTTTTTACTGTGTTGTCCTGTCGTATCCCTAGCTCTAACATCATACTCCCTCTGTCCGGATTAAATGTCACAGAAATGGATAAAACTGGATGTATCTAGAACTAAAATACGCCTAGACCCATCCATTTATTTCCGGATGGAGTGAATACATGTCAATATGTCATGCCTTTCTATTCTTCAGTACCTATTCCATCTCTATTGTAGCATGTTTTATAACTGAATCACCATTCTTCTATATAAGGCATGCAAGGGGAAGATGGCTATGTTAGAATCTTAAGGGTTACAAACTAGGTCTTTGCAAAAGATCCAAACGCCAGGAGATAATAAACCAACTCCATTTTTCATAGATACTGCTCCAGCACAGAGAAACCCAACTCCCACTGATAATAAGCAGATTCCAATGGCCAAAGAACTAGTCCGCTCCAGTCTAGCAAAAGAATGTCAACTCCATTCTAAGAAGTGTGTGCGTATCCTCACATCATGAAATTTTATAGCATTCTGATCATATTTTCTACATGTTCCTTACCCGTCTCTCTTTTAGAAAATAAAGTTAAACGATACAAGACTTCCTCCATTGGGATCGTATTCGAGGAAAATATCTTGCGGGAATTCTCTATGCTCCAGTGCTGATGTAAGTACCTGTTGTATATCACTATATTTTTACATCAGCATGTATTTTGTTAATCGGCGTGAATCTAACCTTTATCTGATCTAAAATTAGTTGTAGCAAAATGTTAAAGGCGCCAATGTTGATTTTTGTAAGGAAAACTGCTTGGTAGTTTTGCGTATTGAGCTGCATGAATGTGCTATCTCATATCACGCACATTACTGAATTGTAGTGCTTCTCTGGTTGCCCATTCATTCATTGTGTCAATGTTGCTTTCGTATTACCTTACCTAGCTGATGATAGATGTGCCATATTGTGTTAATTTGGTGTAGGCTAGTTTCCCAAACGTTCATTGTGTCAATGTTGCTTTCCTATTATCTGACTTGGCCAATGATAGCAATGCTAGTGTGTTAATTTTGTGGAGGCTGCTGAAGATAAGAAGACAAACTCTGAAAACAGCAAGGCAACCACATTGTTTCTTTCCAGTAAAGCTAGGCCAGGTAATATGGCAATAACTCATGATTAATCTGTTTGCTTCCCGTCCTAATTTATGTTATGATGCAGTGGTCAAGACACTCTCCACTATCAATAATACAAGCCTGCCAAAATCGCCATCTGAATCTGTTCAGTATCCTCTCGCTCAAATGCAACAGAATAAATGTATGTTTGTGAACCAATTAATGGCTGAAGCAATGATGGAAATTGTGGATGAATCAGAGGTGCAGAGTCATGCGACACAACAACTGATCAATGTTTTCAGAGACAGTGTGGCAAAGCAACAAGAACTTTCCCACATGCTTATGGCCGTCATCTGTGCTGAGGTTGCAGATTGTGACGTTGTAGATGGTTAGGTTCTGCTCATTTATTTGCACTATCATCAATCTTTGATTGCCCAGTGGATGTAATTTCCTGTAATATATTCTGGATGTGCAACGTTATTCCTTGTATGCCATACCTTTTCTCGTCGTAATGTGCTCAAATTATCTAATTTGGCCTAAAGACATGAACGAACTTTAGTGGGCCCATTAAGTTAATGGGCCGTTACTAGGCCGAAAGTTAATGGTCGGCCCTCTTACCTCCCGGGTCGTTAACAGGCCGACATTGAAGCAGGCAACAGGTGGCCCCAATTTATTTCACGGGCCGTTAACAGGTCGTTACTATGTTTGGGCTACATATGGCCCAACTATACTGTAGGCCTTTAGCAGGCCGAAAGAGATAGCGGGCTTGTATTGGACCATGAAGAGCATGGGCCGCTTCGAGGCCGAAAGTGTCGGCGTTCTGGGAATGGGGGTCCCCAGACTTGCCTGCCTACGGCTTGCGGCGTGGCTCAAAGGGGGGCACAGCACGGCCCATCTTCATCAACACAGACCCAAGACCCTCCCGAGGGGCCAAGCCTCGCGGGGCGGACGACACGGAGCTTCCTCAAGCACGGCCTCACCAGGCTAGCTCGCGAGGAGGAGGAGAGATCAAGGTGGGGTACCTCACGAGGTGCACGTGATGCAAGACATGACGACCAAGGGCGCCAGGCGGGCGCCAGCCCACGCAGTGTCCTCCTTTCCCCTTTGGTGCAAAGGGGGCAAGCGCAGCCGCGGAGTACCGAGTCATCCGGCAAAGGTTGCCATTTCGATGCAACAAGACCAAGACCAGGAGGACTGCAAGATGGAGGTCATCGTGGAGCCCAAGACGGCGTCACCACCAGAGCTTTGTGCAGGCGAGGACCAACTTTAGTCAGGATAAGTGTACTAGATGTTCCCCTTCAAAATGGCCAATTGTTGGCGCCCTTCCCGCTCAATATTTGGGAAGAGGACCAGGGCCATTGCCTATAAATAGGACCAGCCACCCACGGGGAAAATCAGAGGGAGAAACAGAGAGAAACAGGGAGAGACAGACAGAGAGAGAGAGGAAGGGATCGAGATCAGGGTCGAGATCGAGCATCGAGAATGAAGGATCGGATCGAAATCAGAGAGAGAGAGAGAAGGGTGACTGAACTCCTCCTAGCAGTTCGTCCCCCCCAGCCAAGAACAGACCCTCGCGAGGCTGTTCTTCCTTGTATTGTTCATCATCATCGGCCCAAGAGGCAATCCACCACACCACACACTGGAGTAGGGTATTACACCACAACGGTGGCCCGAACCAGTATAAACCCTGTGTCTCTTGTGTTGTTCTTTCCATAGCTTAGATCTTAGCAAGGCAGAGGGGTGCAGGTAGGTAGAAGGCGAAATCTCCACGCGCACCCTAGTGTTCGAACCACAAGGGTCTGCCGGAACCCGAAATCCAACATTTGGCGCGCCAGGTAGGGGTGCGCCGGAATTCGTCTTCCACCACCCCGTTCTCCTCCGACCATCGCGCCCATGTCTGACGCTCGTCGGGCCCGCGCCGAGCGTCGCGCCGCTCTCGCTTCCCGCGTCGCCCAGACGGCTCCTGTCGGCGGGCATCCTCGCCGTTCCCCGTCACCTGCCGTCAACGCCGCCACCGGCCCGGCGGGGGACGAGCAGCAAGCATCGTCTCAGCATCCGTCTGTGCGGCAAGACGGCCGCACCGCTACTCCCTCGCTCACCCCAGCTGGTTCTTCGTCCCGCGCACTCCGCGCACCCATGGAGGCTCGAGCTACGCTCATCGCGGCAAATGAGCTCCTGCGCTACCGTCCCGTCGACGACGTCTACGAAGAATGGCTCGACCGCGTCGCCGAGCTCATCCGCGCCGCAGGGGGCTCTCCTGCGCCGTCCGTTCCACTGCACCGCACCGTGCCCCGCGCGGGCGACGAGGCTCCAGCGGCGCCCCGGCCGCTTCCTCCTCAAGAAGGCGCCAGGCTCCAAGGCACATGGCCCCCGGGCGGAACCCGCTCCGTCAGGTGCCAGCGCGGCAAGAGCAGAGCTGCCAAGAAGTCCCTCGCCCGCAAGAAGCTGCCCGGGCGCTCCCTGCTCCAGCACATCGCGACCATGCTCCTGCTCCGGCACGTCAAGACCCCGCGTTGCTCCCAGCTGCAGCACGTGGGGACATGCAAGACCAAGCTCTCCGTCACCCAAGGCCTCCCGTGGCCACAGCAGGCTGCCGTGCCTTCACCACCGAGCTACGCAGCGTCGCTTGGCCCGGCAAGTTCAAGCCAGACCTGCCTCCTCGTTACGACGGCATGGCAGACCCTGCGGAGTTCCTCCAGCTCTATGAGCTGGGCATCGAAGCTGCCAACGGTGATGAGAAGGTCATGGCGAACTAGTTTCCCATGGCGCTCGAAGACAGGGCCCGCACCTGGCTCCTGAACCTGGCTCCAGGCACGATCTCCTCCTGGGACGAGATGCGCACCCGCTTCATCGCCAACTTCCAAGGTACTCGCGACCGGCCACCCGCCATGAGCGACATGCGCCGCATCAAGCAACAACCCGGGGAGACCCTACAGAAGTACATCTAGCGCTTCAACAATGCACGCCTCAAGATTCCCAAGGTGACCGAGGAGGCAATCATCTCAGCCTTCTCCGACGGCGTGCGCGATGTCAAGATGAAGGAGGAGCTGGCGATGCATGAAGACCTGTGCACTTCCTTGGAGCTGTTCAACTTGGCAACCAAGTGTGCCAGGGCTGAGGAAGGGCGTCTCTCCCTCCTCGAGCTGCCTGCCGCAGACCCAGAAGAGAAGAAGCCCAAGGCCAAGGATGTGAAGTGCAAGGGGGCTGCCGTGCTCTCGGCAGAACCAGACACCAAGCGGGGCAGAGATCAGCCCGAACCTTCCAAGGGCAGTCGATACTGTGTGTACCATGACCTCCACACCCACAACACCAACGAATGTCAAGAGCTCCGAGCCGTGCGAGAAGGAAGGATCGGCCGTCGCCCCGACCGCGGTGACCGGGGCTACGGTCGAGGAGGAAGGAACGCAGGACGCTGGGAAGACCGTGGCCCGCGCCAAGGGTGGTGCGATCAACCTCGCGAGGATCGCTGGCAAGATCTGCCTCGCGAGGGAGACTGGAGGGATCAGCCTCGCGAGGATCGCCCGCAAGGCAACGCAGGCCTCCCTCCGCTGCCGCCGCAGCCAAGGAGAAACGAGGACCGCCACCAGGACGAGGGGGCTGGGGGCTTCCAGGAGCCGCGCGCGATTGCCTGCATCCTGGGCAGGGCTCAAGCGCCAGCCTCTCAATGCATCTTCAAGCAGTTCGCCCGCGAAGTGAATGCAGTCCTCCCCAAGCTCGAAGCCACGCGCCCTCTCAGGTGGTCGGCGTGCACCATCACGTTCAGCTCAGCAGATCAGCTCAAGTGTGCGGCTACAGCCGGAGTCCTCCCGATGCTTTGTTCCCCAATCATCAGCAACGTGGTGGTCACCAGGACCCTCATCGATGGCGGGGCAGGGCTCAACGTCCTGTCCGTGGAAACATTCAACAATCTCCAAGTGCCCTACAGCTAGCTTTAGCCAACCAAGCCTTTCTCCGGAGTCACTGACGGCTCCACCGTCCCGATTGGGTAGGTCCGCCTCCCTGTCACCTTCGGCGCACGCGACAACTACCACACTGAGCTCATCGACTTCGACGTCGCTCACATTTGCCTGCCGTACAACGCCATCCTTGGGTACCCAGCGCTGGCCAAGTTCATGGCCGTAACTCACCACTGCTACAACGTCCTCAAGATGGCAGGAAGTGGCGGAGTCATCACGGTGCCCAGTGAAGAGAAGGACGCGGTGTGTTCCCTGGAGCGAGCCTTTCAGGCCGTGTCCCTGGAAGACCCGGATCGCCGAAGCAGGAGGCTTCCCGAGACCGCCCCCAAGAAGAAGAACACATCGTCCGGCCCGGCCACTCAGGAGGCAGGCCCCTCTGGGCCCGCGCCTGCCCAGGGGGAACCTCCTTCCATCTCATAGGAAAGCGTGCCCGGCGCCCTCCTCAGGCAGGGCTCGAGGGCTCTCCCCTGGAGTGTCACCGACCTGGCTAGGGTCACGAGGGAGGCGCTTGGCACCACATGGAGGCATGTTTCGAAGCACGTTCCCCTCAAGAAGGAGTAAGGCAAGGAGAGCCAGACCCTCAGGAGTTCGTCAGCAAGGCCATTCAGGAGCTACAGGAGTCAAGAGTCATGAAAGGCGGCCGCCGCCTACCAGCAGTGGCTCCCCATCCAGGCGAGGATGGTGGGCTGCGCGTCTGCATCGATATACTAGGGCTCAATCGAGTCGCCTCTCTGGAGCGCCTCTGGCCCTCGCGAGTGGGGCGCTGTGGAGGTCCACCCCACAGCTACGTTCGCATGCCTTACGGCATGCCGAACGCGGCTGCCACGTACCAGCGCCTCATAAGGGGCATCATGGAGGCACAAGAGGCCAGGCGTTCCGCAGCCCTGGCGGAGATGGAGATCGTCTGCGAGGAGCCACCAGCGCCTCCGGAGCCTCCCGAGGCCCCTAGGCCTAGGGGCTCGTGAGGATCGGCTTCCGCAGCCCACCGAGTCTTCTACACGAACAGTCCTTCATCCTCAACATCATCAGGTGACATCTTTCAAGTTTCATTTCCAGCTGGGAGCGCCCCCCCCCAGGGCTGCATTATTCCCAGGCTGCGTGGGTCCGTCCCTGCGGCATGTATCCCTTTTATTTCATGTTGTTAGCTTACCTTGTTGGGGGCGCCCCTCGGGCTGCATCATCCCCAAGTCGCTCGGGCCTGACCCAGTGATGTCCGCCTTCCCAGCATCTATTGGAATGAATCAACTCCTTCGCGGCTAATGAGTTTGACCTAGTTGCCCGCTCAACTGATGCCAACTGACGGAACTACTCCCAAACGGCACGACGCTTGCGCATGGGTCCGTCCCTGCAACGCCGACAAACCTGAATGGCTGAGCTCTGGCCGCAGCAGCCACGCATGGCGCCACCTCGTCAAGCCTTCAGTGCCTCATCGTCCCTCGGAAGCAACCAACGGCTGACTGTCAATTGTCATGGCAACCCCTCGTTCTTTCTATGATGGGTTTACAGGATCTCCTAAAGGAGCCGCGTCAGGCGAAGCCCTTGCGGTGTCTCCTTCACTCTCATCCGCGCGAACCGCTTGCATGTTAAAGGGGGCGGTGCCTGAGCATCGCGACTCAGGGCTCCTACTGGCTCTCCAGCCCTCACCCTCTGCCCTTGTCCACGGCATCGCAACCTGGCATACCAGCGATGGCTGAGACTCGCTCGAGGGCCGGGACCCGAGGACGTAGAGAAGAAAGGGGAGCAAAGGCGAGAGGGGAAGGACACGCGAGGACCTCACCGAGCAACCTCACGCCTGCCGATGCACGGACCCGGCGGCACACCAGAGAGCAACCCCTGATTCTCGAGATAAGTCACCACCCGGAAGCACCAGCTACCGTGGTACCATCCCCGCACCTAATGCAATCCCGTGTTAGCGACGCCGCTCTCCTTTCTCACCGAACGACGGCTGCTTGAGCGCCAAAGGGGACCTCCTAAGCATCGTGACTCAGGGGCTCTTACCGGACTCCGGGTCGCTCACCTCCTGGCCTTGACCACGGCATCGCGACCTGGCATACCAGCGACGGCTGAAGCCGCCTTGGGACTGGGACCTGTCGGCGCAGAGCACCAAGCCCTCATGAGGTTCAAAAGGGAGAACTGAGCTAAAACAGAATGAGCAACTCGCACAATTCTACGACAAGGGTTATATTAACAAAACAGGATCACAGGCACCTTACAAGCCCCCACGGGACGCGTCTTTGATTCCTCGCAGGGAATAGATCCTAAAAGGACGCTAACTACGCGCGCCCCTGAAAAAGACGCCATCATCAATAGTGGGCTGTCAAGCACTGGCGCCAACCCCATCCAGATCAGAGGTGGCGGCGGCCTGACGAGCCCGCCCTGCTCCAGGAGCGGTGCCGGCTCGGGGGCTCGTAGCTGTCGTCGCTTATCTCTGGAGTCGCGAAGGGCTCGCCGGAGTCGCTGGAACCTCCGCCGCCTGAGGAGCCGCCAAGGGAGCGGTCGGCAGGCTAGTCCTCGCCGCGGCAGGATCCCGGCCACCTCTCCCGGGGTAGCACTCCAGTCGGCGCCCGTTCGCATCGAAGACCTTGAAGAACATCACCGAAGCTCCGTCGTACTCCAAGTGGATCGCGAAGGCACCTCTTGTCCTGCAAACCCGGGCGACTTCGCTCCAGCCTTGAGTCATGAAGACCTCGCCCGGGGCAACGACTGCAACCTCTGCCTCGGTCGTGAGGGTGCTGCAACCGGCGTGCTGGAGCCAAAGTTCCAGGAGTTCTCCCTACGGGATGATGGAGGCGAAGAAGGGAGGAAGGCGAATCCAAGACTGAGGAGGCATGGCGGCGTGGAACACGAACTCTCGGGAGGAGCCCTCGGTGTGGACCCCAGGGGGGACGACCCACACCTTCGTGACCCATCGGCGCCGACAGCGGCGCCGCCCGTGGCGATCAGCATCAGCTCCTTCAGGGCCCTCGTTGTGGGCGTACAAGGGAAGCAGGAACCCCGGCGGTGGCCGCTCGCACCAGGGCCTCGACACCACTTGATGGGCCCCCTCATCCGGGCCGCAGAGGACGAGCCGTTTCTTTGGCGGGAGCGGGTCTGGTTCCTCTCGGGGAGCCTTTCCCTTCTCTGCCGTCGAGAACCGGCGGATCGGAGCCATCGCAGCAAGACGGAGCAAGGACCGGGAAAAGGAGAAGCAAGAAGGGATGGACTGGAAGGGCGCGCGCCGTTCCGTATTTATGGCCGGCGAAGGCCAACCACCGACCTCCACGATCGCAGGTAATCATGACCCTCTTTGCATGCAGGGACTTGTCCAATCCGTGCAGTTGCCGAGGCGCCATGGGGAAGTGGAGACGCCCACGTCCAATCAACCGCCACGCGGCGCCCAAGGCCGCAGGCTGATAGGGCCCACGGCGCTTCGCTCTTGCCCTTCCGCCTCACTGCACGGCCAAGTCCGGGCGCGCCTTGGGCCCGGGGGCTACTGTCGGTGTTCTGGGAACGGGGGTCCCCAGACTTGCCTGCCTGCGGCCTACGGCGTGGCTCAAAGGGGGGCCCAGCACGGCCCATCTTCATCAACACAGACCCAAGACCCTCGCGAGGGGCCAAGCCTCACGGGGCGGACGACACGGAGATTCCTCAGGCACGGCCTCACCAGGCTGGCTCGCGAGGAGGCGGAGAGATCAAGGCGGGGTACCTCACGAGGTACCCGTGACGCAAGCCATGACGACCAAGGGCGCCAGGCGGGCGCCAGCCCGCGCATTGTCCCCCTTTCCCCTTTGGTGCAAAGGGGGCAAGCGCAGCCGCGGAGTACCGAGGCATCAGGCAAAGGTTGCCATTTCGGTGCAACAAGACCAAGACCAGGAGGACTGCAAGACCGAGGTCATCATGGACCCCAAGACGGCATCACCACCAGAGCTTTGTGCAGGCGAGGACCAACTTTAGTCAGGATAAGTGTACCAGATGTTCCCCTTCAAAATGGCCAATTGTTGGCGCCCTTCCCGCTCAATATTTGGGAAGAGGCCCAGGGCCATTGCCTATAAATAGGACCAGCCACCCACAGGGAAAATTAGAGGGAGAAAAAGAGAGAAACAGGGAGAGACAGACAGAGAGAGAGAGGAAGGGATCGAGGTCAGGGTCGAGATTGAGCATCGAGAAGGAAGGATCGAATCGAAATCAGAGAGAGAGAGAGAGAGAAGGGTGACTGAACTCCTCCTAGCAGTTCGTTCCCCCCAGCCAAGAATAGACCCTCGCAAGGCTGTTCTTCCTTGTATTGCTCATCATCATCAGCCCAAGAGGCAATCCACCACACCACACACTGGAGTAGGGTATTACACCACAACGGTGGCCCGAACCAGTATAAACCATGTGTCTCTTGTGTTGTTCTTTCCATAGCTTAGATCTTAGCAAGGCGAAGGGGTGCAGGTAGGTAGAAGGTGAAATCTCCGCGCGCACCCCAGTGTTCGAACCTCAAGGGTCTGCCGGAACCCGAAATCCGACAGAAAGTCAGGTCGTATTGTAAACAGCCCAACTGTTATGTGGGCCTTTAGCAGGCCGAATGTGAAACCGGGCTGGTATTGGACCATGAAGGGCATGTGCCGTGAAGAGGCCAAAATTAAGGTCCGACTACAAATGGCCCAACTCATTTATGGTCCGCTAACAGGCCGAAAGGCACACAGGGCCGGGAATTAGCCCAACACTTAAATGGGTCGCTAAAAGGCCAAAACTCGGGTCCGACTACAATTGGCCCAACTGATTTATGGGCCGTCAATAGGCTGAAAGTGACACCGGGCCAGAAATTGGCCCAACACTTAAATGGGCCGCTAAAAGGCCGAAACTCAGGTCCGACTACAAATGGCCCATCAGATTTATGGGCTGGCAACAGGCTGAAAGACACACGGGGCCGGAAATTAGCCCAACATTTAAATGGGTCGCTAAAAGGCCGAAAGATGTACATCCTGAAAATTGGCCCATCCATTAAATGGGTCATTAACAGGCCGAAATCTCGTCAGGCCGATATTGAGCCCAAATATATAGCGGGCTGTTAATGGGCTCGAACTGACGATGGAATGCAATGGTGTCAAATCTTTAACAGGCCGAATTGGCACATCTCGTATGGCCGTGGGCTTAAATGGACATGACACAAGTAGGCCTTATATGGGTCGGCCTGCTAATTTTTACTGGGCCGGCCTTTTTCACCGGAATGGGCCAATGTTGGGTCGTGCCACGTGTCGACCTATCATAGGCGCCTCCTGTCCAATGAGTGGATGACATCTGTCCCAACAATGAGCCGACATGTGTTTCCTCTAGCCAACGATGAGTTTACACATGGAAAATCCCCATTGGTCGGGGCTGTTAACGGGTTATCGGATCCAAAACCCGACCCGATAGCTTAACAGCGTTACGTTACGGTGTATGCCACGTGTCGGTCACCCTTGAAAAAAGCACTTCTATGACGCGCGATTTATCGTCATGGAAGTGGACACTTCCGTGATGATAATTTTGGTAATGTCATGGAACACTTCTACGACAGCACAGGTATGACTATCTCGATTCTGTCATAAATTTGTCATGGATGTACATGCATGACAAAAAACGCGACCTACTGTGACAAACACGTATCATCACGAAAGTGTATTTTTTTTGTAGTGGTTACTCCCGCCTTAATGTCGTCTGAAGCTGCTTCCGGTCCTTCTACTACGCCATTTTCTGCTCCTGGAGTCTGCGCGCCCACTCCTCAGGCCTCGAAGCTCTCAGGCTTCAAGATCACCAAGCGGAGGTTGGACTACGTTGTTGCGGACCAGTAAGTGCTTGAGCTTCATCTTGTTCTTGCTTATACTGCTGCCTCCTGACGTTCATCCTTGTTTGACCAGGCCGCCGCCTTCAGCGAAGAAGAGGAAGGAGGATGCAGCACCCACGCATGGGACTGAACCATCTGTAGCGGCCGCTCCCCCCTCCATGGAGAAAGGAAACGACAACTCTCATACCTCTCCGGCCCTGTCGCCCTCGTGAAGCCCGGAGGGGTGTCGTCCAGAGGAGTCAGCCCCCAAGGCCCCGCTGGCTCCAGAAGTGCTAATGTCCGGTTCGGCTGCTGAGCTCCCGGAGGCTCATGAGCCCTTGGTCTCCCAAGCCTTGGTGACGATGTCGCCTCCTCCTCCTGCTGCTCCATTACTCCCAGGTGCTTCCGCCTCCTCTGCTGTCTTGGAGCATGCCCTTTCAGAGATGACTCAGCCGCGGGAAGACCTCCTGGGCGCGGATCCGCACATGGTAGCCAGGCGCCTGGAACTGGACTCCAGCTGGCTTCAGTCTGATGCAGTAGTCCGAGCGGCGCTAAGCTAGGCCACGACGACCTTCGAGAAGGAGAAGCAGGCCGTCACTCAAGCTGCGGCCGATCATGAGGCGGCGCTAAAAGACGCCGAAGCCGCCCATGACCGCTGCCGGGCACTGGAGGACGAGATGAAGCGTCTGCTTGATGAGTGCGCAGAAGAAGCTCGCGGCCGCCAGGCGAAGGAGGAGAAGATGAGGGCCTGACAGGACGCCATCAAGAACTGCGATGCCGAGCTAGGGGAGTTGGCGAAGGCACAGGCTACTAAATGCAGCCGGCTGGAGGAGCTGGAGAGGAAGGTGGAGGCGAAGGGGGTCGATCTTGTCGCCAAGGCGAAGGTGCTGGCTGAGGACCGTGCAGCCTTCGCGCTTCTCGAGAAGAGGTCCCGTGTGGCGCTGAAAGCACTTTACAAGAAGGGCCTGGAAAAGCCGTTGACCACCGACGAGGATGGCGCTGCTCAGCTGCTTCCCTACTTGGTTGCCGCGCTTGAGGAGGTTGTGAGCGGCATCGGTCCTATGGCCGAGGTGGAAGCCCACGTTCTTTCCTTAGCTGCACTGACACGCGTCTTCAATCACCTCCATCTTCGCGATCCAACTGCCTGCCTGGACGAGTTGCTGGAGCCTATGGACGAGAAGCATTGTGCAGCTGCTGCCGCAGCCGTGAAGGGCCAGGTGGAGGCCCTGTTGAAGAAGTTACGCAGCTTCGCTCTCGCGTCTTTGACCGGTGGTGCCACCGATCCTGAGGCTCTGGCTGGCGGTGCAGGCGAAGGCGATGCCACCAAGGGAGGAGCACCTTCTATGGGCGATGGCGGTGTCCAGGGGTGACCTACTTGCGGCAGCTTTCCTATTTTACTCCTGGATCATGCATCATGCCTCGTGGAGGCATTTAAACTTGTGCTTGACATTTGAGAGAACAATTTGTCTTGTAATATTTGTTTTGAGATTTTGTGATTTTATTCATATTTGCTTTATGTTCTACGTTGGCAGAGCCCGGCCGCGCGCATACCTCAACCGCCGTTGGGCCGACCGGAGACCAGGACGGAACCATGGAGTGAGGGGCTACATGATCAGTTAGGCTCCTGAGCCGCGATGCTCAGGAGTCCCCCTTGATGCGCAAACAGCTTATAGGAAGGAGACACGAGGATAGGATTAGTGTTCTACGTCGGCGGAGCCCGGCCCCACGCATACCTCAACCGCCGTTGGACCGACCGGAGACCAGAACGGACCCAAGGAGTGAGGGGCTACGTGACCAGTTAGGCTCCTGAGTCGCGATGCTCAGGAGTCCCCCTTGACGTGCAAACACCCTTCATACCTTTGCCCTCGCCGAGGCTCGGGAGGGGCGCACGACGACTGGGTCCAGGGGACCCGGTTTGGTGGCGTACGCTTGGGCGTGACCCGAGCGCAACCCCCGTGCCCAGCCCCCTCGCGTGACTCTCCCGAGGGGAGGTGTTGCGGTGAGGCCGAACACTAAGTTCAGGGTCTCCCTGAGGTTGGTGCGGCCATGGGGCCGCCCTCAATTGTTTATCACCAGCGCGGAGCATAGCGCTTCCGCACTTGCACAGGCATAGCTGCTCCTCGGCAGTGTCGACGGCCAACGCGGAGCATGGTGCTTCCACTGGTACGTGGGAGGGGACTCCCTACTGCGGAGAGCCCCCGGGGCGTGTACAGCCCCGTCCTGACACGTGGCTTGCACGACAGGGCTAGACGAGGTGTGTCTGGGCACTCGTGAGTCAGTGCGGGACTCACGAAGCCCTACCTCAAGGTGGGTTGCGCCTGGTCTTGGTTTTTGTTTGGTCTGCTGGTCCTGCGAGGTGGTCAGACAACCTGCGCCGAACGAATCTCTTGAGGTTATCGCGTGAGAAAGCCAAGCACCAACATCCCCAGGAGGTGACGTGAACGGGGACGGCCCGCTAGACAGAGCTCAGCCATTGGATTTATCGGCGCTGCAGGGATGGGCCCGAGTAGAAACGTCGTGCCTAACCCTCTCACGCGAAGGATCCTGAAGAAAGTCGGCCGGCGCGCAGCTCCCATGGTGGGTGACGATCGAGCAGGTGATAGTCATAGGTAGATTAAGCATGGAAAGCAAACTGGCTTAGGTAAATGTAGTGAAGATACATGCCACTTGGTCAGGCCTGAGCGGTTGGGGATGATGCAGCCCGAGGGGCGCCCCCAGCGAGGTAAGTTAAAGACATAATAAGGGATACATGCCACAGGGATGGACCCAAGCGGCCTGGGAATGATGCAGCCCTGAGGGCGCTCCCAGCTAAATAAACTCGGAAAATGTCACCTGATTATGTTGATGAAGGAGAGTTGGGGCGGCTGAAGGTACGCGGCGAAGGGGTCGCTCCTCACGAGCCACCGGGGCCCTGAGCCTCGGGAGGCTCTAGGGATCCAGGAGGTTCCTTGAGGACCGTCTCCATCTCCGTCAGGACAGCATGGTGCCTGGCCTCCTGAGTCGCCAGGGCACGCCGCAGGTTGCGCTGATAGGCAGACGGCACGCTCGGCAAGCCAAAAGGCATGCGAACGTTGTTGTCCGGTGGGCCCTCGCAGCGTCCTATGCGCGAAGGCCAAAAGGGCTCCTGAGACACGACTCTGTTGAGCCCTGGGACGTCGATGCAGATGCGCATCCTGGCATCTTTGCCTAGATGGGAGGATGAGCTAGGTGAACGGCGATCACCGTGCATGGCCCTCACATCTTGTAGCTCCTGGGTGGTCCTGGTAATGAACTCCTGAGCGTTGGGCGCTCCTCGTTATTATGCGCAAAATAATGATTCCTCCAACTGACATCTGGGACCCACCGGAAGGGCCTCTGTATTTTGCGAAAAAAACATTACCGACGCAGACAGCTCGGACCCACCAGCTGTATCTTCGCACGCAAGGAACTGCCTCCTTATTACGCACAAAAAAATGAATACTCCCCCTGCTAGATGGGACCCAGTATAGTGGGAGGCTGACTTGTGGGCCTACTAAGTTGACGGGGACGGAGGGCTTTGTCAACTTAGTCAATATGCACGATTCTAGCTCCAATGACCATACGATGTCCATCCAACAGTCGTAGTGCTTCTTCAACCTCTAGTCTTCTTGCTCTAGCCGCCCAAACCAGCGTCGGTCGTGCCTCGTGCTCCTGCCTCCCGTGGCTGGCTGCGACGCCGTAGAGGCCTCACCGGCCCCTCCTACTCCCACCGCTGGCCAGGCCATCCCTCTACTCACCCACACCCCATGTTATTCTGCAGCGACGGCAGCCTCACACCGCAGCGAACCAGTGAACCCTCATACTCCTCTACGTGTGGGCATCCATTGCCGCGTCTTCCCCTTCCTAGGCCTTACCGTCGTCCACCGCCCTGGTGCTTTCGGTGCGGCGTGGTCAACATGGTCAAGGAACGGCTTCCATCGGACATGGACTCTACATGGAGAGGCTCACAGATGGGTCCACAACCGCTGCAAGGAAGTGCCTCCTTATTACGCGGAAAATAATGATTCCTCCACCCGACAGCAGGGACCCACCAGACGGGCAACCGTATTTCACGAAAAAATTGTTTCCCCACTGACTGCTGGGACCAACCAGTGACATCTTCACAGCAAGGAAGTGCGTCCGGGCAAAAAAAACGATTCGCCCCCTGACTGCTGGGACCCACCAGCTACAACTTCGTACACAAGGAAGTGCCTGGCAGTCGGGACCCACCTAGTCGAAGCGTACGTAGCATTGTCATTCTGGTCGCAAACGTGTACGTACATACTGGTCCATGTAGAGGCGCGCACGTGTCATAGTAGAGGCGCGCACGTAGCATGTACACGTACGTACATCGGCCAGTGTGCAAGAAAGAAAATACGGCCACGTACGTACATACAGGCATGGTCTTGAACGCCTACTCGCGCATACATACGGCCAATGCTCGTGTACATGGCTGGGTCAGAACGGAGAAACAGCGTCGTCGTCGTGTTCATGGGGAGCCAACCTGCTGGGTCGGAACGGAATGCGTCATCGTGTTCATCGGGAGGGCTTGGTCAGAACAGCCGATGGAAACGAGGCCTGGCGTACCGCAGAACAGAGGAAACGGCCTTGTGTTCGATCGGCCACGGTCGAAACGGGATCCTGTTCATCAGGAGGGGTCTGGCATACCGCAAAACGGAGGAAACGGACCTCCTACGGTCGAAACAGGGGTCCTGTTCATCGGAAGTGGTGTGGCGTACCGTGAAACGGAGGAAATAGACTTGTGCTGGAGCGCTACGGTCGAAATAGGGGTCCTGTTCATCGGGAGGGGTGTGGCGTACCACAAAACGGGACTCCACGGGATACTGTTCATCTCCACCATCGACCCCCTCTAGCCTCCACGGGCTACTGTTCATCCACCGTCGACCTCCTCCAGCCTCCACCTGCGACTGTTCATCCACGGGCTCCTGTTCATCCATCCTCCACCGCGCGCTACTCCACCGGCTACTGTTCAACCAGCCCTCTCCACACGGGCTCCTATTCAACCACCCCTCCATGGGCTATTGTTCATCCAGCCCTCCACCATCTACTGTTCATCCAGCCCTCCTGTTCATCCAGCCCTCCACGGGGTCCTATTCATCCAGCCCCAACCGGCTCGATCGATCGGGGTCCTGTTCATCCAGAGGCTACACCACGGGGTCCTGTTCATCCACCCCCACCGGGAACTGTTCATCCAAAGCCCCCAGCAACACTCACTGTTCATCCAGAGGCAGCATCGATCGGCTTCGGTTAGCAGCAGTAGCGAAGGAATCACTCAGGTTCAGTAACGCATAGCCTAAGTGCAATCGCTCGAGTTTAGTTAGAGCCCAACGCCTTGCTCGGGTTCAGTTAGAGCCCAACGCCTCGCACATACGCACGTACGTGTACGATAGAAATGCACATCGCTCGGCCCCCGACCACCCACAATAACCGGGAACTCCCCGAAATTTTCCTCGCCCTCGCTTCTACCACGGTTTTTCCATCATGGACGGCCCAAACAATGTCATGCAGTTGCGTCTCCGGCCTTCCCAAGACGAAAAGCCCATGTTCTGTCATGATTTTTGTCATAGAAGTAGGAGCGCACCACATCCATGATGATACCGGGTTTTGTCACAATTATCGTCATAGAAGTGTCGTAAGTATGACAAAAAAATCATTCGGCCCAAAATGTCATGGATGTGTCTTTTTTTGTAGTGAGGAAAAGTTTCCAGGTGATGCTCAACTCAAAATCCTACACCTACCAATCCTTTCGAGTGAAGCCATTGGAAATCTCATACAGTTCAGTCAATTTCTTCAGTGACAGAGACGAAGATCTTCTGTTCTCTGAGGAATTTGTTCTGACTGAGGAGTTAGAAATTCGCTAGTGCGGATTGCCTACAAGTGAGGAACATGATAGCCCTGAGGAATTTGAACCTCAAACTTCCGACCATTGCTGTGCTATGCGTCAGCTGTCCCAAAATATCTACCCACCTAACGGTCATATCATTGAAGGGCATTTATGTCTTATCATGTCGGGCTTCTCCCTAGGCTATAAATAGCCGCCCCCTGCAACCACTGGCTGGTTGGCTGCTCCAGAAGAAATTGACACTTGTCATTGAGAGCATCCCATCCTTCGAGGACATTGAGCGCAAACCATCAAGTGAGGAAAAACCCAAAACCCCAAACCAAACACCTACAAACCCAAAGTGATTGAGCATCACTGAAGAGATTGTTCCTATGTGGAATTGATGCTTTTTACCTTTGAGGACTGTGCATCCTCTAGACGGTTAGGCGTCATGGTCTAGAGCATCCAAGAGGAAATTGTGGATCGCCGAGTGACCGAGTGTGTGAAGGTTTGGAAGTCACTTGAATACTTACCATGAGAGATTGGACGAGGTCTGTGTGACCTCAGTTCAAGGAGAATACGGTGAGGCGTGTGTGTCCTCAGGTTTAAATACCTAGCCGCTCCAACCATACGTACAACTGTCACAACAGTTGGAACTGGTCTACTGTGAGAGCCTGGTTTTTGCGCCCTCTTATTTGCTTGATTTTCATTTGGAGTTATTTTGATATTTGGAATTTTTGAATCTTTTCATATGGACTTAAACACTTGGGTATCCTTGGCTTTCACCCAAGTTCTTCATTTCCCTCCCTAATCATCATTTTCCTCTCAAAACACTAGCTAGTTCAATATGCTCCAAAGCAACCCCAATTTTTATGGCCCAGAAAAATCTAAGATAATTCACAAATATTCTTTGAACCCTAGGACACCTTCCTGAGCAAAAATACTTCATCACTTTTTGGAATATTTTTGCTACATAAAATATTTTCTGTTCTGGGCAGAATTGGTGGTTTCTACAGCAACTACCATTTTACTTGCTCCATTGTGCCTGGATTTTCTTGTGCATCTTCACCTTAGTAGATCATGGCTAACCACCAAAGCACAGCCCCCAACTCCCAGCCATATGACCTCAGTAACCTCTCAAAGATACTGATCAGAAACTTACTTGGCTTGTAAAAACTCCTCTACTACACCTGAATCCAAACCAAAGCATGGTAAACTTCAAAACCACCATGAACAACAAGCCATACATGATTTTTGGACGTAGGCTGGCCTGAGGGAAGAGTTCGTGCGGTGACCACGCGTGTCCACCATGCCATGCCTGCGTGTCGACGCGCTCTAAGTGCCGCCGAGTGCTCTGTTCGCGCGTGCTCATTTCCCCCGTCTGCCCGAGCGTGCCAAACTTCGCCACCATCCTCGTCTCGACGCCATTAACTCCCCCCAACACCATAGTGCGGTGCACACTGTGCTCGTCGCCTTCTCCTCGCTCCAATGCTTGTCCCCGTTCGCCAACAATCGTCGCGTGAGCTGCGTCGCCTTCTCCCCCTCTCATTGACGCCGCTCGTCGCCGGGCGCCATGGACAGGTGTCCACCGGCGGAGCCCGAACCCCCCCTCTCCGCTCGCCTATAAATGGAGCCGCCCTCAGCCTCCTCGAACACCATCCACCACTCCCACCCACTTCTCTAGCATGTATTCAACCGTAGCCCAGCCGGGCAGGCCGCGACCGCCGTCCCTGAGCTCGAGCTCGCCGGCGATCCCCTCTGGTCGTTGCGGTAGCTCCAGCCCCTCTCAGGCCAGGGCGACCCATCCAGAGCCTCCACCTCTCATCGATGAAGCTGTTCCGACCACTTGAAGCCCCTGGAGTTGCCTCTGCTCGTCGTCTTCCTCATCTCCAACGACCACCACGTTCTTCCTCCGCTTGCGAGGTTGATTCCGACGCCATCCGAAGACCAGGCCCCTCTGCTACGCTACGGGTACGAGCAGGTGCGCCTACGGCCCCTCTCTCAATCCCTTCCTCTCGTTTTGGCCAAGGAGCCCTTGTCGCCGGCGAGAGCTCCGGCGAAGCCGTGACCCCCTTTGTTTCCTTTTCCCCCTCCTCCTCACCTAACTAGCGGGGCCCACTAGTCCGCCACTCTGTACGCGCGTGAGGCGGTATGAATGGCGGCGCCCCTGGGCTTTACGCCTTCGATGTCACCCCCAGTTTGTTTTATTTTTATTCAAATTCATTTGAATTTACAGAAAGCTTCAAATAGCCATAAGTCTTCAACCATAAGTCCAAATGAATTGATTCTTTTTGCATTGTGTTCTTTGCAAAGAATTCTAGCGGCTCACCAAAAATTAGATTTTTTTTCTGCTGCCTAGATTTTCTGGTGATTTTTAGAAGTGTTCTTGATATCTTCTTCTTGTATTTAAAATTATTTTCAGAGGGTGAGGCTTGTCTTGAGGATCACCAGAAGGCTTGTGAACCTCATCTGCACTAAGGCAAGCCACAACAACATTTTCATGGTGTCATTTAAATATTTATGATTTTCTTACTTGAATGAAATGATTAATCCATGCATTTAAATAACTATTATGTTATTTATATTTTGTTAACTGTTTGTTAGTTATTATGCTTGATTTACAGAATGTTTGAAACTAGCTTAGTTGGTAAAGAAGCTAAGATCTACTTGTGGTAATGATAAACTGATTTGTTATGCATATGAGTTAAATACTTAAAGTTATTTTCTTGCAGAAATAAAATAGTAAAATTTGCTAAAAAATATTCTGTTAAGTGCTTGTTTAGCCATTTTGTTTGATTTACAGAATGTTTGAACCTAACTTTGTTGGTAAAGAAATTAGAATTTGCTTGTGGTGATGATAGTATAATTTTTGCTATGCATATGAGAAAAATAATAAAACTTGCTACAAAATATCTTGTTAAAGTGAGAGTTACCCTGACCAGGAAAGTAATATAAGTTGTTGATGTTTATGCTTAGTGTGAATATGGTTGACATCAGTCATTTTCGTTAATATGCGATGCATGTGTAGTATTGCATTTCATGGCATGCTATGACACCGATCATTTTCATTTTAGGTTGAACCTTGATATAACTCAACTTGAATATATCGTTGACTGGGTCATGGTGCTGCTGAATCGAGTTTTTCCCAGTGCAACCACATTTGCCTTTGTGGGAAGGCCTCGATTCGATCCATTGAGATGCCTCTCGTCGGTGCCTCCAACTAGGGAAGGTTATGGGCATGCTTACCCTGGCCCGATAAGCAGGCATAATCGTGTGTGGCCATTGTTGACATTATTGGTACCGCGTCCCCGAGTGGGAACGTTTTGGCCACGACGGTGGTCATTATGTCTTCGGTAGACACGGGGCCACCCAGGACTAGCTCGTTGGGGATTGGGTCAGAGTGGCCGGGAGAGTGTCATGGTAATGGAGGGGTTTCATCAGAATGCCGTTGGTCCACCCGAATGGGAGTGCGAGGCCATGGGTTCCGTTGTGTGGGTACAGTGTGCTACCTCTGCAGAGTGTATAATCTATCGATAGCTGAGTCCACGGTCATGGACGCCTCGTAGTAGGTCCCACCATGAGTCAAAGTTTAATAAATTTGCAAACTAAGTTATGAACTTTGCACTGTTGATGATGGCGGAAAGGCCATCGAGATGTTCGAGACCAAATATTGGTCGTGGTTGTGATCACCGTAAGGATCACGAGTTACTCTTGTCAAGACCACAATGGTGATTTTTTTGTGATCCGTAAATGATCATGGTTGGTAAGTCTGTCCCAAGGGACGTTCGAGCATGATCACAGCATGTTGGACATATGGTGTTGCATTATTATTAATTGGTTAATTATAATGATATTGTTTGTCATTATGATTATGCCTGTTGTGAGCTTGCAAGTACATTCAATGTACTGACCTCACGTATCATGCCAGATTTCAGGAAAGTCCCGTTGGAAAGGAATGTTGTCCGGGTCTAGATCGTGTCCACATCGGTGTCCCTGTGCTATGGAGCTTCCACTACGACGTTGTTCCGCTGCCGTGTAGTTGTCATGATCGAGGCCCCTTTATGTTCACTAAATAATGTACATATTGTTCAGCCTCACCGTGTGTGCCGCTTGGCCTCGACATCTGTTGTAATATAAACTCTGATCCGGTAGCATCAATAAAGCAGCTGCTTTCTGTACCAAGATGTTGTGGGTTGCCAGAAGACATGGTCTCTTGGCGGGCAATGCAAGGTAAACCGATCGCTCTGAGCCGGGGTCCCACCATGCTTGGTATCAGAGCCGCGTTGATTGTAGGCCACGCTAGACTATGACGTGTTAACTGGACGCTAGACACGAGTATGTTTGAGTGCTGGTAGCAGTTATAGCTGGTTGTTGCATTGCAGGCATTTGGTTTATTTTTTATGCCAACCTGCTAATGGTTGTGAGTGTAGATGGCTCCGGTGCCGTATCCGTGCCAGTTGCAGTTGATGCCGTACATGGCACCGCACCTCCTTCGCAAACATGTGGTGTCGACTGTACCCTCTTGGAGACGACCCAGTCTATCGCGTGTACCGGGAGCGTCTAGTAGACTCAGTGTATGAGTATCACGCAGTCGTTACTCTGCGCACCAGTTCCGATTCTGGCTCTTACACTCGTACTGCTCGGAGCGGTTACGCCTCTACCACTTCTCAGGCTATCCAGTTTGCCGCATTCGAGGTCCTTGTCAAGCTTTGCTACAACAAGGTCCGAATGCGCAACAACCCAGGTTTCTACTACTATCCTTCTCTACACGACAATGGTCATGTCCGTTTCCCTATCATTGACCCGGAGTCTGATAGTGTTGCAAGCCACCTTGCTCGATGTCACCGCTAGCTATCTTCTGATCCACGAGCTGGCTCGAGAGCTGACTCGTGCATGTACAGCTTTAGCCGCTGCTTTAGTCTCTACTAGATCTGGCACTGCTCCATCTTCTCTGGGATTTACTCTGTATATTCCAGTTAGTTCTAGTTCCCCTATTTTGCCGGTTACTCCTCCGAGTAGCACGGGCGTCTCGGCCGTGAATCCTCTCAGTGCTCCTACCGAGTGGGTTTAACTTCTCACAACTCCTGTAGCCCCGATGCTTCATCCTACCCCTGCCCCTGAGGGAGATCCCTTGAGGCAGCGCCGTCATGTTACCTTTGACCCGGAGGTTTTTGTTAACCTCGTTAGTTCAGGATCCGAGTCCGCTTCAGGGGAGGACACCGCAGCACCAGCAAAGGAGTAGTACCTCTGAGTATTCGCAGTCGTCTGGATGATGTACGAATGTCGTCGTACGAGTCATGATGTTTTGTTGCATGTATGAGAGTAGTTGAACCTGGCATGTTGATTATCTTTCATGTATGAGTCTATGTATAACTATGTTGGGACTTTATTCGCCGTATTTTCTTCGCTCTTTTGTTTTCTTCCGGGATTTGTTGCTGGCTTTTCCCCAAATTTATTCTTGGATATTTATCATCTCGATTGCGTTGTCTTGGGCAAAATCCACAATAGGATGACGTGGGGAGGCAGCAGTTGCAACGTTCGTGAGGGAACTCCTGTTCATCGTTCCGCACGACAGGCAGGACATTCTCCCAAGCCGTACGTTCCGCCACCGCCTCCACCACCAAATCCGCCCTCCACCGAGAAAATTCTGCGTATGTTTGAGGAAAGAAGGAACAATGATCTGATTGAAACATTAAGAAGTGTGCAAGCTATGGTTGGACATAATGGAAATCAGAACGGTCATTACTCAAAGCTGTCAGATTTTCAAAGGACCAAGCCACGCAGTTTCAATCAGATTGTTGACCCATTGGATGCAGATGATTGGTTGCGTACCATTGAGAAAAAGCTTGAGATTGCTCATACTAAAGAAAATGATAAAGTTCCATTTGCAACTCATTACCTTGAAGGCGCTGCTGCCATATGGTGGGAAAATGCAAAAGCCATGTTGCCTGTTGATGAAGAAATCACCTGGGAAAAATTTAATGATCAGTTTCGGAAATATCATATCCCTACTGGGGTTATGAAGACTAAGCAGCATGAATTTCTTGCACTCATCCAAGAAAGTCAGTCGGTGGGTGAATATTTCCAAAAAATTAGTCATCTGGCCTGTTACTCCCTTTATGACGTGGCCACCGAAGAAAGGAAGATTGACAGATTTCTTGGAGGCTTAAATCCGCAACTCCGGTGTACTCTTAGTATGTTTGATTTCCCAGATTTCCAAACTCTAGTGAACAAGGCTTTCATTGCTGAATGGGAGCACAAGCTTATATCAGATAATAGGCCTGTTAACAACGACCACAAGCGCAAGTTTGAGCCAAAGAAGGATGGGCAACCAGTGCAAAAGGCTCGTACCTGGCAGCACACTCGGGTGGAATACAAGACAAATTGGCAATAGAATGTTAACAAGACCACCACTCAAGTCAAGAATGTCGTGACCAACCCAATGCATGAGGAGCGTCAGCGCAATAATTCTTGCTTTAGTTGTGGGCAGAACGGACATTATGCTAGACAGTGCCCCAAGAACAACAAGGCAAATGCCCTATTCAGGCCACAAGTCAACTTTATAGAGTCATGCCCGACCCAGCAAAACTTTACTGGGCACGTGCATTATCTCTCAGCCGATGAAGCCCAAGAGAACCCCGAAGTCATCATTGGTATGTTTTCTGTTAATGACATACCTGTCGTAATTTTATTTGACTCTGGGCTTCCAATTTTTTATTTCTCGGAGTTTTGCTGGCCAAAACAATTTTCCTTGTTCGCTTTTGGGCAAAAATATGTTGGTACAAACCCCGACATCTTTACTCAAGAGCAATCTGGTCTGCCATGATCTGGAAATCAATATCAATGGAGTCTACTTTCCAACCTCTATTATAATTATTGAGTCTGCAAAGTTGGATATTATATTGGGTATGAATTGGTTGACCCAATATCAAGTTTGCATAAACTGCTCAACACGAGAAGTCACTTTGACCAGTCTAAATGGGCAGACAACCAAATTCTATGCTCACAAGAATATACCCAAGCAAGAATTGGTTTTCACCGCTGTGGCTGAATTGGAATTAATTCATGTGGTCAGCGAGTACCCTGATGTATTTCCAGAAGAACTGGCAGGCATGCCACCAGATCGAGAGCTGTAATTTGCAATTGATCTTGTGCCCGGAACTGCAACATTATACAAGAAGTATTACCGAATGCCCTCGTTAGAATAAGTGGAGCTAAAGAAACAGCTTGATGAACTGCTCTGGAAAGGATATATTCGTCCCAGCTCTCCACTATGGGGATTGCCTGCTATTTTCATGGACAAAAAGGACGGTAGCCTCCGCATGTGCGTAGATTACCGCCAGCCGAATGAGGTCACCATCAAAAATAAATATCTGCTGCCAAGGATTGATGATCTGTTTGATCAGCTCAGTGGGGCTAAATTATTCTCTAGGATCGATTTACGGACCGGATATCATCAGCTCAAGATTAAAAGGAAGATATTCCTAAGACCGCATTCACTACTCGGTACGGTCTTTATGAATATACAGTGATGTCCTTTGGTCTCACCAATGCCCCTGCTTTCTTCATGCATATGATGAACAAAGTATTCATGGACATCCTCGACAAATTCGTGGTGGTCTTCATCGATGACATCCTCAGTTACTCCAAGGGTGAAGAAGAGCACAAGGATCACCTCCGAGCAGTGCTACAATGACTCCGCGACCATCAGCTATACGCCAAATTCAGTAAATGCGAATTTAGCTCAAGCAAGTTGGGTTTCTCGGACATGTACTATCCACCGAAGGTATAGCCGTGGACCCGAGCAAAGTAAAGGATGTGCTCGATTGGCTGCCGCCCACGACCGTGATGTAGATCCAGAGTTTTCTTGGATTAGCTGGATATTACCGTCGTTTCATTGAAGGGTTTTACAAGATTGCTAAACCCATGACTGAGCTGCTCAAAAAGGATAAGAAGTTTGAATGGATGGAGGACTGTGAGAAAAGTTTCAATGAGCTAAAGATACCCGCTGACAACCGCACATGTATTGACTCTTCCAGACATTTATCACAGTTTTGATGTGTATTGTGACGCCTCCAGGCAAGGCCTTGGTTGCGTACTTATGCAAGACAGCAAGGTAGTAGCATATGCATCGCGACAGCTACAACCCCACGAGGGAAATTATCCTACTCATCATTTGGAATTGGCTGCGGTGGTTCATGCGCTAAAAATTTGGAGACACTACCTCATTGGAAAAAGGTGCCAAATTTTTACTGATCACAAAAGTCTTAAATACATATTTACTCATCCGGATTTAAATCTCCGTCAACGAAGATGGCTAGAGTTGGTCAAGGATTATGATCTTGGAATAAATTACCACCCGGGTAAGGCAAACGTGGTTGCCGATGCACTTAGTCGAAAGCCTGTCAGCTTAAATGACATATTGAAATCATTGCCTCCCGAACTCCAAGAGGAGATCTCTCAGCTCAACCTGGTCATAGTGGATGCTGGCCTCGCTAATATTTTGGAAGTTACCCACACACTTGAGGAAGAGATCCGCAAAGCCGAGCCAGCTGACATCAAGCTGCAAAAAACGTGCCAAGAGCCCGATGGCAGAGCAGACCCCAGATTTCTCCAAGGACAAATTCGGTACCCGCCGATTCCATGGAAGGATTTGTGTACCCAATCAGCCTGACTTAAAGCAGAAAATCTTGTCGGAAGCACATGAATCCTCATATACCATTCACTTGGGAGGTACGAAAATGTATGAAGACCTTAGACAAATATTCTGGTGGGATGGAATGAAGAAAGACATTGCCTATTTTGTGGCCTGTTGCGACATGTGCAACAAGGTGAAGGTAGAACATCAGAAACCAGCCAGACTTCTCTAACCGCTGCCAGTTTCGCAATGGAAATGTGATGACGTTTGTATGGATTTCATTATAGGACTGTCTAAGAATGAGGCAAGGATGCAATCTGGGTCATAGTGGACACCTTAACCAAGGTTGCTCACTTCATTCCGATCAACACCAGATATCGAGCGGATCAACTTGCATAGTTGCATGTATCCAGAACAGTCAGTCTGCATGGAGTACCCCGAACCATCACTTCCGACCGAGGTTCCCTGTTTACCTCCGCTTTTTGGTCAAGTCTCCATCGATCCTTGGGGACAGCACTGAAATATAGTACAACTTATCATCCTCAGACAGATGGACAGTCAGAGCGGGTAAATCAAATACTCGAAGATATGTTGCGAGCCTGTGCTTTGGCCCAAGGACCTAAATGGGAAGACTGCTTGCCATATGCCGAGTTTTCTTATAACAACAGCTTCCAGACTAGTCTAAAGATGTCACCATATGAAGCTCTGTATGGCCGTAAGTGCCGCACTCCTTTAAATTGGTCTCAAAACTGGAGATAGCCATATCTTCGGAACATATCTCATGATGGAAGCCGAGAAAGAAGTTTAGGAAATCAGAGACAGATTGCAATTGGCCAAATCTCGACAGAACAGTTATTATGATGCAAAGCACCGACAGATCAATTTTGAACCCGGAGAACATATATACCTCTGAGTCACTCCTATGAAAGGCGTCAAGAGATTCCAGACCCGTGGAAAATTGGCACCCAGATTTATTGGTCCATTCCTGGTTATGTCCCGAGTGGGTACTGTTGCATATCAGCTGGAACTACCCGCTGAATTGGCCGACGTCCATAACGTGTTTCATGTTTCACAATTAAGACATTGCATATCCCCGTCTGAAAAAAGGACTGCTATGGATGAGGTAGAATTGGCAAATGATTTGACCTATGAAGAAAGACCGTTTAGAATTTTAGATCAGATGGAAAGGGTCACTCGCAGTAAAGTAAGAAAATTCTACAAGGTTCAGTGGGAGCATCACACAGAATCAGAATCAACTTGGGAGCGGGAAGAATTCCTAAGGGCTCATTATCTAGAGTGGTTTTCCCAACCAACCGAATCTCGAGGACGAGAATCAATCTAAGTGGGGGAGGTTTGTGACACCCTGGTTTTTGCCCCCTCTTATTTGCCTGATTTTCATTTGGAGTTTTTGAATCTTTTCATATGGACTTAAACACTTGGGTATCCTTGGCTTTCACCCAAGTGCTTCATTTCCCTCCCTAATCATCATTTCCCTTCTGATCCACCCCAAAATAATCTTTGGAATATTTTTCTTAAATGAAAAATATGCATTTTCCTCTCAAAAACCCTAGCTAGTTCAATATTCTCCAAAGCAACACCAATTTTTATGGCCCAAAAAAATCTGAAATAATTCACAAATATTCTTTGAACCCTAGGACACCTTCCTGAGAAAAAATACTTCATCACTTTTTGGAATATTTTTGCTACAGAAAATATTTTCTGTTCTGGACAGAAATGGTGGTTTCTACAGCAACTACCATTTTACTTGCTCCATTGTGCCTGGATTTTCATGTGCATCTTCACCTTAGTAGATCATGGCTAACCTCCAAAGCACAGCCCCCAACTCCCAGCCATTTGACCTCAGTAACCTCTCAAAGTTACTAATCAGAAACTTACTTGGCTTGTAAAAACTCCTCTACTGCACCTGAATCCAAACCAAAGCGTGGTAAACTTCAAAACCACCACGAACAACAAGCCAGACATGACTTTTGGACGTAGGCTGGCCTGAGGGAAGAGTTCGCACGGTGACCACGTGTGTCCACCATGCCATGCCTGTGTGTCGATGCGCTCTGAGTGCCGCTGAGCGCTCTATTCGCGCGTGCTCGCTTCCCCCGTCTGCCCGAGTGTGCCAAACTTCGCCACCTCCTCGTCTCAATGCCATTAACTCCCCCCTGGCGCTCGCCGATGCCGGATCTCGCCGCAGCGAGCATGGGCACGGTCCGGCCAACACCACAGTGCGGTGCGCACTGTGCTCGTCGCCTTCTCCTCGCTCATGTGCTCGTCCCCATTCGCCAATAGTCGTCGCGTGAGCGGCGTCTCCTTCTCCCCCTCTCACTGACGCCGCTCGTCGCCGGGCATCATGGACAGGTGTCCACCGGCGGAGACCAAACCCCCCTCTCCGCTCGCCTATAAATGGAGCCGCCCCCAGCCTCCTTGAGCACCATCCACCACTCCCACCCACTCCTCTAGCACGTAGGCAACTGTATCCTGGCCGGGCAGGCCACGGGCCGCCGTCCCCGAGCTCGAGCTCGCCGGCGATCCCCTCTGGTCATCACGGTAGCTCCAGCTCCTCTCAGGCCAGGGTGACCCATCCAGAGCCTCCGCCTCTCGTCGGTGAAGCTGTTCCGACCATTTGAAGCCCCTGGAGTTGCCTCTTCTCGTCGTCTTCCTCATCTCCGACGACCACCGCGTTCTTCCTCCGCTTGCGAGGTTGATTCCGATGCCGTCCAACCACCCCTAGCTACGCTACGGGTACAGGCAGGTGCGCCTCCATCCCCTCTCTTAATCCCTCCCTCTCGTTTTGGACAAGGAGCACTCGTCGCCGGCGAGATCTCCGGCGAAGCCACGACCCCCTCTGTTTCCTTCTCCCCCTCCTCCTCACCTGACTAGCGGGGCCTGCTAGTCAGCCACTCTGTACACGCGCGAAGCGGTACGAGTGGTGGCGCCCCTGGGCTTTACACCTTCGACGTCAACCCCCCAAGTTTGTTTTATTTTATCCAAATTCATTTGAATTTATAGAAAGCTTCAAATAGCCATAACTCTTCAACCATAAGTCCATATGAATTGATTCTTTTTGCATTGTGTTCTTTGCAAAGAAATCTAGCAGCTCACCAAAAATGAGATTTTTCTGTGCTGCCTAGATTTTCTGGTGATTTTTAGAAGTTCTCTTGATATCTTCTTCTTGTATTTAAAATTATTTTCAGAGGGTGAGGCTTGTCTTGAGGATCACTAAAAGGCTTGTGAACCTCATCTGCACTAAGGCAAGCCACAGCAACATTTTCATGGTGTGATTTCAATATTTATGATTTTATTACTTGAATGAAATGATTAATCCATGCATTTAAATAACTATTATGTTATTTATATTCCGTTAAGTGTTTGTTAGTTATTATGCTTGATTTACAGAATGTTTGAAACTAGCTTAGTTGGTAAAGAAGCTAAGATCTACTTCTTGTAATGATAAAATGATTTGTTATGCTTGTGAGTAATTACTTCGAGTTATTTTCTTGCACAAATAAAATAGTAAAATTTTCTAGAAAATATTCTTTGAAGTGCTTGTTTAGCCATTCTGCTTGATTACAGAATGTTTGAACCTAACTTTGTTGGTAAAGAAATTAGAATTTGCTTGTGGTGATGATAGTATAATTTTTGCTATGCATATGATAAATTAATCGAAGTTATTTTCTTGCATGAGAAAAATAATAAAACTTTCTACAAAATATCTTGTTAAAGTGAGAGTTACCTTGACCAAGAAAGTAATATAAGTTGTTGATATTTATGCTTAGTGTGACTATGGTTGACATCAGTCATTTTCGTTAATATGTGATGCATGTGTAGTATTGCATTTCATGGCATGCTATGACACTGGTCATTTTCATTTTAAGTTGAACCTGAATATAACTCAACTTGAATATATCGTTGAATGGATCATGGTGCCGTTGAATCGAGTTTTTCCCAGTGCAACCACATTTGCCTTTGTGGGAAGGCCTTGATTCGATCCATTGACATGCCTCTGGTCGGTGCCTCCAACTAGGGAAGGTTATGGGCATGCTTACCCTTGCCCGGTAAGCAGGCATAATCTTGTGTGCCCGTTGTTGAGATTATTGGTACCGGGTCCACGAGTGGGATTGTTTGTCCACGACGGTGGTCGTTGTGTCTTTGGTAGACACGGGGCCACCCAGGACTAGCCCGTTGGGGATTGGGTTGGAGTGGCCGGGAGAGTGTCATGGCAATGGAGGGGTTTCATCGGAATGTTGTTGGTCCACCCGAATGGGAGTGCGAGGCCATGGGTTTTGTGGTGTGGGTACTGTGTGCTACCTCAGCAGAGTGTATAATCTATCAATAGCCGAGTCCACGGTCACGGACGCCTCATAGTAGGTCCCACCATGAGTCAACGTTTAACAAATTTGCACGCTAAGTTATGAACTTTGCACTGTTGATGATGGTGGAAAGGCCATCGAGATGTTCGAGACCAAATATTGGTCGTGGTTGTGATCGCCGTAAGGATCACGAGTTACTCTAGTCAAGACCAAGATGGTGATTTGTTTGTGATCCGCAAATGATCACGGTTTGTAAATCCGTACCGAGGGATGTTCGAGCATGATCACAGCATGTTGGACATATGGGGTTGCATTATTATTAATTGGTTAATTATCATGATATTGTTTGTCATTATGATTATGCCTTTTGTGAGCTTGCAAGTACATTCAATGTACTGACCTGGCGTATCATGCCTGATTTCAGGAAAGTCTCATTGGAAAGGAATGTTGTCTGGGTCTAGATCGTGTCCACATCGGTGTCCCTGTGTTATGGAGCTTCCGCTACGACGTTGTTCCACTGTCGCGTAGTTGTCATGATCGAGTCCCCTTTATGTTCACTAAATAATGTACATATTGTTCTGCCGCACCGTGCATGCCGCTTGGCCTCGACATATGTTGTAATATAAACTCTGATCCGCTAGCATCAATAAATCAGTTGCTTTCCGTACCAAGATGTTGTCTGTTGCCAGAAGACATGGTCTCTGGCTTGGCAATGCAGGGTAAACCGGTCGCTCTGAGTCGGGGTCCCACATCTACCAAATCATTGTCTTCACCGAGCTAACTGGTTCTATTTCCTCAACCCTTTCATTTCCTCATTCTGTGTTGTTGTACCTGGTCGTTATTATTTGAAGACTTTGACTAAAGACTTTCTCAATTTCCGCAGCTCAATTTCTTCAGTCTGTTTGTCTTCAACCTGCTTATCCTATGTTTACGCTTTCTGTACTATGTGCTTGTTTTGATTTTATCATGATGATTGTGCTACTACTCTGTTATGTTTTCACCTGAGTACTTATTCCGCTGCAAGTAGTTCTTCGCTAAGGAATTTCCTCACTCTGAAATTCCTCAATGAAGAATTCATAAAAATCGCCTATTCACCCCCTCCCTCTAGTCGACTTAACGCACTTTCAGTGGCACCTCATTCTCTCGAGCCCCTGGTGCTTTACCTGGCCGCCACACCTCATTCCGGTAGCACAGCGCCGGTGGCCGTCTGGGAAGAGCGCCAGGCCAAGAGCCTGTCGCACGGCGCTGCACATTTGGTCGGGATGGTGCGGCACCAAGACGGCGCCCCTAAGGCCGCACCGGCGCCGGCAGATGGCCAAGCTTCACAAAACAGCGCTCCTGAGGCTGCGGTGGCCCCGATGGGTAACGAAAGTCCTGAGGCCCCCCAGCCTCAGGAGGCGCCCCAGCCTCAGGAGATCTCAGACTCCACCAACACTTCCGCCCTCGTCGAACACCTGGTGTACTTCGTCAGCATGGTTTTGCGAGACACGTGCGCACGCTACCCCATGCCGCAGAAGCTTCTGCCCATGCCCCTCGTGGCCTTGTGCAAGTTACGCCACTACTTTCAAGGCCACCACATCAAGGTCATCTCAGCTTACCGCTGGAGAGGGTACCCCGAAGCTGCAACGCAGCGGGGAGGGTCGCTGAGTGGAACATCGAGTTGCGGGCCTTCCAGCTAGAGTTCAGCACCACCAGGGTCATCAAGGGAGCCGCGCTCGCCGACTTCGTGGCAGAATGGACTGACACCCCAGGGCCCGAAGCAGGCGATGATCGGCCTCTCTCACCAGGGAGCGAAGCACCAGATGGCTGGGTCATTTACTTCCATTGCGCCTTTGCACACCAGGAGTTGTAATCATCTCGCCCACCCAGGACAAGCTCTACTACACCATGTAGCTCTGCTTCCAACGGGGTAATAAGATCTCTAACAACATTGCGGAGTACGAAGGTTTGATCGCCAGCCTACAGGTTGCGGCAGCCTTGGGAGTGAAATGCCTCACCATCAAGGGCGACTCTCAGCTCCTCGTCAACTTCTCAAACAACGTGTACGAGCCGAAGGACGAGCACATGGAGGCGTACCTGAAAGTGCGTTATATCGACTAGAGGGGGGGGTGAATAGGCGATTTCTATGAAAGTCTTCAAAACTTTGGAGTTATGAAGACAAACAGTGAAGATTATGCCTATTACTCTGCAGCGGAAGTTAGATTACACTAGGCCAGCCATGGTCATGTATTCAATAGAGTGAAAGCACAGTGACAAACAGCTTCAGTGTAATAAGGATCAAGTAGGAAGAAGTTATGAAGCCAAACAAATCATGCATTCACGTTGTGAAGACAAATGATAAAGCAAGCACGCAATGACTTCACAATGAGTAACAGCAAGAGAAGGAAGTGAAGATGAAACCAGTGACTCGTTGAAGACAATGATATGTTGGACCAGTTCTAGTTGTTGTGACAACTGTACGTCTGGTTGGAGCGGCTAGGTATTTAAACCTTAGGACACACAGCCCCGGACACCCAGTCCTGAACACACAGTTCAGGACACCAAGTCCTCACCGTAATCTCCTTGAGCTAAGGTCACTTAGTCCTCGCCCAATCACTCTGGTAAGTCTTCAAGGTAGACTCCCAAACCTTCACAGACTTCGTTCACTGGCAATCCACAATGTCTCTTGGATGCTCTGAACGCGACGCCTAACCGTCTGGAGGATTCACAGTCCTCAAGTGTAATAAGTCTTCAGATCACACAGACAAGAAGACTTAAGTGATGCCCAATTTTCTCTGGCTCTGGGTGGTTAGGGCTTTTCTCCTCACTAGGAATTTTCTCTCAAAGGCTTCGAGGTGGGTTGCTCTCAAACGACAAAAGCCGTGCACTGAAATCTGAGGAGCCAACTGTTTATGGTTGTGGGGGTGGGCTATTTATAGCCACTTGGCAACCCGACCTGATTTGTCCGAAATGACCCTGGGTCACTAAGGAACTGACACGTGTCTCAATGGTCAGATTTCGAACTCTCATGGCAACTTTACTTGGGCTCCAAGCAAAGCTGAATTGTCCGGCTTTGGACATGATTCGCTCTCATTGTCATCACTCGAAGACATAGGTTTTTGATTTAGGCATCACTTCAGTCATTCTGACTTGTTCTCCTGGACCCCACTTAACAGTACGGTGGTTCCTATGACTCAACAAAAATAAAAAGAACTACGAAAGATCTAAGTCTTCGAGTTCCATAGGCTTCATAACGTGTCTTCTGTTGTCATAGTCTTCAATGTGAATATCTTCATATACCACCTTTGACTTCAATGTCTTCATTCATTTTTAGGGGTCATCTCTGGTAGTAAACCGAATCAATGAGGGACTTCTACCTGTGTTTTCCTGCAATTCTCACAAACACATTAGTCCCTCAACTAGGTTTGTCGTCAATACTCCAAAACCAACTAGGGGTGGCACTAGATGCACTTACAATCTCCCCCTTTTTGGTGATTGATGACAAACTAGTTGAAGTTTTCAACGGGGAATATAAAGTGTGAAGTCTGTAAAGGAATTGTCATCATAAGTTGCAAGTGCTCCCCCTGAAGATGTGCATATAAGTTAATTTGCTTTTGGAATGCAAATGCACATGGCAGGTTGTACTTGTGGAGTTCAGCTTCAGCTTATGATGACAATCTACTATGCATGTGAAAGTATATGAAGATAATAGCATGCATAATGGAAAATGGACGTCTGCAGAATGAGATGAGTGCGGAATTTATCGTCACACATGCAGAATTTATCTTCGCAAAAGGAGTGGTAAAACAAGTAGCATACGACCATCGAGTTTTAGTGTTTACAACTCAAAATAACCAAATGAAGCAAAACAAGAGTTGCAAACACAAAGCAAGTATAACAAAAAAAAGGCACCCGCCCGTATTGACCCGCTTGAAGACTATAAACATCATATACTTCTCCCCCTTTTGTCAGGAATGACCAAAAAGGTTTGAAGACATAGAGTTTTCTACGCGTTCCCAGGCGTAGTAGGGTCGGTGGAGTTGTTTGGCGGTGCTGAGCTTTGAGGTGCTGAAGCGGGTGGTGGTGAAGTAGCATCATCATCTTCATCAATGATCCTCGCAGTGACGGTGGCAGCAGATGAGGAATACTCAGAGTCTTCAAGTGACGGTGTGTTGCGCATCACAGCCCTCCTAGGAGGTGTGGTGTCAAATTTGAAGCGCTCTATGAAGCCATCCTCTTCAAGTTCAGCTTCAGTGCAGATCATTGAGAGCCCTTTCCACGTACGACGGCAAGTCTCATGCGTAACGAAGGCATTCTTGGTGGCCAGGTTTCGAAGACGATTGACATCCACCAAGAGGCTCTTCATCTGACGTTTCAGCCAGTCGTGATGCCTATCTTGCTTTTGGTGAAGGGCCACAAGAAGCTCTCGGTCAGTGAGGACACGAGCACGCTTCTTGGGTCTTGGAGCGTTTGTGCTATCTGTGGCTTCAGTTGATGCTGGTGCACGTGTAGTGCCAGCCATAGGATAGACCCTGGACATGGCTTCAACACATTCAACATTCTGCATGAAGCTCTGGTGTTCGGCATTCTGAAGACTTATTGGTTGCTTGGCAGGCTCAGGGTATATTGCTTCAGCAGAGATATCCACATCTGGCAGGAAGATGCGATGGTTTCGGGCTGAGGGCTGATACGAAATTGTAGAGTGCAGTTTGATCAGCCTCATCACCCAAGGGGCATAGATTTTTAGACCAAATAAGTCCGAGCCTGACGCAGCAAGTTGTCATATGAAAAGATCCTGTGCATTGAAGCATTTGCCATGCATGATATAGAATATGAGAGTCTTCATTGCACCCTCAATCTTGGCATGTGGAGAGTGTCCCTTAGTGGGCCAGAGAGTCCGCCGGATAATATGATATATGGTCCTGGGCAGGTACTCTAGGTCTTCAACGAAGAACTCAGTTGGATAGGGTGCATCTTGAGGCAATGGCTTCATCATTGAGAGCATCTGACTCATATTGGGTTCAGGTCTCTGAAATATGCTCTCAATAGCTTCAGAATGAAGTTGACACCCTTCCTCGAAGAATTCGCCTAGAGTGGGCAGGCCAGTGAGCTCAATGATATTGAATGCATTGGCTTCATGATGGACATTTTCGGTCATCCACTCCAGGATCCAAGTCTTAGGATCTCTGTTGTAGCCTTTGATGTGGAGAGTGGCATAAAACTGAAGCAGAAGCACTTCGTTCCAGTGATCTTCATCAGTCACGAATGGCAGCAGACCCACTTGCCTGAAGCAGTCCAAAGCTTCCTCAAGACATGGCAGACCAGCAATAGCTTCAACCTCAAGGCGCTTGTGTGGGAAGATGCGACCTTGGTTGTATAAGATGCAAGAATAATAGCTGCGCTGTGAATAGCTCCAGAACCTGTCTGATACATTCCTTTCCCTTGAATAGGGGTTCTTGGAGCTATCGAAAAATGTGTTGTCTGCCTTGAAGCTGTTTACATCAAAGGAGCCAGGTGCTGATGCAGGACCTGGGAACCTTGGAAGCCTTGGGACTGGCTTCTGGACATGAGGCCTGTGCTCTATGTGATACTCAAATTGTGGACCTGCAGCAGACTCAGGAACTGAAGTGCCTGGCTCAGTGGCTTCGCTGTCCGCTGAAGTATTTGGTGGGGCGGGCTCCACATTGGCTTCAGTGTTAGTAGTTTGAGGGACATCTTCAGGCACGTTCTCTTGGGAAACTTCATCTTGATGGAGCGAGGGAGTGAGTTCTGGAGGTGCTTCTTCATTGTCTTTGGCTGATGCAGCCGGAATTTCTGCAGACTGGACTTGAGGCCGTGGACCTTTGCGAAGCCTACGGAATGCAGACGACGCTTGTGGTGTCGGAGTGGGCTGGGCCTGAATGTCTTCTTCCTCCTGAGGGCGATCCGCCCATGACTCATCTTGTGCCATTGGCATCAGAGGACGACCAATGCTGATGGGTTCGCTTGTTTCAAGCTGAGGAAGGGCTGCATCACCTTGCACATTGTCCTGATGACCAATGTCTTCAGCAGCTAGTGGGTCGGCTGCTGGAATATCTTCAGCGTCAGGTGCCTCTGTGGGAGCAGGCTCATGAACTGTTAGTCTTCTTTCTGCATTGGGGTGAATGACAGAAAGGGGTTCAACCATCAAGGGCTCTGTGGGAGCAGCCCTAGATTTCTTAGTCTTGCGCTTCTTTTTACTGGGGGCAGAAGGAGAGGCTTCAGAGCTCTTCTTTTTTCTGGCTTCAGCTTCTGCAGCTCTTGTCTTCTTTAGCTCTGAAGCTGTTGACCGGCTCTTTGGCTTCGAGCCAGTCGTGGTGGTTGGGAAGACAATGGAAGTAGCTGCTTGTCTTGATGCCTCTAGTTCACTCACAGCAGGCTGCTTCTTCTTCTTTGCGGCCATCTTGGGGTCGATGCCTGGACGCCCAAGTGCCTTGGGCTTTTCAGCCTCGTTGTAGGCTTGAACACATTTGTCAGCCAATGACTTCATCCTTTCACGCGAGCCTTGAGCTTCAGCACGCTTCTTCAAAAAGTTTCCCTTGAGATCATGCAGCATGATTTTGAAGCTTCTTACTTCCTGCACGGTGAGACTGGCCATGTGTTTCTTGAACTGAGCTTTTTCGTGATCAATTTTCTGCTTCAGCTCAACAATGCGCTGAGCAATGGCCAGTTCTGAAGCAATTGCGCCTTGGAAGGCGACGCTGAGTCCAACAGGCAGCTGCAGATCATTGAAGCTTATATCTGGTGTGTCAAACCATTCATCGATGAAGCTGTGGATGATTGCGACATCAAAGAGAGGCAGATTGTTGAAGATCTCCGCTTCCTCCTTGCTTTTGATGAGCTGTTCTAGTGCATCATTGCCCAGATCTTCATCGCTTGATAGATCAATGGCTTCACTGTGCAGAATGGCAGCAGCAGTGAGCTCTTTGCCTGTGTGTTGCTGGGGCTCCTTATCCTTCAGGGGCTTGGGGATGCGGGATACATCTTCAGACTGCAAACTGACTTCAGGAGGTGCAGTTTTCAATGGCTTCGCCCTTGAGATTTTTGAGGCAGGGGCCGGCTTCGAAGCTTTTGGTTTCTTTGTCTGCTTTGGCTTCGGCACAGCAGGAGCTTCATCAGACTCAGAATCAGCTGGAGGGTCATTCACAGCAGTCCCTTGGACTAAGATGTGGGTGATCAGGCCCTCAAGATTGGCAAACGGACCGATTGTATTGGGTTCCGCGTCGCGTGTGCCATCTGCCCTTAGTGAGGAGGGACCAGGATTGAAGTCAAGTCCAAATTTCTTCTTGTTTAGCTTCGCTGACTGTTGAGCAAACTGAAAGTTGCGTTTGAAGAGATTGTCGCCACGACACCAGAGAAGTGATGACGTATGTGCATCATCAGGCTGTGGTCCTCGGACCATGCATGGGTAGAAGCCTTGAGCAATGGCTTCATCTCTGGTTCTGGGTACAAGGTTCTTGTATAAGATATCCCCCCATGGACTCTTGATTGCATTCTTTTCAGCATACTCCTGGGTGACGAAGCGGTATTTGAACCACTGTTCTGCCCAATGGCGTCGAATCCATTGGATTCGGGTTTTGCGCTGCCCATAGCTCTCTTCTAGATCTGTTTTGTACATTTCTGCCAAGTCTTCAGGCAGATCCTTGGAAGTTCCCTCACGTCTCTGTCTGCCCCCCTTTCTTGCTGCTGCAACTGAAGCCATAAACTTTAACTTGAAAGGCTTCAAAACTTTCAAAGGCTTCAAGGGCTTTCCTTTTCTTGACAAACAGGAACTGGCTTCAGGAGAGTTTATGTGATGCTGTAGGAATTCTGCAAATGAATGCAAACTATGAGAACCTAAGGATTCTCCCACGGACATGTACCTGTGACAACTTTAAGGTGCGAGGGAAGGGGAAGAGGTCATATGCATTCTCAGAAGGTTTTTGAAGATTAATCAGTTTAGAAGACATTGACCTCATTGTGCGAAGACATTCACTTATAGATAAGAAGTTGGTTCCAGATTTGTACGAACCCATAAATCAGTACAAGTAAGGAATCTAACTACTTTATGAAGCACAAGTGAATATACTAGGCATGTTATGAGATGCAGCGAGAGATCTAACTGGTGTGAAGAGAAACTTCTTATGGTTGAAAGTGACAGAACCAAGAGATCAAAAGAGGCTGTAAAAAGAAGTTTTATTTACCACACTGGAACTGCTAGACGGAAGGAAGTTGATGCCGAGCAGTTCAGTCCTCCGTGCCCTAACTTGGCGACGGAAAACAACTATGGCGACGGCGGAGAGGACGATGTCCACGGTCGGGATGAGGACGGCGTTGGAGAGGTTGCGGCAGCGAAGCGCTTCGTCTCCGGCGTCGTCGAGTGCTAGCGGTGGCGCTAGGGTTCGTGCGAGGATGGAAGAAGGAGATAATGACTGCGGTAAGTGTGAATTTATAGACTCAGAGGCGGCACTGTGCTATTACGCAGGTGCCCCTGGCGGTTCGCATTTGAGGCACGCGTGGCCAGTTAGCGGAAGTTTGGGGTTTGTTCCACGTCCCACGCACGCCTAAATTGTCGGGCGGTCGTTCCTGCTTCTCCGGATCTTATGTGGAGGAATGAGCATTAAAAACGGACTTTTATGATTGTCTCTATGTCTTCAGCTGACAAGGACACAGTGAAGACATTCGACAGTTTCAACAGAATGCATATGACTTGGAGAGATAGAGTTTGAGATAGAAAGCATAGAGAGGTTAGGGTCCGATCACATTCACTTAGTTCAAAAGATTCAACCAAGAAGACATAGCTATAAGTGAATGCTGTAGAGGACAGAACACTTAGAGCATATATATATATAATCATCGTAGTGAAGATAATCATGAAGACATGTTAAGTTCGAAGCCAAACCAATGTGAAGATATTGCAAGGTAACTCCATGAGTTAAACACTTCAAAATGGAACGTTTGGTGGTGGCGTTACCCACCGTATCGGAAGTACTAGACCCAGACACGGCGCACAATTATCGTGGCGCTCCGAAGTCAAATTCCACATTAATGTATTCACACTTAGAATGTATGTCTTCATTGATTGAAGATATACTTTACTTTGTGTGTTGCACATCTAAGTCATCAATATGCATAAGTGTTAGGATGTGTGCCTGATCACAGGACATTTGAGGATTCCAAGATATTTAGCTCACACCGTAACTTGCAAAACCTCTTCTCATCCAAGGGCTTGGTGAAGATATCTGCCAATTGCTCTTCAGTGTTGACGTGTATGATATCAATGTCTTCCTTCACAACATGATCTCTGAGAAAGTGATGATGAATTTCAATGTGCTTTGTCTTCGAGTGCTGAACTGGGTTATTGGCTATCTTGATGGCGCTTTCGTTGTCGTAGTAAAGTAGCACTTGCTTCAGATGAATGCCATAATCCTTGAGTGTTTGCTTCATCCGCAGAAGCTGAGCGCAGCAAGATCCAGCAGCAATGTATTCAGATTCAGCAGTGGAGAGAGATACACAGTTCTGCTTCTTTGAAGACCAACATACAAGTGATCGTCCCAGAAAGTGACATGTGCCTGATGTAGACTTGCGATCAACTTTGTCACCAGCATAATCAGCATCCGAAAATCCAACCAAATCAAACTCTGAGCCCTTTGGATACCATAATCCTAGAGTTGGGGTGTGAGCCAAATATCGAAGAATTCGCTTCACAGCTAAGTGATGCGACTCCTTTGGTGCCGCTTGAAATCGAGCACACATGCAAACACTAAGCATGATATCTGTCCTAGATGCACATAAATAAAGCAAAGACCCAATCATGGAGCGGTATACCTTTTGATCGAACTCTTTACCATTGTCGTCGGGACCTAGATGATGTTTGGCTGGCATTGGTGTTGTGAAGCCTTTGCAGTCTCGCATACCGAACTTCTTCAGGCAATATTTGAGATACTTTTCTTGAGATATGAAGATGCCATTGCGCTGTTGTCGGATTTGAAGACCAAGAAAGAACTTCAGCTCCCCCATCATGGACATCTGATATTGCTCTTGCATCATATATCCAAACTCTTCACTGTACTTCCGATTGGTGCAGCCGAAGATAATGTCATCCACATATATTTGGCACACAAACAGTTCACCATCGTATGTCTTCGTGAAAAGAGTGGGATCCAGGGAACCAAGTATGAAGCCTTTGCTCTTCAGAAAGTACTTGAGTGTATCATACCAGGCCCTAGGGGCTTGTTTGAAGCCATACAGTGCCTTGTTGAGCTTGTATACCATCAGGATGTTTTGGATTTTCAAAACCAGGTGGTTGTGCAACATACACTTCTTCTTCAATCTTGCCATTGAGAAAGGCACTTTTCACATCCATTTGATATAGAAGTATGTTATGATGATTTGCATAGGCCAGCAGTATGCGTATGGCTTCAAACCTAGCCACAGGAGCAAAAGTTTCATCGAAGTCAATGCCCTCTACTTGAGTATATCCTTGAGCAACGAGACGAGCTTTATTTCTGACAACTTGACCATGCTCATCTTGCTTGTTGTGGTATATCCATTTGGTGCCTATTATGTTGTGCTTCCGTGGATCAGGACGCTTAACCAGTTCCCATACATTATTCAGCTCAAACTGTTGAAGCTCTTCTTGCATAGCTTGAATCCATTCAGGTTCCATGAAGGCTTCTTCAACTTTATTGGGTTCTGATATTGAGACGAATGCGAAATGCCCACAGAAGTTTGCTAGCTGAGTTGCCCTTGAACGAGTGAGTGGACCAGGTGCATTGATGCAGTCAAGTATTCTGTCAATCTGCACTTCATTTGCAACACGAGGATGTATAGGGCGAAGACTTTGCTCTTGCTGATCTGCGTTGTTGTTTGGAGGGATGTCTTCATGCCGAGCATTGTCTTCATGTTGATCAGGTGCTGAGATGATGAGTTCTTCTTCAGGATGAGCTTCAGAAGGCATAATCTCTCCAGTTCTCATAAGCTTGATTGATTCACTAGCTGGGACTTCATCTAGCACATTTGGCAGTTGCTCTCTTTGTGAACCATTTGTTTCATCAAACCGCACATCCACTGTTTCGACCACTTTGTAATGGAAGAGATTGAAGACTCTGTAGGAGTGTGAATCCTTTCCATATCCAAGCATAAAGCCTCATGTGCTTTTGGTGCAAACTTTGAGGTGTGATGTGGGTCCTTGATCCAGCACTTTGCGCCAAATACTCTGAAGTAACTGACATTTGGCTTCTTGCCAGTTAGGAGTTCATAAGATGTCTTGTTCAGAAGCTTGTGAAGATAAACACGATTGATTGTATGGCATGCAGTATCAATGGCTTCAGTCCAGAATTTTCTTGGAGTCTTGTATTCATCTAGCATTGTTCTGGCAATTTCAATGAGTGTTCTGTTCTTGCATTCGACGACGCCATTCTGCTGTGGCGTGTACGGAGCTGAGAATTCATGTGTGATGCCCAAGGTATCAAGATATGTATCAAGGCCAGTGTTCTTGAATTCAGTGCCATTGTCACTTCTAATGTGCTTTATCTTGGCGCCAAAATTGTTCATAGCTCGATTGGCGAAGCGTCTGAAGACATCCTGCACTTCAGTCTTGTAAAGGATTATGTGTACCCAAGTATATCTAGAGTAATCATCAACAATGACGAAGCCATAGAGGCAAGCAGTAGTAGTAAAAGTTGAGTAGTGAGTGGGACCGAAAAGATCCATGTGGAGCAGTTCGAAGGGTTGTGTAGTAGTCATGATTGTCTTCGAAGGATGTTTTGCCCTTGTCATCTTCCCTGCTTCACAGGCACCGCATAAATGATCTTTCTTGAACTTGACGCCCTCGATGCCTATGACATGCTTCTTCTTCGCAAGGGTGTGGAGGTTCCTCATGCCAGCATGCCCAAGCCTCCGATGCCAAAGCCAGCATTCTGAAGCTTTTGCAAGAAGGCATACCGCAAGTTGTGGTCCTGCTGAGAAATCTACCACGTATAAGTCACCTTTCCGATACCCTTCAAACACTTACTTTTGCCAGTGTCAGCAAATGTGATGTGGCTCTTGTCGGATGGACGTAATGTTGAGTCCATAAGAAGGCTTCTTCTGCCAGTCATGTGATTTGTACACCCACTGTCAATAATCCATTCTGAAGATTTTGAAATCGCTGGTGTCATACCCTACAGTACAGTTAGGGGGATAGGCTTCACGAAGAGAATTGTGAAGCATAAACATTTGACGAACCAGTGGGTTATGAAAAATTAAATCCAGATTAGGACTAATAGGGATAGTAGCATGCGATTCAGGAACGAAGTACATATTGATCCCATTCGGGCATTTTATCTTGCGCCCTACAAGATTTTTAAGGTCCCCAGCAATAGCATCAGAAGATTTTGTTTTTCTGCTGGAGAACTTTCCCTTCAAAAGAGAGTTAAGCTTTCTTAACCACCGACATCTTCAAGGGTGGCTTAGAAGCAATAAGTCTAAGTGCAGCATCTGAGAATTTTGGCTTTGAAGCCTTAGCAAACAGTCTAGTAGGTGGACAATAATACTCATAGGAATAAGCAGAATAATTTTTGGTCACATGAACACGGTTCGATGAACCGCTCTCATACTCATGTGCCTGAGTATAGTTTCCCTGCAAAACATTTGTGTTAGTGTGACTCAGGTGAGTCCTCTGTTTGTATGAAGCCATTGGACCGTATGAAGCCTTTGGTCTGAGATTTGTCTTCTTCAAGTGAGGTGTCATGAAGACATTCACAGGAAGATTTTCCAGACACTTTTTGGAAACCCAGATCTTCTTCATAGGTGGTCCATTCCTGCAGTTAGTACCAATGTACCTGGCAAACACTTCACCATTCTGATTCTTAAACAGTTTATAGTTTGCATCAAAGTATTCATCAATGATAAAGGGGTTAGCACAAGTGAAGCCAGATAAGTTGGATGGATCTGCTGAAAGTTCCTCTGCAGCAACCCATGTGGTTTTGGGGTACTGCTCAGGTTTCCATTAAGAGCCATCTGCATTGATTTTCCTCACAAATCCAACACCCTCTTTCCTAGGGTTTCGATTCAGAATCTGCTTCTTGAGGACATCACATAGTGTCTGATGTCCTTTAAGACTTTTGTACATCCCTGTTTCAAGCAATGTCTTCAACATAGCATTCTCATCAGCAATAGCAGAGGTATCCTCAGCAGAGGGGTTAGTTACCACGTCAACAGTTGAAGATATTGCAACAGCAGTAGCAGTGGAACATTCAGCAACAGAATTAGCATTATCACGCTCAATGCATTTAAGACATGGTGGTTCCAATCCTTCCTGAGCAGGACTGATCTATTCGGAGCGAAGTGACTCGTTCTCCTTTTGAAGATCTTCATGAGCCACCCTCAATTTCTCAAGTTCTTGCTTCCTTTGAAGATAATCATAGGAAAGCTTTTCATGAGTTGTTGAGAGAGTATCATGACGATCTTCAAGTTCCTGATACTTAACGTGAAGGTTTTTTATGTCTTCAATTAAGGATTCAGATCGAGTCATTTCAGCACCCAACAGATCATCGCTTCTGTCTAACAGTTTTTGAATATGTTCCATAGCTTTCTGTTGTTCAGTTGCAATTTTAGCAAGTGTTTTGTAGCTAGGTTTTGAATCACATTCAGAGTCATCGTCACTAGATGTTTCATAGCGAGTAGTGCGTGTGTTTACCTTGGCACCGTGTGCCACGAAGCAGTAGGTAGGAGTGGAGTCGTTCTTGTCATTTGCGTTGGTGTCGGTGATGCAGTCATTGTCTTTAGTGTTGAAGATGGACTTGGCGACGTATGCTGTAGCCAGACTCGCAATGCCAGAATCAGACTCCTCCTCAGACTCCACCTCTGCCTCCTCAGATGCGGACTCCTCCTCTGAATCCATCTCCTTTCCAACAAACGCACGTGCCTTGCCAGATGAGCTCTTCTTGTGTGATGAAGACTTTGATGAAGACTTGGAAGAAGACTTTGAGTATTTCTTCTTCTTCTTGTCGTCAGAATCATATTCCTTGCTCTTCTTCTTCCTTCTGTTCTCATTGTCCCACTGTGGACACTCAGAGATGAAGTGTCCAGTTTTCTTGCACTTGTGACATGTTTTCTTCTTGTAGTCGTGAGCAGAAGCTTCATCATTCCTTGAGCTTGATCGTGAAGATTTTCTGAAGCCTTTCTTCTTGGTGAATTTTTGGAACTTCTTCACTAGCATTGCAAGTTCTCTTCCAATGTCTTCAGGATCATCAGAACTGCAGTCAGATTCTTCTTCAGATGAGGAGACAGCTTTTGCCTTCAAGGCGCGAGTTCGCCCATAGTTTGGACCGTAGATATCTCTTTTCTCAGAAAGCTGAAACTCGTGTGTGTTGAGCCTCTCAAGTATGTCAGACAGATCGAGTGTCTTGAAATCAGGACGTTCTTGAATCATCAGGGCCAGGATGTCAAACGAACTATCAAGTGATCACAGCAGCGTTTTGACGATTTCATGTTTGGTGATTTCAGTGGCGCCGAGGGCTTGAAGCTCATTTGTGATGTCAGTGAGTCTATCAAATGTGTGCTGGACATTCTCATTGTCATTTCGCTTGAAGCGGTTGAAGAGATTGCGAAGGACACTGATTCGTTGATCTCTCTGGGTTGAGATGCCTTCATTGACCTTGGAGAGCCAGTCCCAGACCAGTTTGGATGTCTTTAGGGCACTCACACGGCCATACTGTCCTTTGGTCAGATGACCACAGGTGATGTTCTTGGCAGTAGAGTCCAGTTGAACGAATTTCTTGACATCAGCAGCAGTGAAACCTTCTCCAGCCTTGGGAACGCCGTTCTCGACGACATACCATAGGTCAACGTCAATGGCTTCAAGATGCATGCGCATCTTATTCTTCCAGTAGGGATATTCAGTTCCATCGAAGACGGGGCATGCAGCGGAGACTTTGATTATCCCTGCAGTCGACATAGCTAAAACTCCAGGTGGTTAAACCGAATCACACAGAACAAGGGAGCACCTTGCTCTGATACCAATTGAAAGTGTGTTATATTGACTAGAGGGGGGGTGAATAGGCGATTTTTATGGAAGTCTTCAAAACTTTGGAGTTATGAAGACAAACAGTGAAGATTATGCCTATTACTATGTAGCGGAAGTTAGATTACACTAGGCCAGCCATGGTCATGTATTCAATAGAGTGAAAGCACAGTGACAAACAGCTTCACTGTAATAAGGATCAAGTAGGAAGAAGTTATGAAGCCAAACAAATCATGCATTCACGTTGTGAAGACAAATGATAAAGCAAGCACGCAATGACTTCACAATGAGTAACAGCAAGAGAAGGAAGTGAAGATGAAACCAGTGACTCGTTGAAGACAATGATATGTTGGACCAGTTCCAGTTGCTGTGACAACTGTACGTCTGGTTGGAGCGGCTAGGTATTTAAACCTTAGGACACACAGTCCCGGACACCCGGTCCTGAACACACAGTTGAGGACACCAAGTCCTCACCGTAATCTCCTTGAGCTAAGGTCACTTAGTCCTCGCCCAATCACTCTGGTAAGTCTTCAAGGTAGACTCCCAAACCTTCACAGACTTCGTTCACTAGCAATCCACAATGTCTCTTGGATGCGCTGAACGCGACGCCTAACCGTCTGGAGGATTCACAGTCCTCAAGTGTAATAAGTCTTCAGATCACACAAACAAGAAGACTTGAGTGATGCCCAATTTTCTCTGGCTCTGGGTGGTTAGGGCTTTTCTCCTCACTAGGAATTTTCTCTCAAAGGCTTCGAGGTGGGTTGCTCTCAAACGACAAAAGCCGTGCACTGAAATCTGAGCAGCCAACTGTTTATGGTTGTGGGGGTGGGCTATTTATAGCCACTTGGCAACCCGACCTGATTTGTCCGAAATGACCCTGGGTCACTAAGGAACTGACACGTGTCTCAACGGTTAGATTTCGAACTCTCATGGCAACTTTACTTGGGCTCCAAGCAAAGCTGACTTGTCCATCTTTGGACAAGATTCGCTCTCATTGTCTTCACTCGAAGACATAGGTTTTTGATTTAGGCATCACTTCAGTCATTCTAACTTGTTCTCCTGGACCCCACTTAATAGTACGGTGGTTCCTATGACTCAACAAAAATAAAAAGAACTACGAAAGATCTAAGTCTTCGAGTTCCATAGGCTTCATAACGTGTCTTTTGTTGTCATAGTCTTCAATGTGAATATCTTCATATACCACCTTTGACTTCAATGTCTTCATTCATTTTTAGGGGTCATCTCTGGTAGTAAACCGAAACAATGAGGGACTTCTACCTGTATTTTCCTGCAATTCTCACAAACACATTAGTCCCTCAACTAGGTTTGTCGTCAATACTCCAAAACCAACTAGGGGTGGCACTAGATGCACTTACAGTACCTCGCGGAGGTACGCAAAATGGAGAAGCAATTCTTGGGCCTAGAACTGCAGCATGTGCCCTGCAACACAAACAAGGAAGCTGATGATATCGCCAAGAGGGCGTGAAGGCGTCAGCCCCAGGAGCCCGTCGTCTTCGAGGAGCGGCTCTTCAAGCCTTCAGTGGCCCCTCCGGCTACGGAGCCTACACTGCCTCAGGAGGAGCTCTCCCCGCCACCAATCTCGGGAGCTCCCGCCTGCGGCCCGACCTCAGGAGCTCTCCTGCTTCTGGCACTTGAACCCTAGGAGGGGTGCTGGGCTGAAGAATTCAAGCCGTACCTGTTACAAGGGACCTTGCCGGAGAAGGAGGAGGACGCGGAGTGCGTAGCTCGGCACGCTACAACTTACTGCATCCGGGATGGTGAGCTATACCGAAAACGACTGAATGATGTTTTCTTGCGATGCATCTTCAGGGAGCAGGGGAATGAACTGTTAGCTGACATACACGGCGGAGACTGCGGGCATCACTCGTCGTCATGCGCCTTGGTGGGTAAGGCATTCTGCAGCGGATTCTACTGGCCCACGGCACTCAATGACGCAACCGAGCTGGTGAAATCCTGCGAGGCCTGCCAGTTCCATGCCAGGTAAATCGACCAGCCTGCTCAAGGCCTCCAGACCATCCCACTCTCGTGGCCGTTTGCGGTCTGGCGGCTAGATATCCTAGGTCCATTCCCTCGAGCGCCCGGGGGCTACCGCTACCTCTACGTCGTCATCGACAAGTTCACCAAGTGGGCGGACGTGGAAGCCGTCCGCACCATCACAGTTGGCTGCGCAGTTAAGTTCATCAAGGGCCTCTTGAGCCTCTTCAGAGTCCCTAATCGCATCATCACCGACAACGGCTCATAGTTCACTAGCAATCTCTTCAAAACATATTGTGTTAATCTTGGAATGCAGCTATGCTACGCCTCAGTGGCACACCCCAGAATCAACGGCCAAGCTGAGCGTGCTAACGCGGAGGTCTTGAGAGGCCTCAAGAGAAGGAACTTCAAGAAGAAGCTCGAGGCCCGTGGCAGGGGCTGGCACGATGAGCTCTAGCCCGTGTTGTGGTCCATCTGCACCACCGCCACCAAGCCAATGGGCGAGACTCTATTCTTCCTCGTCTACGGAGCCGAAGCGATTTTCCCTCACGAGGTCAAGCATCGCTCCACACGGGTCTTGGTGTTTGACGAGGCATGTCAAGACGCCATGTGGAGGATGGACCTCGTGCTGGGGGAGGAACACCGCCGCCAAGCCTCACTCCGAGCGGCAAGGTACCAGTAGGCGCTACGGCGGTACCACTGCCGCAGCGTCCGCTCCAAGACGCTCGAGGTGGGCGATCTCATTCTGAGGCGGGTGCTCTCCAAGGAAGGGATGCATAAGCTCTCACCAATGTGGGAGGGCCCGTTTAGGATTTCCCGCGTCTCCAGGCCTTGCGCCGCGCGCTTGGAGATGCAGGACGGGACCCCCATCCAGAACGCGTGGAACATCCAACACCTCCGGAAGTTCTATCCATGAAGCAAGGCCCAGTGCCTATGAAGGTCTCCACTCATGACACTCTCACATAATAATGAGTGGGGCTGTACACGCCCCGGAGTCTCTGGAATGCCGCCCTCGGGCCTCGGGGGCTCCCTCCCATGTCCTAGTGGCAACACTTATCTCCGCACTGGTGAGAAGACTAGACTAGGTGACGGACGCGGCTTTTCATTTGCTTTCTGTAGTTGGTTTGCAACCTTTTAGTGAATTTGGAGTTCTGGCATTTCTCGATAGCTTGGTTGAGTCTCCTTCTTTCTATACTTCTTCGCTCGCTTCTTTGTTTTGCGTCAAGGAGGACAGCAGTTGCCCGATGCTCTCCCTCGTGCACCTCGCGTGGGGGCTGGGCAGGTGTGCATGCGATGGGCTACGCTAGACCACGGACACAGCTCCTGTCACCCCAGAGCTTCGGCTCCCTTGATCTTCGCGAGGCGCCCTCGATTGAGATCATGATTGGAGCACCCTCCTAAGTCCGTGCCCCACGTGTACCGCAATGTGGTGCACTAGGCCATGATTAGCCCATGCCTGAGTGCTCGTGCAAGGAAGAGCAAGGCACCCGACAGATGTCCTAACAAATCCTACAGCTTTGCGATGGCTCCCAAGGTCAGCGGCTCCCGAGTCAGCAGCAAGGAGGCCTCACCAGATGCCAGAAGGCGCGCCCTCACGAGACATGAAACTACCCCGGGCGTATCAAGCTAAGTTATCCCTCTATGTTTACGTGGGGCAAGAATGTCACAACACAACACAGAAACAATAAACATAGCATAGCGGCATAAAAATCACGGTTCATTACACGCCCTCGCAGGGCCCCATGCTTGTTATTTTTTGAAATACAGGAAGAAAGGAAAGGACGAGCAAGAGCGGCGCACACACCCACGACAGCTCACGAGGGATGGCTCCCAATGCCTGCCCCCGGACTCAACCGTAGCCCTCCTCGCGCTTTACCGAAGCACGACAACGGGACGACCTGCCACCATCCTCAAAGCGAGCCCGGCGGCGTGGCGGCTGGTCGTAGCCGCCGCTGCTGGAGCTCTCGCTGGAGGAGGAGCCACCATCACTTGGTGAGCCACGACCGTCACCAAGGGCGAGCTCGCCCTCAGCGTCGTCGCGGCCGTCGTCAAGGCCAAGATCGTCGTCGCCGCCACTGTCCTCGGGGCAGCACCCTGCGCGGTGGCCATCTTCCCCAAATACCCTCACGTAGAGGGTTGTGACGCTGTCGTACTTGAAGTGGAGGGTGTACCTCCTGCCCAAGCCGCGCGTGGGGGTAAACGTCTGCCAGCCGTGGGCCAGGACCGCGTTGCCTATGGCGGAAACCTCCACCACGGCCCACGAGGCCTTGCTGCAGCAGTCGTCTGCTTGCAGCCAGAAGCCGTCCAGACCCGCAGCCGGTAGTTCACCGGCAAAGGAGTGCGGAAGCTGGAGCTAGGTGCCAGCCGGCTGCTCTGACCACATGACAAACTCCAGGAGCACCTCTGCCGAATGGAAGCACGGCCGAGGAGGCTGGGGTGACGATGGCGCGCCTCCCCTTGGCGCAAGGGCTACTCCACCTGGAGCGGCCCCTACCGTGGGAGGAGGCACCGTTGTGGCCACCAAGGATGATGCCGGTCCCCGAAGGAGTACGTCCGCGCTCCCGAGGATCCACAGCAGGGGTCGCGGTGTGCTTATGGGGGCGGCCACACCCCCTCTTGGGCCGTGGCGAGCCGGGCCCCTCCTGGCGAGCCTTCCCTTTATCCGCGGCCGAGAACCTCTTCGTCGGCGCCATGGGGTACCAGCAAGACGGTTACGCAAGGACGAAGAAGGGGGAGGAATCGGCGAGAAGGCAGAGATGAGCGAGGGGGCTGTGCCCCTCCCCTCATTTATAGCCTGGGAGAGGCAAACCGCTGGCCTCCACGATCGCGTGCAATGATGATTTTCTTCTGCATGCAGCAGGGTCTCGTCAAGTCGAACGATTCCCGAGGCACCGTGGGGAAGCGGAAGCGCCCACATCCCATAAATTGCCATGCTCGACCAAGGCCGCAGGTGGTTGGGGCCCGCGACGCTCCGCACTTGCCCTTTGGCTTCGCCACAAAGCCAAGCTCAAGCGTGCCTTGGGCACGAGGGCTATTGTCGGTGTCCTGGGAACGGCGGTACCCAGACTTGCCTGCCTGCGGCCCGGAGCGTGGCCCCATCAACGGCCCGGTATGGCCCAGCTTCAGCAGCGACAACTCAAGACCGTCGCGAGGGGCCAAGCCTCACGAGGCGGATGGCACCAAGACCTCCCTAGGGTCAGCCTCACTAGGCTGGCTCCCGAGGAGCAGAGATATCTATGCAAGGGGCACCTCGCGAGGTTCGCGTGACATGAGCCATGATGACCGAGGCCAGGCGGGCGCCAGCGGGCACAGTGTACCAGTTTCCTCTTTGGTGCTAAGGAGACAAGCGCAAGCGAGGAGTCCTGAGGCATCAGGCAAAGGTTTCCATATCGGTGCAACAAGACCAAGACCAAGACCAGCAGGATGGCAGGACGGAGGTTATCGCGGAGCCCACAGCAGCGTCACCACCAGAGCCTTTGGCAGGCGAAGACTACTTTTGTCAGGATAGCTTGTACTAGTTGTCCCCTTCAAACTTGGCCGTTGTGGGATCCCTTCCCGCCTAAACATTTGGGAAGAGGACCAAGGCCACTATAAATAGGACCTAGCCACCACCGTGGAGGGGGGGATCTTTCAGATCACCTCTCAACCACCAGCTCATCGAGCTCAAGAACACCTCACCTCCTGAGGCTGCTCATCCACTTTACTAGTTCATACTCAGCCCCGCGAGGCAATCCACCCACAAACTACAGTAGGGTATTACACCGCAAGGTGGCTTGAACCAGTATAAACCCCAGCATCCCTTGTTCTTTGGGTCCGTCGAGCTAGGTCGTGGAATCGTTGAGCGAGCGAGTCAGGAAGAGAGTGTTCTTCGTGCCCACCCCAGAGTTCGAGCCTCTCAAGGGTTTGCCAGAACCCGTAATCCGACAACCAGGATCGGGGTATAGTAGGTAATTAAATCGCAAACATTTTTTAATTGACCGTATGTGTACATGGCCTTTCGTCCTCCTCTCGCACGTCTTGTCACCCCGCTGCCGCAGACGGCTTACAGCGCAAGCTTGCGCAGTGCGCGCGGGCATTATTTTTGCCAAACGGTGACACCAATGAATTGTCGGTGAGCCCATTCCCGCGCAACCTCGCTGGTTGCCGCGCAAGCTTCCCGCCTGGCTCGGTGAAATCCTCCAAAATCCTAATGCTTACCGGCCTGCTATATAAACCCTCACGGCCGATGAGTCCTGCGTCACATTTTCCCCTCCCTCCCTATAGCTTATCTCGTCTGCTTCTCCCACAATCGCCAATGGCACCGGTCCGTCGTCATCGCTCAGCTACTCCGCCATCATCAAAGGACAGCTCCACCTGGGAGGCTACACCGTGGCGGCGGTGCAGTCCCCGGTGTAGTGTAGTGCATGTGGCGTCCCTACTGGGTATGCGCAGAACAGCCACCACACGCTCCGCCGCCGCTGCCCATCCGCAGCTGTTGCCGGCCGACGTTGTCACCACACCACCGTCGAAAGCCAGGGCCATCTCCCACTCTGCAGCCGCCGCCCGAAGGCAGGAGGTGGCCGTCATGGCCGCCACCCCACTGCCGGCCACCGTGGCCATCACTCACTTCGCCATCGCGGTCGGAAGGCGGAAGGGGGTGTTCGTGGCCGCCACCCCATTGTCGACCGCCGGGGTAATCAGCTACTCCGCCACCGCCGCCCAAAGGCGGGAGGCGGAGGTGGATGCCCACACGTGCATCAGCGACCTTGCGCGCTACACCGAGTTCCTACGAGAGGAGGAGGAGCGCCTCATTGAGCATGCAAAGAGCCTTACCACCGCCGTGGCCGCAGCACACGCCGCCTCAGAGGCAAGGAATCAGGAGATCTACAAGGAGAACTACCGCTTTGAGAGGGGTCGTCTGGAGCGGCAGATGGCGTTCGAGGTGAGCCTCGCTGAAGCTGCAGCAGTGGCAGGCACCGTATTGCAGTTGTCTAGCTCGTCGGTAGGCTCCTCCTCCTCTGCCTCTTATTGAGCATTCTCGGCAGAGGAGAGGCAGACAGAAGTAGTACAAGCCCCTCCATAGTAGTAGTAGTATTTAGGGGCTATTTTGTCCTGTTCATCTGACTATAGATGTGGTGGAACTGTACAACGTACTTAAAATTAGCTAGTATATGTAGTTGAACTAGCAATTTCAGTACGTGGTTGGCAACATTTGGGAAAAGTTTGGTCGGTTCAGCTGTCGAGTTAAACTATTTGTATAAATTAAGAATGACTGCTTAATCTACTAATGAAATCTATGCTTAATTACTAAATTTAGTTGCTAAAATTAGATACTGCTGGTGATTTTTAGCTTCATGTTTTGACAAATCGCAGTGTTACAAGGTTGACAAATGGCAATGTTATTAGATCAACAAATGTCAATCTTTCCAGTTTGACAAATGGCAACATACCCAATATGATTGATGCAAATCTTACCAAATTGTTTATACGTGGTTGCACACGGGTCATCCAAAAGAATCGTTTGCTTTGAAGAGTTGCACAAATCATGTTCTCACTTTGCATACGGGTGTTCTATCTAAACGTTTGCAATCAAGTGCTGCACAAATCCTGCTCGACAAATTTGCCTTGGCTTCCTGGGGAAGCTGCCGGTTTGCATACAAGTGTTCTAACTAAAATGTTTGCGATGAGTGTTTTATATTTAAAAACCATTGATGTTTTTTTCAAAAGAAAATCGTTTGATAGGTCTGTACATTAAGAGAGAAAAACACAAGTTCGCTCAAACCATATCTTTCATTTAGTCATACTGTGAATTTATATTCATATGATCGAGATACAGTATTAAACCCAAGAAAAAACTATTTCCGTCGGTGGCGGAGGCAGCGTGCCGCGCTGTCCTTGTCATTGTCGTCCTCCGGGATGCCGTTGTTGAAGTCTTCAATGCGGCACTGAGAGGTAGCGTTCGACGGCGGCGTACCATGCCACTGAGGGGGCGCGCGCACGGAGAGGAAGGAGGGCGGCCATGGAAATCAAGGGGCTCGCTTCCCAGCGAGCCTGCGCAGCATACAGCTCGCACGCTTCTCGGTGAGCGTGTGCATTTGAGGACAGCTTGCAAGCCTCTAGGTCAGCCTGCACACCGGCCTACGCTTGCACGCCTCCCGTTCAGTCAAGGTCAAGCAGCTATCCGCACGGCACCTCCTACAGCCATTAAAATCAAGACACGTGGCATCACGTGAATGGTTAACAGAACGCACACTGTTTGAATTATACAAATGTTTGAGATATTAAAGTGGCAGCTATTTTTTCAAAATGCCTTTGTTGGCTGTCATTATTCGAGTGTGCCTTCTCTCAAAATGGACACGAAAAATACCACAGCATGTCGGGTGCCATTCCATGATAGCATGCCAAGTTTCATGAATTTCAGACGAGTTTTGGATTTACTAGAATTTAAAAAGCAGGTATCTCAACGTTTTGTCGGCAATCAATGGTGCCCTGGTGTTTGAAATTCATTCCCATTTCTTGCATGGGACCTAAGCATGCACCCAAGGACACATATTTGATTTTCCAACCAATTTATATGCACTGGAGCATGTGCATGTAGTTCAAATTTGAATTATGCACATAATGCATTGAAAACTCAGTTAATGCATAAAAATGTCGAAACGAACCCTGAAAAATCGCAAAAATTGACACAACACTACTATTGTTCTATGTTGACACGAAAAAAAATTTGAAAGCAATAAGAGGCAATGGATATCGTTTCGTCCCCAAAGGTGGGATGTTCCTACTGAAACCATCATGCTTGTTGTGAGAAGCTCTGGTTTATGAGAAGCATATACCCAAACCTTCCCAAAATGGGACAAAGTTTTTACCACATCATGTTCATGCCGCTCCATGATAGCATGCCAACTTCATGAATTTCGGACGAGTTTTGGATTTACTAGAATTTAAAAACCAGGTATCTCAATGTTTTGCCGGCAATCAACGGTGCCCTGGTGTTTGAAATTCATTCCCATTTCTTGCATGGGACCTAAGCATGCATCCAAGGACACGTATTTGATTTTTCAACAAATTTATATGCACTAGAGCATGTACATGTAGTTCAAATTTGAATTATGCACATAAATGCATTGAAAACTTAGTTAATGCATAAAAATGTCCAAGCGAACCCCGAAAAATCACAAAAATTGACACAACACTCCTGTTGTTCTATGTTGACACTAGAAAAATTTTGAAAGCATAAAAATTACTAAATCAAGATATAACCAAAAGGATCGAACTAAGAAAAACGATAAAGGCAAAAGATGTGATGGTGATACGATACCGGGGCACCTCCCCCAAGCTTGGCCGATGCCAAGGGGAGTGCTCATACCCATGTATTTAGATCTCTTTCTTTGGAGGTGGTGATGATGAAGTTGATGATGTTGTAGGCTTGTCCTCCATCTTCCAGGGCATAGGCTCACCATCATAGAAATATGAATGAGTCTCTAGGATCCTCAAATCTACAGCCAAACTCATCATTTTAAATCTGTATTCATACTCATAGTTTTGGTTTTGCTGGTCATAGATCTGGGCTTGGGAATGCTTGATTTTCTCATGGAGCTTGAAGATGGCCTCTTCGATATTCTTGGCGTCCAACTTGTGGTCACATTTAAATTCTGTGATCATGGAGTGATTGGCGTTGTGTCCGCGTTCCACCATCCCTTGGCACTTGAAAACCTGCTGCTCCATTGCTTCAAGCTTTGTCTCCACGCTTCCGGCCTTCCTTGGCCCTTGAACTTCATGGATGTGCAGCACCCCCTCATGCATCTCGATGGTTTGAGGGTGTTGCAGAACCTCCACAAGGTAGGGGTTGATGACCTTCTCGAAAAACTTGTCCTTTGGAGCACTTGGGGACATCATAGCGATCTAGATCTGTCAGAAAAACAGCTCAAAACAAGAACATAGGATTTTGCCATGATATGGTGGTTAAAACTTTTGGGAGATTATACAATGAATTTTTGCCGACCAAAAGATGTGTACTGCAAGAAAACAGAGTCCGGAGGGCACACGAGGTGGCCACAAGCTAGGGAGGCACGCCGAGGGGGGAAGGGCCCGCCTCTAGGGCTTGTCGCCTCATCGTGCACTTTTTGACTACTTTTTATTTTCCTAATTTTTGAAATGTTCCAAAACAGAGTAAAATTGCCATTGGAAAAGTTTTGGAGTCGGTTTACTTACCGTACCACATACCTATTCCATTTAGGAGTCTGAAACGTTCTGGTAAATATCCCTTATGTACTCCTCCGGTGTTATAGTATTAATAATATTGGTTTCAACATTTATGGGAGTACCTGAGATATAATGTTTGATTCTTTGCCCGTTTACCACCTTCGGGGTAGTGCCTTCGGCATTGTTGATCTTGATGGCACTGGAACGATAAACCTCCTCGATAATGTAAGGACCTTCCCATTTAGAGAAAAGTTTTCCTGCAAAAAAACATAAACGAGAGTTGTATAGCAAGGTATGGTCACCTACATTGAATTCACACTTTTGTATCCTTTTGTTATGCCATCTTTTAACTTTTTATTTAAACATCTTGGCATTTTCATAGGCTTGGGTTCTCCATTCATCAAGTGATCTAATGTCAAATAACCTCTTTTCTCCGGCAAGTTTGAAATCATAGTTGAGCTCTTTAATTGCCAAATAAGCTTTATGTTCTAGTTCAAGAGGTAAGTGACATGCTTTTCCATAAACCATTTTATATGGAGACATGCCCATAGGGTTTTTATAAGAAGTTCAATAAGCCCATAATGCATCATCAAGTTTCTTAGACCAATTATTTCTAGATACACTGACAGCCTTTTGCAGGATCAATTTAATTTCTCTATTGCTCAATTCTACTTGACCACTAGACTAAGGATGATAAGGAGATGCAATTGTATGGTTGACATCATATTGAGCAAGCAGTTTATGGAAAGCGCCATCAATAATGTGTGAACCACCATTAGTCAATAAGTATCTAGGGACTCCAAAGCTCGGGAAAATACTTCTTTAAGCATTTGAATAGAAGTGTTATGATCAGCACTACTAGTTGGAAAAGCTTCTACCCACTTAGTAATGTAATCAACAACAACTAAAATATGTGTATACCCATTAGAGGAAGGAAAAGGCCCCATATATTCAAAGCCCCAAACATCAGATGGTTCAATAAAAAGTGAATAATTCATACGCATTTCCTGGTGTCTACTAATATTACCAATTATTTGACATTCATCACAAGATGAGACATACTTACGAGCATCTTTGAAAAGAGTTGGCTGATACATCTCCAACGTATCTATTATTTTTTTATTGTTCCATGATGTTTTATTCTCAATCTTGGATGTTTAATAATCATTTTATATTATTTTTGGTACTAACCTATTGACATAGTGGCAAGTGCCAGTTGCTGTTTTTCCATGTTTTTTAGATCGCAGAAAATCAATATCAAACGGAGTACAAATGCCACGAAACTTTACGGAGATTTTTTATGGACCAGAAGGAAGATATTGGGCTCTGGAAGCACCTGGGGGAGTCCCGAGGAGGGTGAGGGAGTCCTGGACTAAGGGGTCCTCGGGCGTCCGGCCTGTTAGCCATGGGCCGGACTGATGGGCTGTGAAGATACGAAGACCAAAGACTGCACCGGTGTCCGGATGGTACTCTCCTTGGCATGGAAGGCAAGCTTGGCGTCGAATATGTAGATTCCTTTCTGTGTAACCGACCTTATGTAACCTTGGATCCTCCCGGTGTCTATATAAATCGGAGGACTTAGTCCGGATAGGAGAGATTCATTATCATAGCCATACAAGCTAGACCTCTAGGGTTTAGCCATTACAATCTCGAGGTAGATCAACTCTTGTAATACTCATATTCATCAATATCAATCAAGCAGGACATAGGGTATTACCTCCATAGAGAGGGCCCGAACCTGGGTAAACATCATGTCCCTTGTCTCCTGTTACCATCGAGCTTAGACCCACAGTTCAGGACCCCCTACCCGAGATCCGCCGTTTTTGACACCGACATTGGTGCTTTCATTGAGAGTTCCATTGTGCTGTCGCTAAAAGGTTTCATGGCCCCTTTGATCGTCAATAATGATGCTGTCTAAGGAGAAACTTTCCTCCCCGGATAGATCTTCGTGTTCGGCGGCTTGGCACTGCGGGCCAACTCGTTTGGCCATCTGGAGCAGATTGAAAGCTATGCCCCTGGCCATCAGGTCAAATTTGGGAGCTTGAACTACGTTGCGGACATCCGTGGAGACTTGATCTTCGCCGGATTCGAGACCGCGATAGCTGCTCCTGGTCAACCCGATGATCATGACCTAAATCTGTCATCAGGACGCATCGAGGATATTGCTCCTGTAACCGCTCTGGCCCTAGACACGGAGCAAGTTGCACCGTCCAAGGACGGGAGGATCAAGCCCACCACGAAGGCCACAGATTCCACGACGTTGGAGCCGCACATAGACTTAACCTCTCACGACGTTTTTGTCAGCGGAACTACGGAATCGTCTCCGGTCATAAGTTCCGAACCATGTGAGCCCGCGGACACCGAGCTTGATCGCTTGTCGATCTTCGAATTCAGCGCCGCAGACATCTCCCAGCACCCGCCTTTGGGCGATGTGCTAAACTCATTAAAAACCTGTCCTTGGCGGAGGACTCACAGCCGAACTATATCCGGCTCGAACCAGGGGCTGGCGGTGGAGAATTTTGCTTCCCACCCACCACCCACTTCATAGCCACGGTTGAGGATTCAACCGATACAGTTGATTACGACTCCGAGAACATTGACGGTATGGACGACGATGCCGAAGACAACGAAGACCTCGTTGATACAGCTAATGAACAAGATGAATAGGAAGATGGGCAGGTTAGCCCTGGTAAACAGGCCACGCACGAAGATTCGGAGGATGACAATTACCTTCCGATCTCTGAGGATGAGGTGAGCCTCGGCACCGAGGATTTCATCGTGCCTGAGGAACCTCTTGAGCAGGAGCGCTTCAAGCGCCAACTAATAGCCACTTCAAGGATCCTGAAAAAGAAGCAGCAGCAGCTTCAAGCTGACCAAGATCTGCTCAATGATAGATGGACCGAAGTCCTAGCCGTCGAAGAATACGGCCTTAGTGGTCCAGCCAAAAGCTACCCGAAGAGTAGATTGCCAACCCAGGGCGACGACAAGGCGCTCGAGCCCGTGCCATTATCGCACAAGGCGTCAGGTCGACCATTACTTGGTCCTGGTAAAGCGGCAACTCAAGCCGAACACCAGACCGCCCCACCTCACTATAAAGTCAAGAACAAAACAGCTCGGGGTTGTGCATACGAACGTCAACATGATTTGGGTAGCAGAGTAGGACAGTCAAGAGCAACCTATGGATCGCGAGGACATACCTCGACACGCGACGACTGAGGGAGTCCTGGACTAAGGGGTCCTTGGGTGTCCGGCCTATTATCTATGGGCTGTGAAGATATGAAGACCGAAGACTATACCTGTGTCCGGATGAGACTCTCCTTGGCGTGGAAGGAAAGCTTGGCGAACAACTATGAAGATTCTATCTTATGTAACCGACTCTATGTAACCCTAGATCACCTCGGTGTCTATATAAACCGGAGGGTGTAGTCCGGAAATGATATACTCAATACCTTAGTCATACAGGCTAGACTTCTAGGGTTTAGCCATTACGATCTCGTGGTAAATCAACTCTTGTAATACTCATATTCATCAATATCAATCAAGCAGGAAGTAGGGTATTACCTCCATAGAGAGGGCCTGAACCTGGGTAAACATCGTGTCCCATGTCTCCTGTTACCATCAACCTTAGACGCACAGTTTAGGACCCCTACCCGAGATCTGCTGGTTTTGACACCGACATTGGTGCTTTCATTGAGAGTTCCTCTGTGCTGTCGCTGAACGGTTTGATGGCCCCTTCAATCGTCAATAATGACGCTACCTGCGAAGAGACTTTCCTCCCCGTGCAGATCTTCGTGTTAGGCGGCTTCTCATTGCGGGCCAACTTGTTTGGCCATCTGGAGCAGATCGAAAGCTATGCCCCTGGACGTCAGGTCAGATTCGGGAGCTTGAACTACGTCGCGGACATCCCTGGAGACTTGATCTTCGCCGGATTCGATACCGCGGTGGCCGCTCCCGGTCACCCCATGATCATGACCTAAATCTATCATCGGGCCGCATCCGGGAGATCGCTCCTGTAACCGCCCTGGCCCTAGAGCCATAGCCGGCCGCGCCATCCAAAGACAGCAGGATTAACCCCACCTCGGAGGCCACAGACTCCACGGCGTTAGAGCCGCACATGGACCTGGTCTCACACGATGCCTATGCCACAGGAACGCCGGACTCGTCTCCGGCCGTAGGTTCCGAACCACGCGAGCGTGTGGACGTCAAGCTTGATCATTTATCGATCTTCAAATTCAGCGCCGCCGACATCTTCCAGCGCTCGCCTTTCGGAGATGTGCTAAACTCATTAAAAAAACATGTCCTTGGCGGACGACTCTCAGCCGAACTATATCCGGCTAGAACTAGGGGCTAATGATGGAGAATTTTCCAACCCACCCACCACCCACTTTATAGCCACGATCAAGGATTTGACCGACGAACTTGATTACGACTCCGAGGACATCGATGATATGGACAATGATGTCGGAGAAGAAGAAGCCCAGAACACGCCGTTCACCGGACGCTGGACGGCCACTTCCTCGTATGATGTATACATGGTGGATGCACCAAAGGAGAAAAGCGGCGACGATAAGGAAGACCTGGTTGAGGCTAAATCTTCCGAAATACAGTCCAAGCGCCGGCATCAGTGGCGCCGCTCTAAGTCACACCGCAGTAAACACAACAACACGGGCACTGGAGAAGATGACACTCCGGAAGGTGCCGAAGACAACGAAGACCCCATCGATAAAGCAAACAAACAAGATGAACGGGAAGATTCCGAGGACGATAATTACCTCCCGCTCTCCGAAGATGCGGTGAGCCTCGGCACCGAAGATTTCGTCGTGCCCGAGGAACCTCTTGAGCAAGAGTTCTTCAAGCGCCAGCTAATAGCCATGGCAAGGAGCCTGAAAAAGAAGTAGCAGCAGCTTCAAGCTGACCAAGATCTGCTCAATGATAAATGGACTGATGTCCTAGCAGCCAAAGAATACGGCCTCAAGCGCCCAACCAAAAGCTACCCAAAGCGCAAATTGCTACCTCAGTTCGACGAGGAGGCCCCGGAGTACATACCACCATCGCACAATACGGCCGACCAACCACGTGAAAAAATGACAACTCATGCCGAACACCAGCCTGCCCCGCCTCACCACTCAGGCAGAGGTAAATTAGCCCACGGCCATACATTTGACCTCCGGCAGAACCTAAACAATAAAGCAGGACATACAAGATCAATCTACGGAACGCGAGGATGTGCCTTGACACGTGACCACGGCCACCTATTCGGACGTGACAAACCCAGTCATGCGGGGGCCAAACACCGCAGACGGACTCTATCAGAGCTGTGTCACGATACGGCTCGATATAGAGGCCCCACACACGCTCATTGCTTCACTGTTGAGGTCCTGGATCATGAATTCCCCGAAGGATTCAAGCCCGTGAACATAGAATCATACGATGGAACCACGGACCCCACAGTGTGGATTGAGGACTTCATTCTCCACATCCATATGGCCCGTGGAGATGACCCCCACGCCATAAAATACCTCCCTCTAAAACTCAAAAGGCCAGCTCGGCATTGGCTAAATAGTCTGCCTGAAAATTCCATTGGCAGCTGGGAGGACTTGGAAGAGGCTTTCCTCGATAACTTCCAAGGTACATATGTTCGACCTCCGGACGCTGATGACTTAAGCCATATAGTTCAACAGCCCAGAGAGTCCGCCAGGAAATTCTGGACAAGGTTCTTAACTAAAAAGAACCAAATTGTCGACTGTCCGGACGCCGAAGTTCTAGCAGCTTTTAATCATAGCATCCGCGACGAATGGCGCGCTCGCCACCTCAGCCAAGAAAAGCCAAAATCCATGGCAGCCCACATGGCACTCATGACCCGCTTTTGTGCGGGCGAGGACAGTTTGTTGGCCCGTAGCAAAAACAATGCAAGCGACGTTGGCACTCCTGAAGTTAAAAGCAACAAAGACATGTCTCGACGCAATAGATACAAGTGCCGAAACAACAGTGACAACACCGAGGATACGGCGGTCAACACTGAATTCAGTGGCTCTAAGTCCGGTCAATGTAAGAAGCCGTTACAAAAGAACAATTCGGGCCCATCCAGCTTGGACCACATACTTGATCGTCCATGCCAGATTCACGGCACCCCCGACAAGCCTCCTAATCATACAAATAGAGAGTGTTGGGTTTTCAAACAGGCCGGCAAATTAAACACCGAGAACAGGAAAAAGGGATCACAAAGCGAGGACGATGACGAAGAGCCACGACAAACAAACACAGGGAGACAGAAGAAGTTTCCCCCTCAGGTCAAAACGGTGAACATGATATATGCTACCCACATCCCCAAGAGGGAGCGCAAGCGTGCGCTCAGGGACGTCTACGCGATAGAGCCAGTTGCCCCAAAATTCAATCCATGGTCGTCATGCCCAATCACCTTTGATCGTCGGGATCACCCGACCAGCATCCATCATGGAGGCTCAGCCGCACTGGTCTTACACCCAATAATTGATGGGTTCCACCTGACTCGTGTCCTCATGGACGGCGGTAGCAGCCTCAATCTGCTCTATCAGGATACAGTGCGAAAAATGGGCATTAACCCATCAAGGATCAAGCCTACAAAGACCACCTTTAAAGGAGTCATTCCAGGCATAGAGGCCCGTTGTACGGGCTCAATCACATTATAGGTTGTCTTCGGATCTCCGGACAACTTCCGAAGCAAGGAGTTAGTCTTCAATATCGTCCCATTCCGTAGCGGCTATCATGCATTGCTCAGACGAACTATGTTTGCTTGATTCAACGGAGTGCCACACTATGCTTATCTCAAGCTCAAGATGCCCGGCCCACACGACGTCATAACAGTCAATGGCAATACGGAGCGCTCTGTCTGTACAAAAGAGCACACAGCTGCCCTAGCAGCAGAAGGACAAAGCGGCCTTCTCAAGCAGAACCTTCATTCGGCTACCGAGCCCTCGGACACCCTTAAAGAGGGTCTGGACTACTCTGCAGCAGGAGAGCTCGGCTCGTCGGGAGCTCGACTAGCAATCCGCCCTCCGTCTCAGTCCCGATCAAGCGGTGGCCTGCGTGCCATGCATACATAACTACGCACTGAAAATTCCATGGGCATCGACGGAGGCATAGCTAGCTTGTGATCCACGGCACGGCTCAACCGACATCGGATACACACATACTTTCACTTTTTGCTTGTTTTATTTCAGGTTTTAATCCCATAGACCCCATCGGGTGGTTTGGTTATTGGTCCTCTTAAAGGATAAACACACCAAGATGGCGAGGAGCGCAGACATATGGGGACTTTTTAGGTGATTCCATTAACGATAACTCTACCTGTCTTCCAGGACCCACATGTAGCTCTTCCCTAGTTTCGGCATGTTAAATAGCTTGTTGCTTATTGCACTACTTGTATCAATGCGCCTTGACGTACTAATTACATTACAATGAAAATAGTTTGTAGCTGGAGCTATGGGACCCCAGCTTTTTACCTTTACATCTTTTCTATTTTCTTTCTCTCTTTTCTTTATTTTTTCAGTTTCCCTGTGGATAACCCCATCAGGTAGCACCCGTACACTTCGGTACGTTTTGATGTTTGCCAGGGGCTTTACAGCACCCCACATTACGGCAACAAAAGTCCGAACACTTCTTGTAAGTATAGTTCGGCACCCCGAATTTAGCATTATATGCATTGGCTCCGAATCATGTCTTTGGTCAATAATTGGGTTGCCCGGCTCCTGTGCTTGCTACCCTACATTCCGATACATCGGCTAGGGTAGTAAAGGGAGAACTACTATGATTGTGCCCTGGTCTAAACCGGATGAGCACCTCAGTAGAGAAAGCTGAAAACTGACTGTCATGATGCGGCGAGAGCTAGTCAGCTGTTCGGAGGTCTCAAATCATTGGAGGTTTTTATGCATTTCGCGAAGGATCGTACTTCCTGATCAGACACTGATAGCACTCTGGTTCATATACTAGGGGCTGCGCCTATGTTTTATTATAAAACTCCTATGGCTAAGTGAGGGCGTTCAAGCTGTATAGTCTGGTTGCATGGTTCGTTGCGCTAAACAACTCCTTCAAGGACCATATAGTTGAATCAAGATTGTTTAGATACCATCCCGAACACCTCCGTACTACCTATGTGAGGGCAGAAGCTGACGACTGGCCAACCCTCAGATTTCAGATAACACGGCCGCATAGGAGGACACAATCAAAACATAAATTATATCACAAAGCAGATTTGTTGTCATCATACAAGACAAAATACGAGTATAATCATTCAAAAATAATGTCCTGCCCGCACTGCGTGGCTACAATACGAGACCCCTCTAGGACATCCGCAAAATATCGCTCGGGTGTATGGTGCTCCTTGCCCTTCGGCGGCCTTGGTCAGCTCGACGGCGTCCATCTTCGCCCACCACATCTTGCAACGAGCAAAGGCCATCCGGGCACCACATACTGACCGCTTTACAACCTCAAGCCGTGGCAGGCACTAACAAGCCGCTTCACCAGCCTGAAGCAGCTACTGGGTACCGGTGTGGCAGGCCATAGCCGGACTATCAGTTCCCTCACAGCCAGCTCGGCCGCCTTGTGTAGCTCGACCAACTGTTTCAGCTGGTCGCTGAAGGATACCGAATGTTCTGGCCCAAGATATTGAGACCAGAACAACTTCTCCGTCGAACTCCCTTCCTCGGCTCGATAGAATTCCCCAGCATCGGATACGCTGCGAGGCAAATCCGTAAATACCCTTGTAGAGCACCAAATTCGGGTAAGTAAAAGGAGTGTTTCCTTCACAGACTTGTTTTGCATAATGAAAGCCTTACCCGCCACAATCTTCTTAGCCACCTGGAGTTCCTGAAGGGTGCTCTGGGCCTCGGCTCGAGCCTCTTATGCGCTCTGGCGGGCCTTCGCAAGTTCGGACGTCTGGGTCTTTGAATCACGCTCCAGGGACTCGTACTTCTTGACGGCATCCTGAAGCTCTTGCTAAACCTCGCTGAACCGGGCCTCGTGCTTTTCGCATACATCGTGTTCCTTGGCCGCTTTGTCCTCGGCCTCGGCTAATGCCTTGTTGAGGGCCGCCACCTCGGTCGTGGCCCCTAGCATAGTCCATGACATTTTAGTCATCACGAAGTATTCATCCTTCCTAACATACACGCATAGGTTACTGCATACCTTGGACGTCCTCCAGCTGCCTCTGCACAAGGCTGAGCTCCTCCTCGGCCCGCTCCAGGCTCTGCTTCAGTTCAGAGACCTCCGTAGTATGAGCGGCAGCAGCCAGCAGTGACGCCTGCTTATTTACATAGACATCATATGTTAGACTCCTGTGAAAATTGTTTTGATCCTCTGTTCGGCTTTTCTTTCCGAACACCGAACAAAGCATCAGGGGCTACTGTCTACACTGTGATATTCTTTCTACAATTACCTCAAAGCCTGTTAAAAGGCTACAGACTTCGGTCAGCCCACTTTTGGAAGACTGAACCTTTTTGATCACTATACCCATGAGGACATGGTGTTCATCTACAATTGAAGCACCTCGCAGTGCTTGCAGCAGATCATCTAGCGCCTCTGGTTGGATGGAGGCCACCAGCGGAATAGGCACACCCCCTCCTTTCGGGGAAGGCCGTTCACCGGACTCTGGAGCCGTACAGGTCTCCGGAATGATATCCGGCTGAGGGCCGAATGGAACTCGGCCCCCACCATCAGTTCCCATGGGGGTTTCTTCCCCCATGTGTCCGGCGGCCGTGGAGTCATCCTTGGACGCCGCCCTGATGATCTCCGTAGCCTCCCCTTGGTCGGGAGAGCCCATTTGGGGCACCACCTCGTCATCGCGTTTGGGCGAGGCAGAGTGAGCAGGTGGCAGCGACATGCTAGCCATCTCCTTCGAGTCTAGCGATCTCTCTGTCGAGGATTGCGGAGAACTATCGCGGGCCGGAGTGCAATAGCATAAATTAAACATATTAATATGGCAAAGGGGAAGGGCCATACATTTGGATGAGCATAAGGTCTTTGGTACTCATGAAGCAGCCCGAGGCTTGGTCCGGGGCATTCATTCCGGACTGCTATCGACATCTCACGCGGAGTTATCCGTGAGAGAGCCCTCCCCCCTCTTGGGTGCCTTCACCTCCATGTTCGTGGAGGCCACCCTTTTCTTCCTCCCCCCCTCAGGGGGGGAGTTGTATTCTTCCTCCTCCTCCTCGTCATCTTAAATGACCGAAGGGTCAGTCTCGTCTTTGGACGACAGGTCTGAAGTATCCTTTCGCCGAAGGCCACTCCTAGTCCCCTTGGTCGCCTTCTTGGTCTTCTTCTCTGGCACTTCATAAGGCGCCAGGAACAACATCTTCGTCAGGAGTGGGGTCTCTTCGTCTTCGGGTAGCGGGGCTGGACAGTTAATCCGCCTTGCTATGTCAGTTTAGGCCTAAGGAAAAAATTGATAAGAGATCTTAGATTTCTTTCTCACAATGCGCTAGTAAAGATTATGCCTTGAGAGTGTGAAAGAACTTACCGAATTATCTTGGCGCTTTGAGCTAAGCCCACGATCCTCGGTTGTAGGAGGTGGCGTCTCGCCGGCCTTGAAAAGCACTTTCCAGATATCCTCGTGCGTTGTGCCGAAGAGCTCTAGCAGTGTATGGTGCTTGGCCGGATCAAATTCCCACAAATAGCAAGTCTGGTGTTGGCACGGGAGGATCCGGCGGATGAGCATAACCTGGATCACATTGACAAGCTTGATCCTGTTGGATATCATGTTCTGGACACATGTCTGGAGCCATGTTAGCTCACCCGGAGAACCCCAGGGGCCCTTCTCTTGCCAGGAGGTGAGCCGCATCGGAGCTCCGGATCGGAATTCGGAGGCCGCTGTCCAGTTGGTGTCACACGGCTCGGTGATGTACAACCACCCTGATTGCCACCCCTTCACCGTTTCCACGAAGGAACCTTCGAGCCAGGTGACGTTGGGCATCCTACCCAACATAGCTCCTCCGCACTCTCCCTGTTGACCGTTCACCACCTTTGGCTTCACATTGAAGGTCTTCAGCCATAGGCCGAAATGAGGTGGGATGCGGAGAAAGGCCTCGCACACAACTATAAATGCCGAGATGTTGAGGATAAAGTTGGGGGCTAGATCATGGAAATCTAGCCCATAATACAACATCAGTCCGCGAACAAACGGGTGGAGAGGGAATTGATAACCCAAAAGTATAGGGGATCGCAACAGCTTTCGAGGGTAGACTATTCAACCCAAATTTATTGATTCGACACAAGGGGAGCCAAAGAATATTCTCAAGTATTAGCAGCTGAGTTGTCAATTCAACCACACCTGGGAACTTAGTATCTGCAGAAGAGTGTTTAGTAGCAAAGTAATACAATAGTGGTGGTGACGGTAACAAAAGAGTAATGAAAGCAAAGTAATATTTTTGGTATTATGTAGTGATTGTAACAATAGCAACAGGAAAGTAAATAAGCGTAAACCAGTATATGGAAAGCTCATAGGCATCGGATCAGTGACGGATAATTATCCCGGATGTGGTTCATCATGTAATAGTCATAACATAGGGTGACACAGAACTAGCTCCAATTCATCAATGTAATGTAGGCATGTATTCCGAATATAGTCATACGTGCTTATGGAAAAGAACTTGCATGACATCTTTTGTCCTACCCTCCCGTGGCAGCGGGGTCCTAATGGAAACTAAGGGATATTAAGGCCTCCTTTTAATAGATAACCGGAACAAAGCATTAGCACATAGTGAATACATGAACTCCTCAAACTACGGTCATCACCGATAAGTATCCTGATTATTGTCACTTTGGTGTTAACGGATCATAACACATAATAGGTGACTATAGACTTGCAAGATAGGATCAAGAACTCTCATGTATTGATGAAAACATAATAGGTTCAGATCTGAAATCATGGCACTCGGGCCCTAGTGACAAGCATTAAGCATAGCAAAGTCATAGCAACATCAATCTCAGAACATAGTGGATACTAGGGATCAAACCCTAACAAAACTAACTCGATTACATGATAAATATCATCCAACCCATCACCGTCCAGCAAACCTACGATGGAATTACTCACGCACGGCGGTGAGACTCATGAAATTGGTGATGGAGGATCGTTGATGATGATGACGGCGATGAATCCCCCTCTCTGAAGCCCCGAACGGACTCCAGATCAGCCCTCCCGAGAGGTTTTAGGGCTTGGCGGCGGCTCTGTATCGTAAAACGCGATGATTTCTTCTCTCCTATTTTTTCTCCCCGAAAGCAGTTATATAGAATTGGAGTTGGAGTCAGGAGGTCTCTAGGGGGCCCATGAGGGAGGGGGCGTGCCCTAGGGGGGGCGCCCCCACCCTCCTGGCAAGGGTGTGGGCCCCATGGTCTTCATCTTTGGCGAGGATTTTTTTTATTATTTATTATAAGATATCCCGTGGAGTTTCAGGTCATTCCGAGAACTTTTGTTTTCTGCACATAAAACAACATCATGGCAATTCTGCTAAAAACAGCTTCAGTCCGGGTTAGTTCCATTCAAATCATACAAGTTAGAGTCCAAAACAAGGGCAAAAGTGTTTGGAAAAGTAGATACGACGGAGACGTATCAACTCCCCCAAGCTTAAACCCTTGCTTGTCCTCAAGCAATTTAGTTGACAAACTGAAAGAAATAAAGAAAAACTTTTACAAACTCTGTTTTCTCTTGTTGTTGTAAATGTGTCAAGCTAGCATTCAAGTTTTCAGCAAAGATTATAACCAACCATATTTGCAATAATTCTCAGGTCTCATGATTACCCATATCAATAGCATAATCAACTAGCAAGCCATAATAATAAATCTCAGATGACAACACTTTCTCAAAACAATCATAATATGATATAACAAGATGGTATCTCACTAGCCCTTTCTGAGACCGCAAAACATAAATGCAGAACACATTTAAAGACCAAGGACTGACTAGACATTGTAATTCATGGTCAAAGAGATCCAATCATAATCACACCCAATGCAAACTAACAATAATGAATGCAAATGACAGCGGTGCTCTCCAACTGGTGCTTTTAATAAGAGGATGATGACTCAACATAAAAGTAAATGGATAGGCCCTTTGTAGAGGGAAGCAGGGATTTGTAGAGGTGCCAGAGATCGGTTTTGAAATAGAGGTAATTAACATTTTGAGCGGTATACTTTCATTGTCAACATAACATCCAAGATATGGCAATATCTTCCATGCTACACACATTATAGGCGGTTCCCAAACAGAATGGTAAATTTTATACTCCCCCTCCACCAACAAACATCAATCCATGGCTTGCTCGAAACAACGAGTGCCTCCAACATACATCAGGTCCCAGGGGGAGTTTTGTTTTGCAATTATTTTTGATTTAGTTTGCATAAAGCATGGGACTGGGCATCCCGGTGAACAGCCATTTTCTCATGAGTGAGGAGCGAAGTCCACTCCTCTTGAGAATAACCCGCCTAGCATGGAAGATACAGACAGCCCTAGTTGATACATGAGCTATTCGAGCATACAAAATAGGATGATTATTTGAAGGTTTAGAGTTTGGCACATACAAATTTACTTGGAACGGCAGGGAGATACCGCATATAGGAAGGTATAGTGGACTCATATGGAATAACTTTGGGGTTTAAGGGATTGGATGCACAAGCAGTATTCCCGCTTAGTACAGGTGAAGGCTAGCAAAAGACTGGGAAGCGACCAACTAGAGAGCGACAACAGCCATGTACATGCATTAAAATTAATAAACATTGGATGCAAGCATGAGTAGGATACAATCCACCATGAACATAAATATCGTGAAGGATATGTTGATTTGTTTCAACTACATGCATGAACATGTGCCAAGTCAAGTCACTTAAATCATTCAGAGGAGGATACCACCCTATCATACCACATCATAACCATTTTAATAGCATGTTGGCACGCAAGGTAAACCATTATAACTCATAGCTAATCAAGCATGGCACAAGCAACTATGATCTCTAATTCTCATTGCAAACATGTTTATTCATAACAAGCTGAATTAGGAACGATGAACTCATCATATTTACAAAAACAAAAGAGGTCGAGTTCATACCAGCTTTTCTCATCTCAGTCAGTCCATCATATATCATCATAATTGCCTTTCACTTGCACGACCGAACGATGTGAATAATAATAAGAGTGCACGTGCATTGGACTCAGCTGGAATCTGCGAGCATTCAATAAATAGGAGAAGATAAAGCAATATGGGCTCTTAGTTAAATCAACAATAAAGCATATAAGAGCCACTTCAACAATTTAATCATGGTATTCTTCTACTGATCCCCAAAGAAAAGAAAAGAAATAAAACTATTTACATGGGAAAGCTCCCAACAAGTAAAAGAAGAACATGAAATATTTTTGGGTTTTCTTTTTAATTACTACTACAAGCATGGAAAGTAAATTAATTAAAAGCTACAACTAATTTTTTTGGTTTTTTCTTAAGGTTTATTAAACACACAAGAAGAAAGCATAAAAGGAAATAAACTAGCATGGATGATACAATGAAAAAGTATGAGCACTGACATCTAGCAATGAGTGTGTGTGGACATAAATGTAATGTCGGTGAGAAATACTTACTCCCCCAAGCTTAGGCTTTTGGCCTAAGTTGGTATATGGCCACGGCTGGCCTGGCTGATATCCATAATAATAGTTGGGGTCGTACTGCGATGCAGCGGCTATCGCCTCCCGAGCTGCAGTGTGGCGACGAGCGGCCTCCGCTCTCCTCTCGTACTCATCTGCTTCCTCTCTGGTAATAATATATCCTCCTCTTGCTTGATAATCAAAGAAAGTCAGAGCAGGGAGAGTAATACGGACAACACGGCGTCTGTCAAAGATTTGTCGATACTGGAGAGGCGATTCGTTCCTCTCGACAAAATGGTGAGAAACCATAGAATCAAAATCTAAATAAGTAGGAGGTAACTCCATGTCTCCTTCACGAACGTCTATCTCAAGAAATTTAGCTAAGCGGGTTGCATAAATTACTCCAAAGAAATCTCCATTATATCTATTATGATGCAACCTACGAGCTACAATGGCTCCCATATGATAAGGTTGGTCTCCTGACACAGCACTCCTGAGAATGCTAAGGTCAGGGACACACATGTGACATGCTTCATCCTTAGCATTTATGCACCTACCTATGAAGAGAGCAAAATAATGTATTGCAGGAAAGTGAATGCTCCCTATGGTAGCTTGCGTTATATCTCTAGATTCCCCAACAGTTATACTAGCAAGAAAGTTTCTAAATTCAGATTTAGGGGGATCCCTAACACTACCCCATTGTGGAAGTTTGCAAGCAAAAGTGAAATCTTCTAAGTCCATGGTATAAGATTTGTCATAAAGATCAAACATGACTGAAGGAGAATTACATGAAGATGAATACTCAAACCTCCTCACAAAAGAGCTTGTGAGATCATGATACCAGGGGCATTTGTCTGCCTCAAAGTCCTCAAGACCGGCATTACGCAAATATGCGTTAAATTCTTATTTAATTCCCGCTCGATCCATAAAATTTTCAGAAGGCCACTCACAAGGACGCACTGGAGCGCCTCTTGGTGGCTCTTCATCAGCATCACGCATTGCAAGCCTGGGTCCTTGCTTCCTTGAAGAACCACCTTGGAACATTTTCCTAAGCATATTTCTTCCTCTGAAAAATTCTGAAAATTTTTAGTAACTTCAAAGTAAAAGTAAACCAAACTCAATAATATTGATAGCAACAACTCCTACAAGTGCCTAGAGCCTATACCATGCATCAAAACTACTTTTGACCATATAAATTTGACATGTAAGCTCAAGAACAGGGTCACCTAAGCAACACAAATTTGCAATGAATAAAGCACTAGAACAAAAACTAATTGGACCAATGGAGGAGTCACATACCAAGGAACAATCTCCCCAAGCAATTTTGTGAGAGGTGCTTTGAGCAAGGAGATCGAAAATGGCAGCAAAGAGGGCTGGAACTCGTGCTTGAGTTGGTTTTTCGTGTTTGTGGGAGGAAGAAGAAGAGGATGGCACAGGAATAAGTGGAGGAGGGCCACCGTGGGCCCACGAGGTAGGGGGGCGCGCCCAAGGGGGTGGGCGCGCCCTCCAACCTCGTGGTAAGGTGGTTGGCCCCCTGGTGTGTTCTTTGTTCCATAAATCCTCAAATATTCTAGAAAAAATCATATTTAATTTTTAGGGCATTTGGAGAACTTTTATTTTCGAGGTATTTTTATATTGCACAGATAATCAGATAACAGACAGAAAATTATTTATTTTTACTTTATTTCAACTAAATAAAAGAAAGTACAGAGAGGGTACAGAAGGTTATGCTTCTAGTTTCATCCATCTCATGCTCATCGAAAGGAATCCACTAACAAGGTTGATCAAGTCTTGTTAACAAACTCATTCCGATTAACATGAAACCGGAGAAATTTCGAATAACACTAGGTTACCTCAACGGGGATATGCACATCCCCAATAATAAGTATATCATATTTCTTCTTGACAGTAGGGAGAGGAAATTCAAACCCTCCAAATATAATCGATGGAATTTTTTCGATAGAATTGATACTATGAAGTTGAGGTTGTTTCCTCGGAAAATGTACCGTATGCTCATTACCATTAACATGAAAAGTGACATTGCCTTTGTTGCTATCAATAACAGCCCTGGCAGTACTAAGAAAAGGTCTTCCAAGAATAATAGACATACTATCGTCCTCAGGAATATCAAGAATAACAAAGTCCGTTATAATAGTAACGTTTGCAACCACAATAGGCACAACCTCACAAATACCGACAGGTATAGCAGTTGATTTATCAGCCATTTCCAAAGATATTTCAGTAGGTGTCAACTTATTCAAATCAAGTCTACGATATAAAGAGAGAGGCATAACACTAACACCGGCTCCAAGATCACGTAAAGCAGTTTTAACATAGTTTCTTTTAATGGAGCATGGTATAGTAGGTACTCCTGGATCTCCATGTTTCTTTGGTATTCCACCCTTAAAAGTATAATTAGCAAGCATGGTGGAAATTTCAGCTTCTGGTATCTTTCTTTTATTTGTAACAATATCTTTCATGTACTTAGCATAAGGATTCATTTTGAGCATATCAGTTAATCGCATACGCAAAAAGATAGGTCTAATCATTTCAGCAAAGCGCTCAAAATCCTCATCATCCTTTTTCTTGGATGGTTTGGGAGGAAAAGGCATGGGTTTCTGAACCCAAGGCTCTCTTTCTTTACCATGTTTCCTAGCAACAAAGTCTTTCTTATCATAACGTTGATTCTTTGATTGTGGGTTATCAAGATCAATAGCAGGTTCAATTTCTACATCAGGTTCATTAGGTTGAGCATCATTATGAACATCATCATTAACATTTTCATTAGGTTCATGTTCATTGCCAGATTGTGTTTCAGCATCAGAAATAGATATACCATTTGGATTATCAGGTGGTTCAGCAATAGGTTCAGTAGAAGTTTGCACAGTTCTATCATTTTTCTTTTTCTTCCTTTTAGAAGAACTAGGTGCATCAATATAATTTCTCTGGGAATCTTGCTCAATTCTCTTAGGGTGGCCTTCAGGATACAAAGGTCCTGAGTCATTCTACCAGTTCTAGTAGCCACTTTAACAGCATAATTATTTTTCTTACTATTCATCTCATTGAGCAATTCTTTTTGAGCTTTAAGTACTTGTTCTACTTGAGTGGTAACCATAGAAGCATGTTTGCTAACAAGTTTAAGTTCACCTCTAATATTAGCCATATAATCACCCAAGTATTTAATCATATCAGCATCTTGTTTTAATTGTCTACCAAAATAAGCATTGAAGTCTTCTTTCTTAAACATAAAATTATCAAACTCATCCAAGCATTGACTAGCAATTTTAGTAGGAGGGATTTCAGCTTTATCATATCTATAGAGAGAATTTACCTTTACTACTTGTGTCGGGTTATCGGGGTTTGGAGGTTCTTCAATAAATAAAGGATTAAGATCATATGTTTCTTCAATAGGCGGTAAATTAAGACCATGTATTTCTTCAATAGGAGGTAAATTCTTAACATCTTCAACTTTAATACCTTTTTCTTTCATAGATTTCTTTACCTCTTGCATATCTTCGTGACTGAGAAATAGTCTTTGGAGTTGGTTTAGGAATAGGATCATTAATTGGAGCAAGAGCTAGCTCAGGAGGTGGCTCAGTAGGTGGCTTAGGAGGTGCCCAATTATTTTCATTTGTCAACATATTATTCAATAAGATTTCAGCTTCATCCAGTTTATTTCCCTGAAAAGAGAACCAGCACAACTATCTAGGTAATCTTTGGAAGCATCGGTTTGTCCATTATAAAAGATATCAAGTATTTAATTTTTCTTAAGAGGATGATCAGGCAAAGCATTAAGTAACTTGAGAAGCCTCCCCCAAGCTTGTGGGAGACTCTCTTCTTTAATTTGCACAAAGTTGTATATTTCCTTTAAAGCAGCTTGTTTCTTATGAGCAGGGAAATATTTAGCAGAGAAGTAGTAAATCATATCCTGGGGACTACGCACACAACCAGGATCAAGAGAATTAAACCATATCTTAGCATCACCCTTTATTGAGAACGGAAATATTTTAAGGATATAAAAGTAGAGAGATCCCTCATCATTAGTGAACAGGGTGGCTATATCATTTAATTTAGTAAGATGTGCCACAACAGTTTCAGATTCATAGCCATGAAAAGGATCAGATTCAACTAAAGTAATTATATCAGGATAAACAGAGAATTCATAATCCTTATCAGTAACAAAGATAAGTGAAGTAGCAAAAGCAGGGTCAGGTTTCATCCTAGCATTTAGAGATTGCTTATTACATTTAGCTAATAACCTTTTGAGTTCATATCTATCTTTGCAAGCTAAAATAGCTAAGGAAGCTTATTGATCAAATAAATAACCCTCAGGAATAACAAGTGATTCTTCATCATCACTTTCATCATGATAATCAGATTCAATATTTTCAATCTCTATAGCCCTAGCAAGTCATTCCTCGAGAAAATCACCAAGTGGCACAGTAGTATCAAGCATAGAAGTAGTTTCATCATAAGTATCATGTATAGCAGAAGTAGCATCATCAATAACATGCGACATATCAGAACAAATAGCAGAAGCAGGTTTAGGTGTCGCAAGCTTACTCATAACAGAAGGTGAATCAAGTGCAGAGCTAGATGACAGTTCCTTACCTCCCCTCGTAGTTGAGAGATAAATTGTTGTCTTAGCGTCTTTCAAATTCTTCATAGTGTCCAGCAGATATAAATCCCAAGTGACTCAAAGAATAGAGCTATGCTCCCCGGCAACGGCGCCAGAAATTAGTCTTGATAACCCACAAGTATAGGGGATCGCAACAGCTTTCGAGGGTAGAGTATTCAACCCAAATTTATTGATTCGACACAAGGGCAGCCAAAGAATATTCTCAAGTATTAGCAGTTGAGTTGTCAATTCAAGCACACCTGGAAACTTAGTATCTGCAGTAGAGTGTTTAGTAGCAAAGTAATACGATAGTGGTGGTGACGGTAACAAAAGAGTAATGAAAGCAAAGTAATATTTTTGGTATTATGTAGTGATTGTAACAATAGCAACGGGCAAGTAAATAAGCGTAAACCAGTATATGGAAAGCTCGTAGGCAATGGATCAGTGATGGATAATTATGCCGGATGTGGTTCATCATGTAACAGTCATAACATAGGGTGACACAGAACTAGCTCCAATTCATCAATGTAACGTAGGCATGTATTCCGAATATAGTCATACATGCTTACGAAAAAGAACTTGCATGACATCTTTTGTCCTACCCTCCCGTGGCAGCGGGGTCCTAATGGAAACTAAGGGATATTAAGGCCTCAATTTAATAGAGAACCGGAACAAAGCATTAGAACATAGTGAATACATGAACTCCTCAAACTACGGTCATCACCGGTAAGTATCCCGATTATTGTCACTTCGGGGTTAACGGATCATAACACATAATAAGTGACTATAGACATGCAAGATAGGATCGAGAACTCTCATATATTGATGAAAAAATAATAGGTTCAGATCTGAAATCATGGCACTCGGGCCCTAGTGACAAGCATTAATCATAGAAAAGTCATAGCAACATCAATCTCAGAACATAGTGGATACTAGGGATCAAACCCTAACAAAACTAACTCGATTACATGATAAATCTCATCCAACCCATCACCGTCCAGCAAGCCTACGATGGAATTACTCACGCACGGCGGTGAGCATCATGAAATTGGTGATGGAGGATGGTTGAAGATGATGATGGCGACGAATCCCCCTCTCCGGAGCCCCGAATGGACTCCAGATCAACCCTCCCGAGAGGTTTTAGGGCTTGGCGGCGGCTCCATATCGTAAAACCCGATGATTTCTTCTCTCCTATTTTTTTCTCCCTGAAAGCAGTTATATAGAGTTGGAGTTGGAGTCGGGAGGTCTCCAGGGGGCCCATGAGGTAGGGGCGCGCCCTAGGGGGGGCGCCCCCCACCCTCGTGGCAAGGGTGTGGGCCCCTGGTCTTCATCTTTGGTGAGGATTTTTTTTATTATTTATTATAAGATATCCCGTGGAGTTTCAGGTCATTCCGAGAACTTTTGTTTTCTGCACATAAAACAACATCATGGCAATTCTGCTGAAAACAGCGTCAGTCCGGGTTAGTTCCATTCAAATCATACAAGTTAGAGTCCAAAACTAGGGCAAAAGTGTTTGGAAAAGTAGATACGATGGAGACGTATCAGGAATCCCAACCCGCGGACAAAATGTGTGAGGAACACCACTCTCTCATGAGGCTCGGGGGTGGGGACGATCTGTCCCTTGGCCGGAAGTCAGTAAATGATCTCCTTGGCCAAGTATCCAGCCTCTCGGAGCTCCTCTATATTTTTCCTCTTAATGGAGGAGGACATCCACTTGCCGCCGGCTCCGGATCAGGACATGGTTGGGTGTTTGTTTGAATGGGAGCGAATGAGGACTTGGGCATTGGAGCTCAAGAACGGAGAGGCGGGAAGAAAACGTGGGAGAAGAAAGGGGAATCTTATCTCCTTATAAGGGCGGTGAATATCGGACGCCCCCCATTCGCCTTAAAATTCGCTTGCTCCCAAGGGCTGTGTAAATGGCGCGGTTGGGTTACCCAAGCCCATATTGATGAGAATCCCGTAATAAGGGGACCCAATCTCTACTTTGACAAGACGTGCCAATGACAACCCGTCTCGAAACATGGGGCGAAAAACGGTTCGAAATTATGACTGGACAGGCGTAACGTCGCATTACTAAAGTTGTCAGCAGATTGGACTTGTGTGTTATTATATTCTCTCTGCGGTTGTGTGCGGTGTGCGTTACAGGTCCCGACACGATCAATTCGTCTGGAGACTATTCGGGAGTTCGGAAGGAGGAACCCGCCTTGCAATGCCAAAGACACCACTACGCGCCGGATACCTTGTCATTGAAGCCAGTTTCAGGGGCTACTGAGGGAGTCCTGGACTAAGGGGTCCTCGGGCATCTGGCCTGTTATCTATGGGCCGGACTGATGGGCTGTGACGATATGAAGACCGAAGACTGTACCCGTCTCCGAATGAGACTCTCCTTGGCGTGCAAGGCAAGCTTGGCGAACAACTAATGAAGATTCCATCTTATGTAACCGACTCTATGTAACCCTAGATCCCCCCGGTGTCTATATAAACCGGAGGGTGTAGTCCGGAAAGGATATACTTAATACCTTAGTCATACAGCTAGACTTCTAGGGTTTAGCCATTACGATCTCGTGGTAGATCAACTCTTGTAATACTCATATTCATCAATATCAATCAAGCAGGAAGTAGGGTATTACCTCCATAGAGAGAGCTCGAACCTGGGTAAACATCATGTCCCCTATCTCCAGTTACCATCAACCTTAGACGCACAGTTCGAGACCCCCTACCCGAGATCCGCCGGTTTTGACACCGACAACGACGACCACCTATTAAGATGTGACAAACCTAGCCACGCCCGGGCCGAAAACCGCAAACGGACTCCATCGGAGGTACGTCGCAGTGTGGCCCAACATAGAGGCGCCGCACACCCTCTTTGCTTCACAGACGAAGTGATGGAGCATGAATTCCCAGACAGGTTCAAACCTATGAATATCGAATCATATGATGGAACAACGGATCCCACGGTATGGATTGAGGAGTTCCTCCTCCATATCCACATGGCCCGTGGGGACGACCTTCATGCCATCAAATACCTACCACTAAAACTCAGACCAGCTCGGTACTAGTTAAACAGTCTACCGGAAAATTCTATTGGCAGCTGGGAAGATTTGGAGGACGCCTTTCGCGACAACTTCCAAGGAACATATGTCCAGCCACCGGACGCCGATGACTTAAGTCACATTGTCCAGCAGCCCGGAGAGTTAGCCAGGAAGCTCTGGAATAGGTTCTTAGTTAAAAAGAACCAAATCATCGACTGTTCGGATGCGGAAGCCCTTGCGGCCTTTAAACACAGCGTCTGGGTTGAATGGCTTGCACGCCACCTCGGTCAAGAAGGACCTAGATCCATGACAACCCTTACCGCTCTAATGACCCGCTTTTGCGTGGGAGAAGACAAATGGCTAGCTCGTAGAAGCAATAGCGCCAGCGACTCGGGCACTTCCGAAATCCAAGACGGCAGTGGCAAGCCACATTGAAGCAAACACAACAGTCGCAATGATAATGAAAGATCAGGCGACACAGCGCTCAACGCCGGATTCAGCAATCCCAAGCCCGGTCAACGGAAAAAGCCATTCAAGGTGAACAGAGACGGACAATCCAACCTAGACAGGATACTGGACCGACCCTGCCAGATTCATGGCCACCCAAATAAACCAGCTAACCATACCAACAGAAATTTTTGGGTCCTCAAGCAGGCCGGCAAGCTCAACGCCGAACACAAGGGAAGGGGGCCGCCAGGCAATAGGGATGACGGAGTGGTTCACAAGCCAAATGCCGGGGGCCAGAAGCAATTTCCGCCCGAAGATCGATCAAATCCGGAGCAGAAATAGCAGTTCGGCTTCCGTTGCCCATCTCATATACCCGTTAACACTATACCGCGCATACATAACTATGCACTTAAGATACCATGGGCATTGGCGGAAGCATAATACGTACAAGTCTGCAAGCACTCCGGTAACATTTTTATCTACTTTCCTTTTTCGTTCTTCATTATCTCTTAAATATAGGTGGTGTAAAGGAGAAACATCTAAGACCGACTCCATAGGAGTTCGGATCTGTACACTCACCTACGGGGCTACTTCCTTCAAGGATTCCCCTCGCCAAGGACAGACGGTGCAGACGTGTGACAGGAGGTCCAAAATAACTTTTTGTAGACCGTACTCTTTTTCGAGACTGTAACATGCCTTTTTCCTCTGCCTTCGACCCAGGGCATATCAAATAGCCGAGGTCATGGCCTTTATATATATCAAGTAATCATTGGCATATCGCTCAGGTCCCAGTTCGCATTCTCCGAATTAATCATCCGCGTCTTTCCACAAAGGAACGCCTCCTATGGTTGTTTCACAGATATACCCCAGCTTAAACTTGCCAGGGGCTCGGTACGGGAACAAATTAGTTGCCAACAAAGTCTGAACAGCTTTTACAGCGTACTTCGGCATCGCGAGTTTGGCCTTATATGCATTAGCTCCGAATCATGTCTTGGGGTCAATAGTTGGGTTGCCCGGCTCCTGTGCTTGCTATCCTACGTTTCGCTCTATCGGCTAGGGTGGTAAAGAGAGAACTACTGTAATTGTGCTTTCGGTTCACCTGGCTCAGCACCTCAATAGAGAAAGCTGAAAACTGATTGTCATGATGCGGCGAGAGCTGGTCAACCACTCGATGACTTATCGGAATCTCTAGCGATTCCTCCGTTTCACACGAAGGACCTCTTTTCGGTCAAATATGTACACGCATCGTATGAATAAGCCGCATACATACCAGGGGCTATGTCGTAGACCCACCACAAAACTCCTATGGCTAAGTGAAAGTGTTAACGCCCTATAGTCTGGTTGCCTGGTTCACCGCATTGACACCTCCTTCACGGACCAAGACGTTGGGTCAAGAGTGATCAAATGCTTTTCTGAACACCCCCGTACTTCCTTCAAGGGGGTTGAAGCCGACGACGGGAAAACTTTCAGATTATATTTAAACGGCCGCACAGGTGGAACACAAACTTTCGAGCAATATATAAAAACAGATTAACCATAAAATTGTCTCGTACAATTCTCATACACCTCACTCGAACATTATGTCTTTCTAGCATTGACCCTCTATCAAGCGGGCGGCCACTAGGATGTCTTCAAAATAATGCTCCGGTTCATGGTGGTCCTTGCCCTTGGGTGGACTCTTCATTGCAACATCGATGGCCTTCATCTTCCCCCAGAATGTCTTGACTCGGGCAAGGGCCATCCGTGCACCCTCGATGCACACCGACCGCTTCACAGCGTCGATACGTGGCACCGCGTCAACAAGCCGCTGCACCATGCCGAAGTAACTATTCGGAACACGCTCAGTTGGCAATAACCGGATTATGACGTTCTTCATGGCAGCGCCGGATATCCTATGAATCTCGGCCCACTGGGACATCTGCTCATTCAGCAACTAGGGGCGCTTTGATGCGCCGAATTGTGACTAGAAAACCTTCTCCGTTGCGTACCCCTCTTGCGCCTGGTAAAATTGCGCCGCATCGGAAGAACTCTTCGGCAAGTCTAAAAACTCGTCCGGAGAACTCCACAATTTGTTAAGATGAGCATAGTACGGATCGCCGAACTTAGTTTCTAGCAAAAATGGCTTACCAGCCGCAATCTCCCCAGCTTGCCGGATCTCCTCACGGGCGGCTCTGGATTCAGACCGCGCTTCTCGCGCCTCTCGTAAGGCCTTGTCAATTTCAGCCGTTTTGGCTTCATTCTCCTTCTCAAGGAGTTCACAGCGGCTAGCAGCATTTTTTAGCTCGAGCGCCATAATGGATATCTTCTCCTTGTCTTGACGCCGAGCAGCTCGTTCGGCTTTTAACTCAGCCGATGCCTTTTCGACAGCCGCATTACTACACCGAGCCTGCTCCTTGGCCCGGGCCAGCTCCGCCAGAAGAATTTCAATGGCGGCAGCACCATCTGCAGCCATGCATATTACAGTATATAACTTTCAGCGTCATGCTTATATCACAAAAAAATGTATGTGAAGGGACTGCCCCAAATACATACCTTGCGATTCGTCAAGACACATATTGATTAATGCAATGTCATCCCAGGCCACATCAAGCTTCCGTTGCAGCTCGGCAATATCCGTAGTCTAGGAAGAAGTCGAGGAGGAAGCGGCATGTGTTCAAGTTAATCAGATTAGTCCTTGAATATTTCTTCTTGATCCTCTGTTCGCCTCCCATGGGAAGCCAACCCGAGTCTCAGGGGGTACTATCTATACACAGGTGTATTTTGCAAATAAAACACAATTGCACATATTATAGTACAAACCTCGAAGCCTCTTAGTAGGCTCACAAAGGCCTCATTCAATCCGCTCTTCGCGGACAGGACCTTTTCAACCACCGTGCCCATCAAGGTACGATGTTCCTCTAAGACGGACGCCTGCCGCAGCATGTTCGTTAGGATATCCGGTGCCTCTGGGTCTCCGGAGGCTACCGTAGGAGTACGGCCACCCTTTGAAGGGATCCGTTTATTCATATCCGGTTGTATACTAGATTGTCTGGGGCCTTCATTATTGTTCCCCGGACCCTGGGCCACCGATCACCTTTGGGTAATGTCTTCATCATCCCTTGCACCACTTGTTGGTCAGGGGAGACCCTCCACGACGACACCTCAAAGTCGTCCGCCCTATTGGATGGAGAGGCCGGGGGGCATCTCACTTTCCATCATCTCTAGGAGAAGGTCCGCCGAGGAAGAGGATTGTTGAAGAAGACTACGTACTGAGCTGCAAAAAAATATATATTCCAGGCATTATAAGAAAGGAATGGGACATGTTTAAAATAGCCTTGTTCACTTTCGATTTGTCTCGAGGCTTGTCCTCGTCATGATACTGCGCTTCGACGTCCTCCAAGCCTGAGCCACCCACCAGAGGCATCTTGCCTTTCTTAGGAGCCTGCTTCTCCCAGTCTTCGGAGGCGGCCCTTTTCTTCCCACGAGGGGAGGAGACAATGTCCGCCTCTTCACTCTTGTCTTCGAATGAGGGAATTTTTATTCCTCCGGACACAATGTCTGAGGTACCCTTGGAATAGGGGTCATCTTTGGTCTTTCCACTCTTCGCCTCGCCCTCCTTCACATGCATTTGGTATGGTGCCGGGGATAGCATCCTTGTTAAAACAGGATTCGCTGGGCCTTCGGGCAGAGAGGTCAAACACATAATTAGTTCCGCCTTCTTTATCCAGCCCTGGAGAGATGTAGCCTGCTTAGTACCGTATTACGGTATGCGTAATTACAAAGTGTTCGGATGACAAGTGCTTACCGGGGTATCCGGACGGTTGCAGTTAAGGCCAGCGTCCTCGGTAGTGTTCGGCCAATGTTTTCGCTTCCCAAAAAAGAACTTGCACATCCCTTCATGCGTAGTGCCGAGGAAGTGTTGGAGGGTTCGTGGTCCTTCCGGATTGAGCTCCTACATGCGGCGAGACCTGCGCTGGCAGGGCAATATTCGACGAACTAGCATCACGTGAATCACGTTGACAAGATCGATGTCTCTCTCAAGGAGGGCTCGGATGCGGCTCTGTAGAGTCTGCACTTCATCAACTGATCCCGCCCTTGTTGACCCATGATGCAAGCTGTAATAGTGGGCCAGGATGGAATGTGGGTGCAGCTACCCACTTGGTGTTGCGGGGCCCTGTGACGTAAAACCACTCCCGCTCCCAGTGATTGGAAGTTTTGGTAAAAGAACCTTTTGGCCAAGGAGTGCTGGTGAGTTGGCTGATCATAGCACCGCCGCACTCCACCTGTTCCCCATCGACTTCCTTCGGCTTCACACTGAAGGTCTTGAGCCATAAGCCGAAGTGTGGGGGGATTCAGAGGAAGGCCTCGCATGTAATGATAAACACCGAGAAGTGGAGGATAGAGTCTGGGGCTCGGTCATGAAAATCTAGTCCGTAATAAAACATTAGCCCCCGGACGAAGGGGTGAAGAGCGAACCCTATCCCCTAGAGGAAGTGGGAGATGAATACGAACCTCTCGCCAGATCTGGGGGTCGGAATAACCTGTCCTTGAGCAGGAAGCCTGTGGTGGACCTCCGCGGTCAAATATCTAGCCGCCCGAAGCTTTGCGATATCCTCCTCTGTAACGGAGGAAGCCACCCATCGGCCTTGAGAGCTGGGTCTAGACATGATGGGGAGGCTTGAAGCAATGAAGTCGAACCTTGGGTGCTATAACTCGAGGTTAGGAAGGCTTAGGAGAGGTTTGGCATAAAAAGACGACCCTTAGTTCCTTTATAAAGGCAGTGGGTATTCAACGCCTCCTCCTAAGCCTAAGAACCTGCCTATTCCTAAGGAATCTTTCCCGCAGGACGGTTGGGTTACCCACGCTCATATTGATGAAAATCCCGCAATAAGGGGACACGATCTCCTCTTCGACAAGACGTGCCAATAAAAACCACACCCCAAAACATGGAACGGTGGGACGGGAAACGGTTCGAAATAATGATCGGGAAGCGTGACATCACGTTACTAAAGTTGTAAGCAGATTGGATTCGTGAAATACTATACTCTCTACGGCTGTGTGTTGCAGATCCGGACACGATAAATTCATCCAAACACTATTTTGGAGTTCGGAAGGAGGAACCCGCCTTGCAATGCCGAAGACAGATCTACGCGCCAGATACCTCGTCATTGAAGCCAGGTTCAAGGGCTACTGAGGGAGTCCTGGACTAAGGGGTCCTCGGGCGTCCGGCCTGTTAGCCATGGGCCGGACTGATGGTCTGTGAAGATACGAAGACTGAAGACTGCACCCGTGTCCGGATGGGACTCTCCTTGGCATGGAAGGCAAGCTTGGCGTCGAATATGTAGATTCCTTTCTATGTAACCGACCTCATGTAACCTTAGATCCTTCTGGTGTCTATATAAACCAGAGGACTTAGTCTAGATAGGAGAGATTAATTATCATACAATACAAGCTAGACCTCTAGGCTTTAGCCATTACGATCTCGAGGTAGATCAACTCTTGTAATACTCATATTCATCAATGTGAATCAAGCATGACGTAGGGTATTACCTCCATAGAGAGGGCCCGAACCTGGGTAAACATCATGTACCTTGTCTCATGTTACCATCGACCTTAGAAGCACAGTTCGGGACCCCCTACCCGAGATTTGCCGGTTTTGACACCGATAGAGGGGACAACCGACCCAGGCGCGCCAGGAGGCCCAGGCATGCCCTGGTGGGTTGTGCCCATCTAGGGTGCCCGGGACCGCCTCTTTGCTCTATAAATACCCAAATATTCCCAAAACCCTAGGGGGCGACGAAATATTCATCCAGCCGCCGCAGAGTCCGGAACCACCAGATCCAATCTAGACACCATCACGGAGGGGTTCACCACTTCCATTGGTGCCTCTCCGATGATGTGTGAGTAGTTCTTTGTAAACCTTCGGGTCCGTAGTTAGTAGCTAGATGTCTTAATCTCTCTCTCTCTCTCTTGATTCTCAATACAATGGTCTCTTGGAGATCCATATGATGTAACTCTTTTGCGGTGTGCTTGTTGGGATCGATCAACTTTGAGTTTATGATCAGATCTATCTTTTTATATCCATGAAAGTATTTGAGTTTCTTTGATCTCTTTTATGCATGATCTCTTATAGCCTCATATTTCTTCTTTGATATTGGGGTTTTGTTTGGCCAACTTGATCTATTGCGGTGCCCGGAAGTGGGTTCGATCTTACGGTGCTTGATCCCAGTGACAAAAAGGGAACCGACACGTATGTATCGTTGCTACTAAGGATAAAAAGATGGGATCTATATCTACCGCCATAGATAAACGGATCTCATCTACATCATGTCATTGTTCTTATTGCATTACTCCGTTTTTCCATGAACTTAATACACTAGATGCATGCTGGATAGCAGTCAATTTGTGGAGTAATAGTAGTAGATGCAGGCAGTAGTCTGTCTACTAATCCTGGACGTGATGCCTATGTAATGATCATTGCCTCGATATCGTCATAATTATTTGAGGTTCTATCAATTGCCCAACAGTAATTTGTTTACCCACCGTTTGCTATTTTTCTCGAGAGAAGGCACTAGTGAGATCTACGGCCCCCGGGTCTTCTTTCTCATATATTTTCCTTTGCGATATATTTTTCTCTTGCTTTTATTTTCAGATCAATTAAACCAAAAACCCAAAAATACCTTGCTGCAATTTATTCTATTTGGCGTTTGATCTATCAATATTTACAACTTTCTCCCGTCCACGCACCGTTTCTGGCGCCGATACCCGAAAGGGATTGACAATCCCTTTAACACGCTGGGTTGCGAGTGGTTGTTATTTGTGTGCAGGGGCTGTTTACATTGTGTTGCTTGGTTCTCCTATTGGTTCGATAACCTTGGTTTCATATGTGAGGGAAATACCTACCGCCGCTGTGCTGCATCATCCCTTCCTCTTTGGGGAATTACTGATGTAGCTTCAAGCGACATCAAAAGGAATTTCTGGCGCCATTGCCGGGGAGGATCTTTATCATAACTAGGTTCCTAATCACAATTCTCATCTCCTCGCAATTTACATTATTTGCCATTTGCCTCTCGTTTTCCTCTCCCCCACTTCACAAAATTTTGATGTTTTATTCGCCTCTCTTTTCCGTTCGCCGTTTTCTTACCGGATCTGTTTTTGAGTGCAATCTTGTTGTGTGGTCATCATGACTCAAGAGAACACACCAAGTTATGTGATTTCTAAAATACCAACAATAATGATTTTATTGGTACTCCGCTCGCTCCTCCGACCGCTAGTGCGGAGACTTGTCATATAAATACTGCTTTGCTGAATCTTGTTATGAAAGACCAATTTTTCGTTACTCCTAATGATGATGCCTCATACCATCTTAATACCTTCGTGGAATTATGCAATATGCAAAAGAAAAAGGATGTGGACAATGATGTGGTCAATATGAAATTATTTCCATTTTCTTTGCGTGATTCTGCAAAAAATTGGTTCTCTTCTTTGCCTCACAATATTATCGATTCTTGGAATAAGTGCAAAGATGCTTTTATCACTAATTGTTTTCTTCTCGCAAAAATTATTCCCTTAGAACCCAGATCATGAATTTCAAGCAACTTGAACATGAGCATGTTGCACAATCTTGGGAAAGGATGAAACTGATGCTGAGGAATTTCCCAACACATGGGTTAAATCTTTGGATGACCATATAAAAAATTTATGTGGGGTTGAATTTTGTTTCTCGTAATCTTTTAAATTCCACCGCGGGTGGTACTTTTATGGAAATTACTTTGGGTGAATCCACCAAATTTCTTGAGAATATTATGGCAAATTATTCACAATGGCATACCGAAAGAGCTCCTACTAGTAAAAAGGTTAATTTGGTTGAAGAAATTTCTTCTTTGAGTGAAAAAGTTGATGCTCTTGTCAAATTGGTTGCTAGTAGAAGTGCTCCTATTGATCTTAATGATATGCCTTTGTCTACCTTGATTGAGCAAAATAGTGATGCCATAGATGTGAATTTTATATCTCGAAATAATTTCAACAACAATGCTTATAGAGGTAATTTCAATCCTAGGCCTTTTCTTAGTAGTTCCTCTAATAATTATGGTAATTCTTATGGAAATCAATCTTATACCAATAATAATAGGAACACCTCTGATCTCGAGAACAATATTAAAGAATTTATCAATACACAAAAAGTTGTCAACACTTCCATAGAACAAAAGTTGAGTAAGATTGATGATTTGTCTAGAAGTGTTGATAGAATTGCTCATGATGTCGAAAATCTCAAGATGAAATTTTTTGTGCCTAAAGTAGATGAATCAACTAAATCTCTTTATGTTTCTATGGATGAAATTAAGAAAATAACTGCTATGCTTAGAGCTAAAAGAGAATTTTTAGAAAAAGCTTTTTCTAGTGATTATTCTTGCAAAAATGATGAAGATCTTAAAATGATTGGTGTTTCTTCTATTGATTATTTGTTTAATAAAGTTAAGAATGATGAAAAAGGGCTAGAGAAGAGTCAACTTTAGGTAGAAGGCATCCCAATATTTTGGAGGGTGAAAATCTTGTTGAAAAAACTGATGAAAGTGGGTTTGGAGAGGTCAAAACTTTAGCTAGTGATGCACCCACTCTTTTGGATTACAAAGACTTTAATTATGATAGTTGCTCTTTGATTGATTTTATTTCTTTGTTGCAATCCATGATGAATTCACCCCATGCTTATGAACAAAACAAAGCTTTTACTAAACATATTGTTGATGCTATGATGAAAGCTCTTGAAGAGAAATTGGAATTAGAAGTTTCAATTCCTAGAAAATTGTACGATGAGTGGGAACCTACTATCAAAGTCAAGATTAAAAATTATGGGTGTTTTTCATTGTGTGACTTGGGTGCTGGTGTTTCTACAATTCTGAAATCTTTATGTGATGTGCTTGGTCTTACTAATCTTGAAGAAGGTTCCTTACATTTGCACTTGCCGGATTCTACTATTAAAAAGCCTATGGGAAGAATTAATGATGTTCTTATTCTTTCAAATAGGAATTATGTGCTCATATATTTTATTGTTCTTGATATTGATTGCAACCCGTCTTGTCCAATTATTCTTGGTAGACCGTTTTTACGCACTATCGATGCCGTGATTGATATGAAGGAAGGCAATATTAAGTTCCAATTTCCTTTGAGGAAGGGTATGGAACACTTCCCTAGAACTAGAATTAAGCCACCTTATGAATCAATCATGAGGGCATCTTATGGATCTTGAACCAAAGATGACAAAACTTAGATCCTTGCTTTATGCCTAGCTAAGGGTGTAAAACTATAGCGCTTGTTGGGAGGCAACCCAATGAATAAAAATTTATTTTTTCTTTTTGCTTCCTATTTTTGAGTGTTATCAAAACTATGATACTGTTATTATTGTGTTTTTTGTCTTTTAATTAGTGTTTGCGCCAAGTAAAGCCTTTAGGATCTTCTTGGGCAATAGTTGTTTGATCTTGCTGAAAAAAAAAGTTTTTTGCTCACAAAATTAATTTTCATTTTTTACCAGAGAGCGATAAAATACACATTCCAATTGAAGTAGATCAATATACAAATTTCTCAGGCCGTCCTAATTTTTCAGAGTTTTTGAGTAACAGAACTATTCGAAATAGTCAGATATTTACAGATTGTTCTGTTTTGACAGATTCTATTTTCTTTGTGTTGTGTGCTTATTTTGATGGCTCTATGGTTTTCTTTGATGAGTTTTTGCCATAGAAAAGTTGGAATACAGTAGATATAATACAAAAACAAAATATGAATTAGTTTGATACAGCACTTATAGTAGTGATTTATTATTCTTATACTAACGGATTTCACGAAGGCTTTGTTGAGTTTTGTGTGATTGAAGTTTTCAAGTTTTGGGTTGTCTTACGATGGATGAAGGAAGGACGTAAGAGCCTAAGCTTGGGGATTCCCTGGCATCCCAAGCTATTATCGAAGAATGGGTAACCAACTAAGCTTGGGGATGCCCCCGAGTGGCATCCCCGCTTTCTTCCAACAACTATCGGTATTTTACTCGAGACTATATTTTTATTCGTCACATGATATGTGTTTTGCTTGGAGCGTCTTGTATGATATGTGTCTTTGCTTGTTTATTTGGGTTTTTAAGTCATCAATCCTTGCTAGACACACCTATTTGAGAGAGCCAAAATTATATCTTGACTTGTTAGAATTGCTCTCTATGCTCCACTTAAAAAAATATGAGCAATGGACTTGCTCTAGTGCTTCACTTATATCTTTTTGAGCACGGTGTGCTTTGTTATTTTCGAAGAAATGCTCTCTTGCTTCACTTAGATTTATTTGAGAGTTAGTAAAAATTTGAAGAAATTCTCTCTTGCTTCACTTAAATTATTTTGAGAGAAAGAAAATTTGTTATGCTCATGATCTTCACTTATATTTCTTTTGAGCTTATTAAAAGCAACACATGAAAATTAGTCCCAAAGTGATAGATATCCAAGAAGGATAAAGAAAAAAAGAGGGAAAATGTGTCATGAAGATCATTGGACAAAATAAACTTGATTCTTAGTAATAGTTTTGAGATATGATGATGTGATATGTTAGTCATCTCGATGAGTAATTATGCTTTAGTAAGAATATTGGTGTTAAGGTTTGTGATTCCCTATGCATGCATGAAAGTCAATAATCATGCAATGAAATTATATCCTACTTGTGGTGCATTATTCGGTGTTAGTTATGCTTAATGCTTGCTTATGAGATTATTCGTTTCTTGGTTGGTCGCTTCTCAATCTTTTTGCTAGCCTCCATTTTGCACTAAGTATGACCTCCACTTGTGCATCAAAAATCCTTTAAACAAGTTTTTCCACATGATTCCACTATATCAACCTATATGTGGTATTCTTTTGCCGTTCTAAGCAATTTTGCATGTGTCATCTCTAATTTTCAAAATAAACTTCTCTTTTGCGTGTTTGTTTCGCTCGCGGAGCGGTGAGGGGTGGCTAATATTTTCCATGCTAGATGTGTTATTCTCAAGATTATTGTTTATTCAGTTGCCATTGCACGAGAGTAAGGCAAAGGTATTAGAGATGCCATGTCCCGAATTGCAAAAACAAATAAATTTACTTTATGTTGCACGATAGTAAGGCAATCATGGATACAACTAGCCATGGAAAGTGAAAGTTATGGTGGAAAAAGGAATAAACTTTATTTTCTGTTTGGGAACCGCCTATGATATATCTATGCATGGAAAGTATTGGGAACTCTAAGTCGTTTTCGTTGGTGGGATGGATACACCTCCCACAATGTTTTTATCTCTAAGTTTTTCGCTTTGAACTCTGACACCTCTACAAATCCCTACTTCCCTCTACGAAGGGCCGATCTTTTACTTTATGCAATTTTTATTTTGAGTCTCCATCTTCTCTTATAAAAGCACCAACTAGGAGGCATTATGATCATGCTTAAGTATTGGGTGTAGTTAACATTCGAGTGTGTTTCATGAATGGATCAATGTTTGAGCATGATGGGCTAGGGATAACTTATTTTAGCGTTGATATTTTGAAAGACATGGTTGCTTGTTGATATGCTTGAGTATCTAAATTGTTATGTCAAAACTAGACTATTGCTTTGAATCACATAAAAGTCCAAATGTCCATGCTATAAAGAAAATAATATGATATGACATGATGAACAGCACTCCACATCAAAAATTATGTTTTTATCACTTACTTACTCGAGGACGAGTAGGAGTTAAGCTTGGGGATGCTGATACGTCTCCAGCGTATCCATAATTTTTGATTGTTCCATGTTGTTTTATTATCAATCTTGGATGCTTAATAATCATTTTTTAGTCATTTTATATCATTTTTGGTACTAACCTATTGACATAGTGCCAGTTGCTGTTTTTTCCATGTTTTTTACATCGCGTAAAATTAGTATCAAACTAAGTCCAAATGCCATGAAACTTTACGGAGATTTTTTTATGGACCAGAAGGAAGATATTGGGCCCTGGAAGCACCTGGGGGGAGTCCCGAGGAGGGGACAACCCACCAGGGCGTGCTAGGAGGCCCAGGCGCCCCCTGGTGGGTTTTGCCCACCTCAGGTGCCCCCCGGACTGCCTCTTTGCTCTATAAATACCCAAATATTCCCAAAACCCTGGAGGAGTCGACGAAATATTCATCCAGCCACTGCAGAGTCCAGAACCACCAGATCCAATCTAGACACCGTCACGTAGGGGTTCACTACTTCCATTGGTGCCTCTCCGATGATGTGTGAGTAGTTCTTTGTAGACCTTCGGGTCCGTAGTTAGTAGCTAGATGGATTCATCTCTCTCTCTCTCTTGATTCTCAATACAATGGTCTCTTGGAGATCCATATGATGTAACTCTTTTGCGGCGTGTTTGTTGGGATCGATGAACTTTGAGTTTATGATCAGATCTATCTTTTTATATCCATGAAAGTATTTGAGTTTCTTTGATCTCTTTTATGCATGATCTCTTATGGCCTCGTATTTCTTCTCTGACATTTGGGTTTTGTTGGGCCAACTTGATCTATTAATCTTGCAATGGGAAGAAGTGCCCGGTAGTGGGTTCGATCTTATAGTGCTTGATCCTAGTGACAGAAAGGGAACCGACATGTATGTATCGTTGCTACTAAGGATAAAAAGATGGGATCTATATCTATTGCCATAGATAAACAGATCTCGTCTACATCATGTTATCGTTCTTATTGCATTATTCCATTTTTCCATGAACTTAATACAATAGATGCATGCTGGATAGCGGTCGATGTGTGGAGTAATAGTAGTAGATGCAAGCAGGAGTCGGTCCACTAATCTTGGACGTGATGCCTATGTAATGATCATTGCCTGAATATTATCATAATTATTTTAGGTTATATCAATTGCCCAACAGTAATTTGTTTACCCACCGTTTGCTATTTTTCTAGAGAGATGCCACTAGTGAAACCTATGGCCCCCTGGTCTTCTTTCTCATATATTTTCCTTTGCGATATATTTTTCTCTTGCTTTTATTTTCAGATCAATTAAACCAAAAACCCAAAAATACCTTGCTGCAATTTATTCTATTTGGTGTTTGATCTATCAATATTTACAACTTTCTCCCGTCCACGCACCGTTTCTGGCGCCGTTACCCGAAAGGGATTGACAACCCCTTTAACACGTCGGGCTGCGAGTGGTTATTATTTGTGTGCAGGGGCTGTTTACATTGTGTTGCTTGGTTCTCCTACTGGTTCGATAACATTGGTTTCATATCTAAGGGATATACCTACCGCCGCTATGCTGCATCATCCCTTCCTCTTTGGGGAAATACTGACTTAGCGTCAAGCGAAATCATCGGCCAATAAAAGCCAGATTGTAATACTGCTACCTCTTGAGCACTGCGTTGGATTTCCCCGAAGAGGAAAGGATGATGCAGCAAAGTAGCGTAAGTATTTCCCTCAGTTTTTGAGAACCAAGGTATCAATACAGTAGGAGGTTGCGTGCGCGTCCCCTAGTACCTGCACAAAGCAAATAACTCCTCGCAACCAACGCGATAAGGGGGTTGTCAATCCCTTCACGGTCACTTACGAGAGTGAGATCTGATAGATATGGTAAGATAATATTTTTGGTATTTTTGTGATAAAGATGCAAAGTAAAATAAAAGCAAAGTAAAAACAAAGGAAATAACTAAGTATTGGAAGATTAATATGATGGAAGATAGACCCGGGGGCCATAGGTTTCACTAGTGGCTTCTCTCAAGAGCATAAGTATTCTATGGTGGGTGAACGAATTACTGTTGAGCAATTGACAGAATTGAGCATAGTTATGAGAATATCTAGGTATGATCATGTATATAGGCATCACGTCCGAGACAAGTAGACCGACTCCTGCCTGCATCTATTACTATTACTCCACTCATCGACCGCTATCCAGCATGCATCTAGAGTATTAAGTTCATGAAAACAGAGTAATGCCTTAAGCAAGATGACATGATGTAGAGGGATAAATTCATGCAATATGATAAAAAAACCATCTTGTTATCCTCGATGGCAACAATACAATACGTGCCTTGCTGCCCCTATTGTCACTGGGAAGGACACCGCAAGATTGAACCCAAAGCTAAGCACTTCTCCCATTGCAAGAAAGATCAATCTAGTAGGCCAAACCAAACTGATAATTCGAAGAGACTTGCAAAGATAACCAATCATACATAAAAGAATTCAGAGAAAATTGAAATATTGTTCATAGATAATCTTGATCATAAACCCACAATTCATCGGTCTCAACAAACACACCGCAAAAAGAAGATTACATCGAATAGATGTCCACAAGAGAGGGGGAGAACATTGTATTGAGATCCAAAAAGAGAGAAGAAGCTATCTAGATAATAACTACGGACCCGAAGGTCTGAGGTAAACTACTCACACTTCATCGGAGAGGCTATGCTGTTGATGTAGAAGCCCTCCGTGATGGATACCCCCTCCGGCGGAGCTCCGGAACAGGCCCCAAGATGGGATCTCGTGGATATAGGAAGTTACGGTGGTGGAATTAGGGTTTTGGCTCCGTATCTAATTGTTTGGGGGTACGTAGATATATATATAGGAGGAAGGAGTACGTCGGTGGAGCAACAGGGGGCCCACGAGGATGGAGGGCGCGCCTGGGTGGTAGGCGCGCCCCCTACCTCATGGCTCCCTCCTTTGTTTCTTGACGTAGGGTCCAAGTCTCCTGGATCATGTTCGGTGAGAAAATCACGTTCCCGAAGGTTTCATTCCGTTTGGACTCCGTTTGATATTCCTTTTCTTCGAAACCCTAAAATAGGCAAAAAAAACAGCAATTATGGGCTGGGCCTCCGGTTAATAGGTTAGTCCCAAAAATAATATAAAAGTAGAAAATAAAGCACAATAATGTCCAAAATAGTAGATAATATAACATGGAGCAATCAAAAATTATAGATACGTTGGAGACGTATCAAGCATCCCCAAGCTTAATTCCTGCTCGTCCTCGAGTAGGTAAATGATAAAAACATATTTTTTGATGCGGAGTGCTACTAGGCATAATTTTAATGTAATTATTCTTAATTGTGGCATGAATATTCAGATCCGTAAGATTCAAGATAAAAGTTCATATTGACATAAAAATAATAATACTTCAAGCATACTAACTAAGCAATTATGTCTTCTCAACATAACATGGCCAAAGAAAGTTCATCCCTACAAAATCATATAGTTTAGTCATGATCCATTTTCATCACACAAGAATGCTCTCATCATGCACAACCCCGATGACAAGCCAAGCAATTGTTTCATACTTTAGCAATCTCAAACCTATAAACTTTCACGCAATATATGAGGGCGAGCCATGGACATAGCACTATGGGTGGAATAGAATGATGATGGGGGTTATGTGGAGAAGACAAAAATGGAGAAAGTCTCACATCAACGAGGCTAATCAATGGGCTATGGAGATGCCCATCGATTGATGTTAATGCAAGGAGTAGGGATTGCCATGCAACGGATGCACTAGAGCTATAAATGTATGAAAGCTCAACAAAAGAAACTAAGTGGGTGTGCATCCAACTTGCTTGCTCACGAAGACCTAGGGCTCTTGAGGAAGCCCATTGTTGGAATATACAAGCCAAGTTCTATAATGAAAAATTCACACTTAGTATATGAAAGTGACAAAACAAAAGACTCTCTATCATGAAGATTATGGTGCTATTTTGAAGCACAAATGTGGCAAAGGATAGTAGCATTGTCCCTTCTCTCTTTTTCTCTCATTATATTTTTTGGGGGCCTTTTTTATGGCCTTTCTCTTTTTTTATATATTCCTCACTTGGGACAATGCTCTAGAAAATGATGATCATCACACTTCTATTTATTTACAACTCAATGATTACAACTCGATACTAGAACAAAAGATGACTCTATATGAATGCCTCTGGCGGTGTGCCGGGATATGCAATGAATCAAGAGTGACACATATGAAAATTATGAATGGTGGCTTTGCCACAAATACTATGTCAACTACATGATCATGCCAAGCAATATGACAATGATGAATGTGTCATGATAAACGGAATGGTGGAAAGTTGCATGGCAATATATCTCGGAATGGCTATGGAAATGCCATAATAGGTAGGTATGGTGGCTGTTTTGAGGAAGATATAAGGAGGTTTATGTGTGAAAGAGTGTATCATATCACGGGGTTTGGATGCACCGGCGAAGTTTGCCCAACTCTCAATGTGAGAAAGGGCAATGCATGGTACCGAAGAGGGTAGCAATGATGGAAGGGTGAGAGTGCGTATAATCCATGGACTCAACATTAGTCATAAAGAACTCACATACTTATTGCAAAAATCTACAAGTCATCAAAAACCAAAGCACTACGCGCATGCTCCTAGGGGGATAGATTGGTAGGAAAAGACCATCGCTCGTCCCCGACCACCACTCATAAGGAGGACAATCAAATAACACCTCATGTTTCAAATTTGTTACATAACACTTACCATATGTGCATGCTACGGGACATGCAAACTTCAACACAAGCACTTCTCAAATTCACAACTACTCAACTAGCACGACTTTGATATTATTACCTCCATATCTCAAAACAATCATCAAGCATCAAACTTCTCTTAGTATTCAAAACAATCATAGGAATTTTTTTACTAATCTTGAATACCTAGCATATTAGGATTATTTAAGAAAATTACCATGCTATTTAAGACTCTCAAAATAATCTAAGTGAAGCATGAGAGATCAATAGTTTCTATAAAAAAAATCCACCATTGTGCTCTAAAAGATATAAGTGAAGTACTAGAGCAAAACTATATAACAAAAGATATAAGCGAAGCACATACAGTATTCTATCAAATTCCAAATCATGTATGGCTCTCTCAAAAGGTGTGTACAGTAAGGATTATTGTGGTAAACTAAAAAGCAAAGACTGAAATTATACAAGACGCTCCAAGAAAAACACATATCATGTGGTGAATAAAAATATAGCTCCAAGTAAAGTTACCGATAGAAGTAGACGAAAGAGGGGATGCCTTCCGGGGCATCCCCAAGCTTTGGATTTTAGGTGTCCTTAGATTATCTTGGGGGTGCCATCGGCATCCCCAAGCTTAGGCTCTTTCAACTCCTTGTTCCATAATCCATCAAATCTTTACCCAAAACTTGAAAACTTCACAACACAAAACTCAAAGTAGAAAATCTCGCGAGCTCCGTTAGCGAAAGAAAACAAAAGACCACTTCAAGGTACTGTAATGAACTCATTCTTTATTTATATTGGTGTTAAACCTACTGTATTCCAACTTCTCTATGGTTTATAAACTATTTTACTAGCCATAGATTCATTAAAATAAGCAAACAACACACGAAAAACAGAACAGTCTATAGTAATATGTAGCTAGCGCAAGATCTGGCACCCCAAAAATTCTAAAATAAATTTCTGGACGTGAGGAATTTATCTATTAATCATCTGCAAAAATAATTAACTAAATAGCATTTTCCAAATAAAAATGGAAGCAGTTCTCGTGAGCACTAAAGTTTCTATTTTTTTTACAACAAGATATCAAGACCTTCCCCAAGTCTTCCCAATGGTTCTACTTGGCACAAACACTAATTAAACACAAAAAACACAACCAGAATAGAGGCTAAATAAATTATTTATTACTAAACAGGAGCAAAAAGCAAGGAATAAAAATAAAATTGGGTTGCCTCCCAACAAGCGCTATCGTTTAATGCCCCTAGCTAGGCATAAAAAGGAAGGATAGATCTAGGTATTGCCATATTTGGTTGGTAATTCTTCAATGAGGCATCTACCATCCTTAGGAATTTCTTTCATTTTAGTTATTATCAAACTTTTAGGCACAAGATCAAAAAATTCATTTGTAACAAATTGTTCCTTAATGATAGCAACAAGATTGGGATGAATACTTATAGATTTGAGATCCGCAGTTTCCTTACTAGAGGATTCACCCTTATTTTTAGGAACATACATAAGCTTGGAAATTTTAGTAGGAGGACTCGGAGTATTCTTTACGGAAGAAAAGGCAGTTCCCAAGTTGGTAATAATACCCTCAAGTTTATCAATTCTAGTGGAATTCTGATTTATTTTCTCATTAACTATTGATTCCTTTTCTTTAATATTTTTCAAAGTGACTCCTACTTTAGATCCATATTGAGTGATTTGGTTGTGGATCACTTTATCCAAATTTTCAATTAATTCTACAGTTGCAAACTTATTTTCAATAATTTCAAGTCTTTGCATTACATGCTCCAAAGTTAACATAGTTCCATTAACCAAAAGAGGTGGTGAGCCAAACAAATCTATCATAGCATTGTAAGAATCAAAAGTATGGCTACCCAAGAAGTTCCCTCCGGTAATAGTATCAAGGATATATCTGTTCCAAGGAGTGACGCCTACATAAAAATTGTGAAGAAGAACGGAAGTAGATTGCTTCCTGGTAGATCTATTTTGAGCATTGCAAATTCTATATCAAGCGTCTTTTAGATTTTCTCCCTCCCTGTGCTTAAAATTTAGAACTTCATTCCTGGGACACAACGAAGAAGATAAGGGACTAGCCATAACGACAAGCAAACGGAAAAGAGGCGAACAGAAAAGAGAGGGAGGATAGAGAGAGAGAGAGGGCGAATAAAACGCAAGGGTGAAGTGGGGTAGAGGAAAACGAGAGGCAAATGGCAAATAATGTAATGCAGGAGATAAGGATTTTGATGGGTACTTGGTATGTTGACTTTTGCGTAGGCGCCAGAAATGGCTCGTTGTTGGAAGTCAAATCTTGACTTGCGCGAGCCTCCCCGGCAATGGTGCCAGAAATTCTTCTTGCTACCTCTTGAGCACTGCGTTGGATTTCCCCGAAGAGGAAAGGATGATGCAGCAAAGTAGCGTAAGTATTTCCCTCAGTTTTTGAGAACCAAGGTATCAATCTAGTAGGAGGTTGCGCGCGCGTCCCCTAGTACCTGCACAAAGCAAATAACTCCTCACAACCAACGCGATAAGGGGTTGTCAATCCCTTCACGGTCACTTACGAGAGTGAGATCTGATAGATATGATAATATAATATTTTTGATATTTTTGTGATAAAGATGCAAAGTAAAATAAAAAGCAAAGTAAAAAACAAAGGAAATAACTAACTATTGGAAGTTTAATATGATGAAGATAGACCCGGGGGCCATAGGTTTCACTAGTGGCTTCTCTCAACAGCATAAGTATTTTACGGTGGGTGAACGAATTAGTGTTGAGCAATTGACAAAATTGAGCATAGTTATGAGAATATCTAGGTATGATCATGTATATAGGCATCACGTCCGAAACAAGTAGACCGACTCCTGACTGCATCTACTACTATTACTCCACTAATCGACCGCAATCCAGCATGCATCGAGAGTATTAAGTTCATGAAAACCGAGTAACGCCTTAAGCAAGATGACATGATGTAGAGGGATAAATTCATGCAATATGATAAAAAAACCATCTTGTTATCCTCGATGGCAACAATACAATACGTGCCTTGCTGCCCCAACTGTCACAGGGAAAGGACACTGCAAGATTGAACCCAAAGCTAAGCACTTCTCCCATTGCAAGAAAGATCAATCTAGTAGGCTAAACCAAACTGATAATTCGAAGAGACTTGCAAAGATAACCAATCATACATAAAAGAATTCAGAGAACATTCAATTGTTCATAGATAAACTTGATCATAAACCCACAATTCATCGGTCTCAACAAACACACCGCAAAAAGAAGATTACATCGAATAGATCTCCACAAGAGAGGGGGAGAACATTGTATTGAGATCCAAAAAGAGATAAGAAGCCATCTAGCAAATAACTATGGAACCGAAGGTCTGAGGTAAACTACTCACACTTCATCGGAGAGGCTATGGTGTTGATGTAGAAGCCCTCTGTGATGGATACCCCCTCCGGCGGAGCTCCGGAACAGGCCCCAAGATGGGATCTCATGGATACAGGAAGTTACGACGGTGGAATTAGGGTTTTGGCTCCGTATCTGATCATTTGGGGATACGTAGATATATATATATATAGGAGGAAGGAGTACGTCGGTGGAGCAACAGGGGGGCCACGAGGGTGGAGGGCGCGCCTGGGGGGTAGGCGCGCCCCCTACCTCGTGGCTCCCTCCTTTGTTTCTTGACATAGGGTCCAAGTCTCATGGATCATGTTCGGTGAGAAAATCACGTTTTCGAAGGTTTCATTCCGTTTGGACCTCGTTTGATATTCCTTTTCTTCGAAACCCTAAAATAGGCAAAAAAACAGCAATTCTGGGCTGGGCCTCCGGTTAATAGGTTAGTCCCAAAAATAATATAAAAGTGGAAAATAAAGCCCAATAATGTCCAAAATAGTACATAATATAGCATGGAGCAATCAAAAATTATAGATACGTTGGAGACGTATCAAATACCTTGTGTGCAGTTCTATCTCCAGCATGGTGTCCTCCATAAGCCTCGGAGTGACACTTGCGTAAGATTTGTTCTAGTTCATGCTCAGGTATACAACGTCTAATAACACCATCTACTCCTTTATAGGTGTGGGTCATCCCAAAAGTAATGTCTTAAATCATAGAACTTTTTCTTGTGTTGGTATGTGAAGTTAGGTGGTACAAATTTAGCAACAATGTAATTAGTATAATCAACATACTAAGGAGCACTACGAGAAGCATTTATGATAGCTAATTGTTCATCAGGAAAGCTATAATCAATAGGTAGTGGGTCATCAAGAACATTTTCTAACCTAGACAAGTTGTCTGCTACGGGGTTCTCAGCTCCCTTTCTATCATTAATATGCAAATCAAATTATTGCAGCAAGAGAACCAATCTAATAAGTCTAGGTTTAGTATCTTTCTTTTCCATAAGATATTTGATAGCAGCATGAAATGTGAACGATTACTTTGGAATCAACAATATAAGATCTGAACTTATCACAAGCAAACACAACTGCTAAAAATTCTTTTTCAGTAGTAGCATAATTTGTTTGAGCATTGTCTAGAGTTTTACTAGCATAACGGATAACATTCAATTTCTTATCAACTCTTTGTCCTAGAACAACATAATCACTAGCATCACACATAATTTCAAAAGGTAGGTTCCAATCAGGTGGTTGAACAATAGGTGCAGAAATTAAGGCTTTCTTGAGTATTTCAAGTGCCTCTACACAATCATCATCAAAAACAAATGGAACATCTTTTTTCAAGAGATTAGTGAGAGGTCTAGAAATTTTAGAGAAGTCTTTAAGAAATCTCCTATAGAAACCAGCGTGACCAAGGAAACTTCTTATACCTTTGATATCTTTAGGACACAACATTTTTTCAATAGCATCAACTTTAACTTTATCAACTTCAGTACCTCTTTCGGAGATTTTATGTCCCACGACAATACCTTCATTAACCATAAAGTGGCACTTCTCCCAATTCAAGACAAGATTAGTTTCTTCACATCTCTGCAAAACTCGGTCAAGGTTGCTTAAGCAATCATCAAAAGAAGTTCTGTAAACGGAGAAATCATCCATGAAAACCTCAATAATCTTTTCAAAAAAGTCAGAGAATATAGCAGTCATACATCTTTGAAAGGTAGCAGGTGCATTGCATAAACCAAAAGGCATACGTCTAAAAGAAAATGTACCAAAAGGGCAAGTAAAATTAGGTTTTTCTTGATCCTATTGTGACACAGGTATTCGAGAAAAACCAGAATAACCATCTAGAAAGCAAAAGTTTGTATGTTTGGTTAGTCTTTCTAGCATTTTATTAATAAAAGGTAGAGGGTAATGATCTTTCCTAGTAGCTTTGTTCAATTTTCTAAAATCAATTACCATTCTATAACCTGTGACAGTTCTTTGTGGAATCAATTCATTCTTATCATTAGGAACAACAGTAATACCTCCCTTCTTAGGGACACAATGAATAGGACCTACCCATCTACTATCAGCAATAGGATAAATTATACCTGCTTTCAAAAGCTTTAATATTTCATTTCTTGCAACTTCCTTCATCTTAGGATTAAATCATCGTTGATGATCAACAACTGGTTTAGCATCAGGATCCATATTAATTTTATGTTGACATAGAGTGGGACTAATGCCCTTAAGATCATCAAGAGTATATCCAATAGCAGCACGATGCTTCTTCAGAGTTTTCAATAATTTCTTTTCTTCTTTCTCTAAAAGGTTATTACTTATAATAATAGGATATATCTATTGTTCATCAAGATAAGCATATTTCAAAGTATCAGACAATTGTTTAAGATCAAACACAGGATCACTCTTGGATGGTAGAGGATCTCCAAGAACCTCAACAGGCAAATTGTGTTTCAAGATAGGCATTTGTTTAAAGAAAATCTCATCTAATTCCTTCCTTTCATTCATAAACATATCATTTTCATGGTCTAGAAAATATTGTTCTAAAGGATCAGTAGGAGGCACAACAATAGAAGCTAGACCAATAATTTCATCTTTACTAGGCAATTATTTTTCATGTGGGTGTGTCGGATGTGGGGTTCCGGCTAACCCTTAAGGTTCTAACACTGGGGTGCGCGCGAAGTCTTTCCCTCCTACCGATCGACGCTCTTGCTCGCTAAGATCTTGCGGACGAACTCGACGAACTCGCAACACAGAAAGACACGGGGTTTATACCGGTTCAGGCCACCGTTGTGGTATAATACCCTACTCCAGTGTGGTGGTGGTGGATTGCCTCACGGGCTGATGATGAACAGTACAAGGGAAGAACAACCTCCTGAGGTTGAGGTGTTCTTGTGCTTTCGGACTTGTGGTGTGTAGATTCCCTCAAGCTAAGATGAGATACCCCTACTATGGTGGTGGCTAGTCCTATTTATAGAGGCCCTGGTCCTCTTCCCAAATATTGAGCGGGAAGGGAGCCAACAATGGCGGGCTAATTTGAAGGGGGACAGCTAGTACAAGATATCCTGACAAAAGGTAGTCTGCGCCTGTGAAAGGCTCTGGGGGTGACGTCGTCTTGGGCTCCACGATGACCTCCGTCTTGCCGTCCTTCTGGTCTTGGTCTTATTGCACCTAAATGGCAACCTTTGCCTGATGCCTCGGTACTCCGCGGCTGTGCTTGCCCCCTTTGACCAAAGAGGAAACAAGGACGCTGCGCGCGCTGGCGCCCGCCTGGTGTCGATCGTCATGGCTCACGTCACGAGAGCCTCGAGAGGTTTGCCCCGCCTTGATATCTCCGCTCCTCGTGAGCCTGCCTGGCTCGGCAACTCCAGAGGAGGTCTTGCGTCGTCCGCCTCGCGAGGGTCTTGGATGCTTTGTTGATGAAGATGGGTCGTACGGCCTGCTGGCTCCGCCACGCCGCGGGCCGTAGGCAGGCAAGTCTGGGGACCCCCGTTCCCAGAACGCCGACAGTAGCCCCCGTGCCCAAGGTGCACGCGGGATTGGCTTCGCGGAGAAGCCAAGGGTCAAGTTCAGAGCACCGAGGGCCCCAAAAGCCTGCGGCCTCGGTCGACGCGTGGCGGTTGATTGGACGTGGGCGTCTCCGCTTCCCCCATGCTGCCTCGGCGACTTCACGACTTGACAAGTCCCTGCGACATACATCAGGCCTCGTGGAGGCATTTAGACTTTCATTTGGTATTGTGAGAACAATATGCTTGTAGTATTTGCTTCGATATTTTGCATTTTCCTTCCTATTTGCTTTGTTCTGCGTCGGCAGAGGCCGGCCCCGCGCATACCTCAACCGCCATTGGGCCGACCGGAGACCAGGACGGTCCAAGGAGTGAGGGGCTACGTGACCAGTTAGGCTCCTAAGTCGCGATGCTCAGGAGTCCCCCTTGACGTGTGAACAGCATATAGGGAGAGTTCGTGAGGATAGATTAATGTTCTACGTCGGCAGAGCCTGGCCCCGCGCATACCTCAACCGCCATTTGGCCGACCGGAGACCGGGACGGACCAAGGAGTGAGGGGCTACGTGACTAGTTAGGCTCCTGAGTCGCGATGCTCAGGAGTCCCCCTTGACGTTCAAACAATTTCCATACCTTCCCTCACCGAGGCCTCGGGAGGGGCGCGCGACGCCCAGGTCCGGGGGACCTGGTTGGGTGGTGTGCGCTTGGGCGTGACCCGAGCGCAGCCCCCGTGCCCAGCCCCCTCGCGCGACTCTCCCGACGGAAGGCGTCGTGGTGAGGCTGGGCACTGAGCTCTGGGCTCCCTGAGGTTGGTACGACCGTGGGGTCGCCCTCAGTTGTTTATCACCAGCGCGGAGCACAGTGCTTCCACTTGTGCACGGGCATAGCCGCTCCTCGGCAGTGTCGATAGCCAGTGCGGAGCATGGAGCTTCCACTTGGGCGTGGGATGGGGTGCCCCCTCCGGGAGGAGCCTCAGGGGCGTGTACAGCCCCGCCCTGACATGTGGCTTGCACAGCAGGGCTGCGAGGGGTATCTGGGCACTTGTGAGCCAGCGCGGGACTCACGAGGCCCTACCTCAAGGCGGGTTGCGCCTGGTCTTGGGTCTTGGTGACTGTATGTCCCTACAAGGCGGTTAGATGCAAGCACTGTACGTCCTCAGGTCCCGGCCCTCGAGCGAGCTCAGCCGCCGCTGGTATGCCAGGTCGTGATGCCGTGGTCAAGGCCAGTGGGTGAGGGCTGGAGAGCCAGTAAGAGCTCCTGAGTCGCGATGCTCGGGAGCCCCCCTTTTAACGTGCAAGCGGGTTGCATGGGATAAACAGACCCGCGGCGGGCGGCAACCGAGCAGGCGATAGCCATCGGCAGGTTAAGCATGAAGAGCAGATCGACTTGGATAAATGCAGGAAGATACATGCCACTAGGTCTGGCCCAAGCGGCTTAGGGATGATGCAGCCCGAGGGGCGCCCCAGCAAGGTAAGCTAAAGACTTAAGCAAAAGGGATACATGCCACAGGGACGGACCCGTGTGGCCTGGGAATAATGCAGCCCGAGGGCCGCTCCCAGCTTAAATGAACTTGGAAGATGTCACCTGGTTCTGTAGACGAAGTAGAGTTGGTGCAGCTGAAGCCATGCGTTGAAGGAATGGCTCCTCATGAGCCATCGGGACCCTGAGCCTCAGGAGGCTCTAGGGGCTCAGGAGGTTCCCTGAAGACCATCCCCATCTCCTCCAGAACGGCGTGGAACCTGGCCTCCTGAGCCGCCAGGACTTGCCGCACGTTGTGCTTATAGGCCGACGCCACGCTCGGCAAGCCGAAGGGCATGCAAACGTAGCTGTGTGGTGGACCCTCACAGCGGCCCGCACGTGATGGCCAGAAGCGTTCCTGAGATGCGGCCCTATTGAGCCTTGGGACATCGACATAGACGCGCAACTCAGCACCCTCGCCTGGATGGTGAGTCGCACTCCATGAGCGACTATCGCCGCGCATGGCTCTTGCGTCTTGTAGCTCTTGGGTGGTCTCGGTGATGAACTCCTGAGCGGTGGGCACTCCTTGCCTTGTGCTCTCCTGAGGGTTGTGTGCCGCGAAGCACGCCTCCAAGTGGTGCCCAAGAGCCTCCCTCGTGAGGTTGACAAGGTCTGAGGCCCTCCAAAAGAGAGCCCCTCGAGTCCTGCCTGAGGAGGGTGCCGGGCGCGCTTTCCTATGCGGTGGAGGGAGGCGCCCCTGGAGCAGGCGCTGATCCTGATGAGGCACCTGACGCGACGCCATCTTCTTGGGGTCCTGCACGGTGCGGTAGCTTCCTCTTGGGGATGGTCTTCGGAGGGCCTTCACTTCTCCTGTCAGGATTGTTGATTGCTGCGGCTTGGAAGGCACACTCAAGGGAGCACACCGCATCCCTTTCTTCACATGGGACCGTGATGATTCCCCCGCTTCCTGGCATCTTGAGAACGTTGTAGCCGTGGTGATTGACTGCCATGAACTTCACTAGGGCTGGATACCCGAGGATGGCATTGTACGGCGGGCGGATGTGCGCGACGTCGAAGTTGATGAGCTCGGTGTGGTAGCTCTTGCGCTCCCCGAAGGTGACAGGCAGGCGGACTTGCCCTATCGGTGTGGTGGAACCGTCAGTCACTCCTAAGAAAGGCTTGGTTGGCTGGAGATACTCATAGGGCACTTGGAGGTTGTCGAACGTGTCAACGGATAGGACGTTGAGCCCTGCGCCGCCGTCGATGTGAGTCTTGGTGACTTGCACATTGCTGATGACTGGGGAGCACAGCATAGGGAGTGCACCAGTGGTGGCTGCGCACTTGATCTGGTCCGCCGAGTCGAAGGTGATTGCGCATTGGGACCACCTGAGCGGGCGCGTGGCCTCGAGCTTGGGGAGCGCCGCGTTCACCTCGCGAGCGAACTGTTTGAAGATGCGCTGAGAGGCTGGGGCCTAAGCACTGCCCAAGATGCAAGCGATCGCACGCGGTTCCTGGAAGCCCCCAGCCCCCTCGTCCTAGTGGTGGTCGTCGTTCCTTCTTGGTGGCGGCAACGGGGGAAGACCGGCGTTGCCCTGGGGGCAATCCTCATGAGGCGGGTCCCTCCAGGTGCCCTCGCGAGGTTGGTCCTGCCAGCGGTCCTCACGAGGCCGGTCGCGCCACTCCTGGCGCAGGCCACGATCGTCCCAGCATCCGCCTCCGCATCCTCCTCCGCGGTCGTAGCCCCGGTCGTTGCGCTCGGGGTGTCGACCGAAGCGTCCTTCCCGTATGGCTCTGAGCTCTTGGCAGTCGCTGGTGTTGTGGGTGTTCAGGTTGTGGAAGGCACAGAACGGACGGCCGTTCTTGAATGACTCGGGCTGATCTCTGCCTCGCTTGGTGTCGGGCTCTGCTGCGAGCACTACTGCCTCTTTGCACTTCACGTCCTTGGCCTTGGTCTTCTTCTCCTCCATTCCTGCAGCTGGCAGCTCAAGGAGAGACAGGCTCCCCTCCTCAGCTCTTGCGCACTTGGTCGCCAGGTTGAACAGCTCCTGAGATGTACAAAGCTCCTCATGGATAGCCAGCTCTTCCTTCATCTTGACATCGTGGACGCCGTCTGAGAACACGGAGATGATGGCTTCGTCTGTGACCTTGGGGATCTTGAAGCGTGTGTTGTTGAAGCGCTGGATGTACTTCAGGAGGGTCTCTCCTGGCTGTTGCTTGATGCGGCGTAGATCGCCCGCAGCCGGTGGGCGGTCACAAGTGTCCTGGAAGTTGGCGACGAAGCGATCGCGCATCTCGTCCCAGGAGGAGATCGAGCCGTGCTGCAGGTTCAGGAGCCAGGAGCGGGCCCCATCCTTGAGAGCCATGGGAAACCAGTTCGCCATGACTTTTCCGTCGCCGTTGGCCGCTTCAATGCTCAGCTCATAGAGCTGCAGGAACTCCGCAGGGTCGGCGGTGCCGTCGTATCGAGGAGGCAGATCTGGCTTGAACTTGCCTGGCCAGGCGACGCTACGCTATTCGGGGGTGAAGGCACGGCAGGCAGCCGTGGTCGCCGGGGCCCGCTTCTGAGGCAGAGCTTGGTCTTGGCGAGGTCCGCGTTGCGCCACTGCAGGCGGCACGCGGTCTTGACGAGGTGGCGCGGGGAGCGCCGGTGCAGCTTCTCGCGGCCGGGGATTTCTTGGCAGCTTCTTTCTTCACGCGCGGGCGCCGGGCGCGGTGGATCACGCCGCGGAGGCGCGCGCCTTGGTGCCAAGGCACCGTCTTGGGGTCGAGGCGGTGGATGCATGCCATGAGCCCCGTCGCCCGTGGTTGGTTGAGGGGGAAGCATAGAGTGGGACGGCGTCAGAGAGCCCCCTACGACACGGACGAGCTCGGCGACGCGGTCGAGCCACTCCTCGTAGAGGTCGTCGATGGGGCGGTAACGCAAGAGCTCATTCGTCGCGATGAGCGCGGCCCGTTCCTCCATGGGAGTGCAGTGCGCGTGGGACAAAGAACTAGCAGGGGTGAGTGATGGAGTAGCGGTGCGGCCGTCCTGCCGCACTGAAGGATGAAGCGAGGACGCCTGCTGCTCGTTCCCCGCCGGGCCGGTGACAGCGTTGACAGCGGGAGACGGAGAACGACGAGGCGGCCCACCGACGGGAGCCGTCTGAGCGACGTGGGCGGCGAGGGCAGCCCGTCGCTCAGCTTGAGCACAGCGAGCGTCCGCCATGGAGACAACGGAGCGACGGAGCAATGAACTGATGGAAGGGAAACTACGGCGCACCCGTACCTGGTGCGCCAAATGTCGGATGTGGGGTTCGGCTAACCCTTAATGTTCTAGCACTGGGGTGCGTGCAAAGGCTTTCCCTCCTACCGATCAACGCTCTTGCTCGCTAAGATCTTGCGGACGAACTCGACAAACTCGCAACACAGGAAGACACGGGGTTTATACTGATTCGGGCCACCGTTGTGGTGTAATACCCTACTCCAGTGTGGTGGTGGTGGATTGCCTCACGGGCTGATGATGAACAGTACAAGGGAAGAACATCCTCCTGAGGTTGAGGTGTTCTTGTGCTTTCGGACTTGTGGTGTGTAGATTCCCTCAAGCTAAGATGAGATGCCCCTACTATGGTGGTGGCTAGTCCTATTTATAGAGGCCCTGGTCCTCTTCCCAAATATTGAGCGGGAAGGGAGCCAACAATTGCGGGCTAATTTGAAGGGGGGCAGCTAGTACAAGCTATCCTCACAAAAGGTAGTCTGCGCCTGTGAAAGGCTTTGTGGGTGACGCTGTCTTGGGCTCCACAATGACCTCCGTCTTGCCGTCCTTCTGGTCTTGGTCTTGTTGCACCGAAATGGCAACCTTTTCCTGATGCCTCGGTACTCCGCGGCTGCGCTTGCCCCCTTTGCACCAAAGAGGAAACAAGGACGCGGCACGCGCTGGCGCACGCCTGGCGCCCCTCTAGTGTCGATCGTCATGACTCACATAACGAGAGCCTCGTGAGATTTGCACCGCCTTGATATCTCCGCTCCTCGTGAGCCTGCCTGGCTCGGCAACTCCAGAGGAGGTCTTGCATCGTCCGCCTCGCGAGGGTCTTGGATGCTTTGTTGATGAAGATGGGTCGTACGGCCTGCTGGCTCTGCCACGCCATGGGCCGCAGGCAGGCAAGTCTGGAGACCCCCGTTCCCAGAAGGCCTACAGGGTGTCTATGAAATTTGGAGAAATTAAACTCATGGGATACATCCGCAAAACTTACACTAACAATTTCTTTCTTGCAATCTATCTTAGCATTGACAGTGTTAAAGAAAGGTCTACCAAATATAATGGGACAAAAATCATCTTATGGGGAACAAAGAACAAGAAAATCAGTAGGGTATTTTATTTTCCCACACAAGACTTCAACGTCTCTAACAATCCCAATTGGTGAGATAGTATCTCTATTTGCAAGCTTAATAGTAACATCTATATCTTCTATCCCAGCAGGTGCAATATCATTCATAATTTCTTGATATAAAGTAAAGAGAATTGCACTCACACTAGCACCCAAATCACATAAGCCATGGTAACAATGATCCCCTATTTTAACAGAAACAATAGCGTGCCAACAGTAGGTCTATGTTTATCTTTATTATCGGGTCTAGCAATTCTAGCAGCTTCATGACAGAAATAAATAACATGCCCATCAATATTATCGACCAAGATATCTTTAACCATAGCAATATTAGGTTCAACTTTAATTTGCTCAGGGGGTGTAGGTGTTCTAGTATGACTCTTACGAACCACAGCTGAAGCCATATCATGTTCCTTTATCCTAACGGGGAAAGATGGTTTCTCAATATAAGCAGTAGGAATAACAGGATCAACATTATAAGTAAAAGTTCCTTATTCAACTTTAATAGGTTCTACTACTTTCACTTCAATGGGAGGATGATATTTAAACCACTTCTCTTTAGGGAGATCAACATGAGTAGCAAATGATTCACAGAAAGAAGCTACTATCTCAGAGTCAAGTCCATATTTAGTGCTAAATTCACGAAAAGTATCGGTATCCATAAAAGATTTAACACAATCAAACTTAAGGTTTATACCTGACACCTTACCTTCGTCGAGTCTCAATATTAAGAGTTGTGTTTAATTCTTTCTAATAAATCTCATTTGAATTCAATAGTCTTCTTCATAAAAGAACCAGTACAAGAAGTATCGAGCACGGATTGATCATTACGAGAAAGCCGAGCATAAAAATTCTGAATAATAATTTCTCTTGAGAGCTCATGCTTGGGGCATGAATATAACATTGACTTAAGCCTCCCCAAGCTTGAGAGATACTTTCTCCTTCACGGGGCCAAACATTATAAATACAATTCCGATCATGATGAACCAGGTGCATAGGATAAAACTTCTGATGAAATTCCTATTGCAATCGGTTGTAGTTCCAAGTCCCAATATCATAGCATAGACTATACCATGTCAATGCCTTCTCCTTCAAAGATAAATGGAAGACCTTCTTCTTGACTTCATCCTCGGGAAAACCTGCAAGCTTAAATAATCCACAAACTTCATCCACATAGATTAGATGCATATCAGGATGTAAGGTTCCATATCCTGCATAAGGATTAGCTAGTAGTTTCTCTATCATACCCGAAGGAATTTCATAATAAATATTTTCAGTAGCTTCAGTAGGTTGAGGAGCAACTTCTTGCTCTACCGGTCGAGGTGAAGATACCCTGAACAAGCCCATCAAAGGATGATTCTCCATAGTAATAGGTGACAGTAAATTTCAGCACATAATATAAATGTTTCCTTACCAAATTCCACTCACCAAAGGCGCTTCACTCCCCGGCAACGGTGCCAGAAAAGAGTCTTGATGACCCACAAGTATAGGGGGTCTATCGTAGTCCTTTCGATAAGTAAGAGTGTCGAACCCAACGTGGCGCGGGAGGAAATGACAAGCAATCTTCAGCAAGGTATTCTTTGCAAGCACTGGAATTATCGGTAACAAGTAGTTGTGTGATAAGATAATTCGTAAGGGGTAACAAGTAACAAGTGTAACTAAGGTGCAGCAAGGTGGCCCAATCCTTTTTGTAGCAAAAGACAAGCCTAGACGAACTCTTATATAAAGCAGAGCGCTCCCGAGGACACATGGGAATTATTTGCAAGTTAGTTTTCATCATGCTTATATAATTCGCGTTCATTACTTTGATAATTTGATATGTGGATGGACCGATGCTTGATTGTTGTCCTTACTTGGACAAGCCTTGCACTTATGAATAACCCCTCTCACAAGTATCCACAACTACGAAAGAAGAATTAAGATAAATCTAACCATAGCATGAAACATATGGATTGAAATCAGCCCCTTACGAAGCAACGCATAAACTAGGGTTTAAGCTTTTGTCACTCTAGCAACCCATCATGTAGTCGGCGTTCACATAATAGCACTAGAGGAGAGACAACATACATCTCATCAAAATATCGAACGAATACCAAATTCAAATGATTACTTATAACAAGACTTCTCCCATGTCCCCACGAACAAACGTAACTACTCACAAATCATATTCATGTTCATAATCAGAGTGGTATTAAATAGTATTAATGATCTGAACATATGATCTTCCACCGAATAAACCAGCTAGCATGAACTACAAGGAGTAATCAGCACTACTGGCAACCCACAGGTACCAATATGAGGTTTTGAGACAAAGATTAGATACTAGAAATGAACTAGGGTTTGAGAGGAGATGGTGCTGGTGAAGATGTTGATGGAGATTGACCCCCTCTCGATGAGAGTATCGTTGGTGATGACGATGGCTTTGATTTCCCCCTCCGCGAGGGAAGTTTCCCCTACAGAACAGCTCCGCCAGAGCCCAAGATTGCTTCTGCCCAGGTTCCGCCTCGAGACGGCGGCGCTTCGCCCCGAAAACTTCCTTATGATTTTTTCAGGTCAAAACCCTCCATATAGCAGAAGATGGGCACCGGAGACCTGACAGGGGGCCCTCAAGCACTAGGGTTGCGCCCCCCAGACTTGTGGCTTCCTGGTGGGTCCCCTCTAGAAAGGTATAAATATTGTATCATAATGTGTAATAATAGCCCATAATGCAATAAACATCAATATAAAAATATGATGCAAAATGAACGTATCAGGGCAGAGAGGAGAGGGAGATGGAGAGCGTTAGGTGAGAGGAGAGGGAGATGGAGAGCGGTGGGTGAGGAACGTTAGCGCAGTGGCTCACCAACCCGAATGCCTGAGAAATATGACGTAGCAAAGTTCAACGCCTTGAAGGGCGTTCGGGTCAAAATGCCGGAAAACTAATCGTTTGGTACTTATTATTTGAGAGGAAAAAACGTACTACCTTTGCACCAAAATATAAGACGTTTTTGTAGATTATACTAGCCTACAAAAACATCTTATATTTCGATACAGAGGGCGTATTTTGGAACAAAATTAGGCAGCATTTTTTCTTAATCTTCTCCCAACTTCTGCCTATTTTCCGAGTGACGCGGCAGGGAGAGGACCGCTGATGTGGCCGCGGGCGTTTCAATCCTATCCTAAAGTAAGAGAAGAGGAGACAAAACACACCTTACCACTCGCACAAAAGCGTACACATATATAGTTTCTCTCTGACGACTATCTTAAGACATTTCCAAGGTTTACGCAGAGTCTGGTCTTTCTGCGTCGGCAAACCTTTCCAGTCGATTGGACGGGAGTGAGCAGACGTGTCCTCACGGATAATTAGTTGGGATCTGCCGCATCAAGCAAGAGGAAGATATTCCATTAGGTACACGCTACATCGTTAACCTACTTAATTTGCCGGAAGCACTACGTGCTTAAACGACAAACGCACATACAAAATCCCATTAGCTAAGCTAATGTGTCTGCACGTAAGCCAAGCTTGACATGAGGACGTGTGACCAGACAAATCGCAAATCATTACTTGTCGCCTACCGTGTGTGTATGTGTGTCACCATCACTTTACAAGCAGGTTCTCAACGCAGGGCGAAATAATGCGATCGCTTTCGTTTCCGCTGGGCGACTATTCAGGGGATCAACGTCAAGAAACAAAAGTGGAAAATTAGCTCACTGCCGTCGCAGTTCAAGTTGCAAAAGATGTGCAAAACTGTATTTTAAAGGAAAGGCTGGACAACCCTGCTTTATGGCATGAAAGCAACAAGATCCAACTAGTTCAGACCAGCGCTGTACATGGTCCAAGCATAAAACAAAACCATGATCGTCCGGCCAACCACCCAACGCAGCAACCACAGGGGCAAACTATAACATCTGGCCAGTGTGAGGCATAACCAGCATCAATCAGTTAGGGCATCTCCAACGCTAACTCTCAAACCTCCCCGCAAGCCATCCAACGGCGTTCCGGTCCGAGGACCCGTTTTCCCGCAACCGGAAGCAAACCAGAGGGCTTTGCGGGAGTCCACACAACAATCACGTTGGACTACGATACCCCTGGCCCACCCAAAACTGAGGCGAAATCTGGGCTTTTGTCCTTGTCTGCACTGTTTACACAATAAAGTGTTGATGCTCAAAAATGGCACGATCATAAAGCAGCATGCCGGGGCGAAAACTTTGCCGGGATAAAATCTTGCCGGTGTGAAAGCTTGCCGGTGTGAAGGCTTGCCGGCGTGGAAAGCTTGCCGGCACAGAAAGATCGCCGGTGTGGAAGCTTGCCGTTGTGAAATCTTGCCGGGGGAGAAACCTTGCCAGGGAGGAACCCTTGCCGGAGTACAAACCTTGCCGGAGTGAAACCTTGCCGGTGTGAAAACTTGCCGGGTTGGAGGCTGTGATAGTCAATCGGACGAGAAGTTGAAGATGGGCTCAAAAGGTTATTCAGATGATCTCGGATGGAAAAACGTTCTACATGAAAGTTGTGCGTCTCGTCGAAACAGTCGATTTTGATATAAAAATCGTCCCAACCCAAGTACATATGCAAAAGTTAGAGTTATCGGAGTGCAGCCCTGTCACGAGGCAACATGTGGCGCGCCCCACCAGAATAGGTCTGATGGGTAGCGCGAGCGAACAGGTGTTCTGCGTGACCGTTTTGGCCTAGAAGATGGCCTCAAATCAAAAAACGATCAACATGAAAGTTTTTCGTCTCGTCGAAACGGTCAAGATTGCTTTTCGGCTCGTTTCCATCCAAGATCGTTTACCACCATAAAAAGGACCCGCAAGGTGCAGCCAGTTTAAACCGGACAGTTTTCGAAAGTTCGGACAAAACCAATTCAAATTTGACTAGGGTTTTGGACGTGAATCCAAGCATTTTTCTTGCACGGGAAGTCCAGCCTCCTCTTATATACCTAAGGGGTGACGGCCGATTAAACAACACACAATCGAACAAATCAATATACTACTTTTTCATCTACATTTTATCTCTCCACCGTTTTTCTCTCTCGTTCTTCGCTGTTCTTCGTGTTTGAGAGCTGCGAATCCCGAGGCTCTAGGGGCGAGCGAATCGACCTAGGGCAGCCCATAGCCGCCGCAATCCCTGACGGGGTCCCTCCCGGGTGCGCGGGGTTTCGGATCTGCAAAAGCGCCCGCCGACTGTCTTGCGTATTGCGCTGTCGGTCGGGTCTCCTTCGACGTGAGCTGCGGTGCATCACCCCCGGCGTCGAGGGTACACATGACGTGTTCATGTGTCAACACACTTTTTGGCGACTCCGCTGGGGACGAAGTTTCGAACGGTCTCTGTCTCGTTCTTGCTACGAAGAAATCGTCATCAAGTTGCTGAAATCTACAAAGGTAATATGAATACCGAATTCCCCTTTGTAGATGCAAATAATTCATATGTTGTTGCTGAATCACCTAATGAGCATAATGTATCGGTTAGCCCTAGTTTTATCAATCATGCATCTAATTATGCGCAAGGGCCGATGCAAAACAATTTTTATGCTTCAAATTCTTATGATTTTAGCAACGTACAACATATGTATCCAAACTCTCATGCATCGGCAACCCCACAAATCCATATGCCGATGAACAACATGATGGGTTTGGTTAATCAATTTTAAACACATCATGTTAAAATTTCCAATAGCATACAAGAAAGTGTTTCACCTTTTTATTCATCGGCAACTGATTTGCAATATGTGAATCCAACCTTGCCAATGGATGGAAGAATTGGCCATTCTACTACTAGCTATTCGGCTAGTTACTTTCAACCATCATATGCTACAATGCTACACCTCATGTTAGTAATTTTTCAGCACCGTATGCAACTGTAGATGTTCATAATTCGGCCCCGCATCTTCATGGTCACTGCCGAATAAGTGAAAAATTTACAGGAACACATGTGCCGTCATCAAATACTGTAGCATATAATGCATACTCTACGCAATTCAAGAATTTCGGCAACACTCACGAATCATTGCCGAAAGAATCTTAAAGTGTTGCGGAGCAATCCCTTCCAGAAGCGGTTGTGGCTGCATTTAAAAAGAGCTTGGCACAAAACAAGAGGATTAGTGCTCTTTGCCTTGAACAATATGAAAAGGGGTTGTTTCCTGATTATGCTGCAATAAAAGCTAGAGTTTTACAAGAAGATGAATCTTTGCCAATTGATAAAATTGGCGAGCAAAAATATGGTTTTACAATAATGCATATGCCTTCACCTAATACTACATCATATTATACAGCCCCTACACAATTGCAAAGTTTCGGCAACACCCATGTGCCATTGCCGAAATAATCTAAAAGCATTGGGGGGCAATCGTATCCGAAGTGGGCTTAAATTGAGAAAAAGATTAAAGCCAATTTCGCCGCTCGCCGCCAGAAACAAAAAGAAACAGAATTGGCTCAAGTGAAAGAAGCATTGCCAATTGGTAGAAGCAATGTAAAGAAAGATGATTCAGAACATGAAAGTGCTCCGGTTAAAAGAGCCGAATCAAGAAGTATATATTCCGAATCTATCAAATGCAAAGAGGCAAGAATTATTGAGAAAGGGCATGGCAAGCATAGCAAAGCGACCATACTTGATTTTTCTAAAGTTAATGGAACCTACTTCCTGCCCTATGAGTTTCGTGCCAGAGAAATTGATGAACTTCAAGGACAAGAACAAGTAGCCGAACAAAGTTCGGCCGACAAAAATTTTCAATGTAATGATGCACGGAATCAAGAAAAAGATGATGAAGAGGCGTTGGGGAGCCATCCAAAGGCGGAGCAAGATATTGTTCAAGTCACACCACCATCGTGCTCTCCCAACATATTTGAAGAGGTATGTTTAGCAAGTAATTTACCTATTTTCAGATTTGGTCAGGACTTTATTGTTGATGCATCTATTAGAAAAATCCTCATAAGTAATTTTGAAAGACCAATGAAGAAGGGTAATTTACTTGCTAGCAATAAAGTTGTTATTGAGCATATCGGTCAACCCATTACGCCATTTATAAAGACCGATAGTGACTTATTATTACAGCCAAAGCTTTCCCCGTTGCTTTATCTAAAGTTCATATCTATTTGGGTAGCTTTGCTTATTTCATACTTGGCTTGCACTTGGTATCAATTGAGACATGTATGTTCTAACTATTTTCGTTTTAGAAATTTAAAGCCAAGCTTAAATTCTGTTGAGAAAACCGATGCTAGTATAATATCTTACCCAAAGACATCGGAAATAGAGTGCAAAACACAATGCATAGCCGAATGGTGTGGTGCAGAATCTGAACCATTCGTTTGCTTAATTCCAAAGCCGTTCTCACATCAAGATCGGCTAGAAAATAAAAGGTTTACCTTTAATTCAAACATGTGTGATAAAATCTTTGATTTGTTGTTGAGGAATAATTATATTAGAATTCTTGATCACCATGTTGAGCCATCTGTCCAGGGACGAATGTATTGTAAGTTGCATGATTCGTCCAAGCATAATTTTGAGGATTGTAACATGTTTCTTCAAATAGTTAAATCGGCCATTGATAAAGGACGATTGAAATTTGTTGAGACACCAAGAGATGACCAGTCTATTCTGATTGGTCCCGACGGTAGAAAGTTTTTGCATCGGCTGCTTCAAGCCGATCCATTTGAAGAGAAGGTAAAAACTGCAGGTGATGGGATCAAGCTTTCAAGTAAAGAAGTTGTCGAAGAGCATAATGAACATAATCTTGAGGGCAAGAATTCTATCGAAGCTACAATGGAGACGCCAAGGACTGGGGGGCAGCAAGCAAATCCAATAATTGATGAAAGCAAACCAAAAGGAAACAAAGGCCGAAATAAGCGCAAGTATAAGAGATCAAAAATCACCTTCGCTGAACTATTGGATAAATATCAAAAGAAGAGTGAAGAGAAGAATGCTTATCGGCCCAATCATGCAAAGAAACCAAGATCACCCCCAAGGCGCAAATATGAGGATCGGTATTGGCAAAGTGAGAATGTTAATGCAACATATTCATATCCTTATTTTGGGCCGCCAATGCCAATGCCGTGGATGCCTCCCTATGCTCATATAGATCCATATCCATCATGGGACAGGTATGATACAAGGGCACATTCTCCATCTTATTTTAGACCATCTCACCAATATTATGCAGCTCTGAGAAGATCAATATCTGAACAATCACATGTTAAAGACCATTTCAATCATAAGGAATCGGTCCAGAGCTCAAGGATGAAGAAAGAGGTGGTCAAGCAAGTTTACCGTGTTAAAAGAGATGGTCGTAAGAGTGCAACTTCAGATTTGATCTCAAATAAAAAAGAGCCAATTAAAGTGTTAACATTGGCTACTAAAGGCAATGAGACAAAGCAACCAATTATTGAGAGTCAAAGTGCCAAATCTGAAGAAAAGAAGTTGAGAGTGCATAAGGCCAAAAAGGAACTGCCATTGGTCAAAACAGAATTACAGCCGAGATGCCCACTCGGCTTAACGTATTGGCAAAAGAAGGAATTACAAAATCTTAGTGCACAAGAGCTGAGACAGAAGAACATGGCATGGGTTCACAAGAGGATCATTCATAACAAAAATGATGTGCATGCTTCTATTGCAACAAGTACAATAAAAGTGAAGAAAGAGAATAATGGAAGCAACAAACAATTAAGCCGAAGGTGTGGATCACAACATCAAAATCTTCGGTTAGCACATCATCCATTTTCTTCAACAATGCCATTGATGCCTTTGCCATGGAATTCATCCACAGGTATGATCAGTTACCCTCCATGGACTTATTTTGATCCATGGATGCAACATAATTTTCTATATCATGACAGAGTATTACCAAATCACTATACATTTGGTTAGTTACATTTTTGTTGCTAATACAAAGGGGCCGAAATATCTTATTGCTATTTCATTTGTTTATTTCGGCTATACATACCTTGGTGGGTGAATACTACATGGACCTCATTGTAATGGCCGATATTTATCTATCGCCCTAAGAATATATCTAAGAATGGCCGGTGTGGTATTCTAACATCGTCCTTAGTTTGAGATAAGTGCTTGCAAAGGAATTTGTCAAATTGATGCCATTGAAGATATTATGCATAGACCAATTCACCAAAATTGCAAACTGAACTTATGTTTTGATTGGGTGTGCTTTGGCTTATTAGTATTCAGAATTTATGTAAGGCCAAATCATGGTTGATTTTATTATTGAGCATCATATTGACATCATGCATAATATTGATTTCAGCTTGATCTCTCTAGAACCATGGAGATTATATATTGATGGTTAAATTTGTAGCAATGGCCAAGGTGTTGGTGTTGTTTATATATATCCTTATGGTGCTATTTTGTGAAGCCTCATGCCGCTTAAAATATTTTTGCACAATGATCAAAGCCGAATATGCATTGTCATTCGGATTGGAGCTTTGCCTTGCTATAGGTGCTATACATATTGAGGCTTCCGGTGATTCGTTACTAGTAGTGCAACAAATATCCAATGGTTATCAATGTTTTTGATGAATCACTTTTAGTTTATCTTGAGGTATGTCTAGATGTAAGATTTACCATGGGTTGTTTTAAGATTCTTCATATATCTAGACATGATAATTGGAGAGAGTTGGCATAGCAAGCATTTGGCTACCATGTTGGTCATGGTGTATTGCACATCTATCAATAGCCGATGCTTATTCTTGCCAACATAGGTAAGGCCGAATTGGAGTCCACAGCTTCGGCCACTAATGAAATTTTTATGCAGGCGAAAGTAAGGATTGGAGAAAGTTTATTGTTGATTGTCTACAAAATCCTAGCAAAAGGGTGAACAATATGGTTCGGAGGATGACATTGAGATACATATCTATGGAACTTTATCACCGGATTATTAATGAAGCTGAGAAGGTTTCACCCAAGTTTGCATCAGAAAGTTCACACAAGACATGGCCGATATATACTTATCGTCCTAAGAACATATAAATGGCTCGATGGAGTGTTGACATCGTCCTTAGAACAAACTTGGTACAGTATTTTTCGGCACGCTAGCTTTACCGAAAAACAGGGGGGCATGTGTTGATGCTCAAAAGTGGCATGATATAAAGCAGCATGCCGGGGCGAAAACCTTGCCGGGATAAAATCTTGCCGGTGTGAAAGCTTGCCGGTGTGAAGGCTTGCCGGCGTGGAAAGCTTGCCGGCACAGAAAGATCGCCGGTGTGGAAGCTTGCGGGTGTGAAATCTTGCCGGGTGAGAAACCTTGTCAGGGAGAACCCTTGCCGGAGTACAAACCTTGCCGGAGTGAAACCTTGCCGGTGTGAAAACATTGCCGGTGTCGGATGGAAAACTTGCCGGGTTGTGATAGTCAATCGGACGAGAAGTTGAAGATGGGCTCAAAAGGTTATTCAGATGATTCTCGGATGGAAAAATATGTCTACACGGAAGTTGTGCGTCTCATCGAAACGGTCGAATTTTGATATAAAAATCGTCCCAATCAAGTTTGTATGCAAAAGTAGAGCTATCGGAGTGCAGCCCTATCACGAAGGCGACATGTGGCGCGCCCCACCAGACATAGGTTCTGATGGGTAGCGCGAGCGAACAGGTGTTCTGCGTGACCGTTTTGGCCTAGAAGATGGCCTCAAATCAAAAAACGATCACATGAAAGTTTTTGTCTCGTCGAAACGGTCAAGATTTCTTTTCGGCTCGTTTCCATCCGAGATCGTTTACCACCACAAAAAGACCCGCAAGGTGCAGCCAATTTAAACCGAACAGTTTTGGAATGTTCGGACAAAACCAATCCGAATTTGACTAGGGTTTTGGACATGAATCCAAGCCTTTTCCTTGCACGGGAAGTCCAGCCTCCTCTTATATACCTAAGGGGTGACGGCCGATTAAACAACACACAATCGAACAAATCAATATACTACTTTTTCATCTACGTTTTATCTCTCCATCGTTTTTCTCTCTCGTTCTTTGTGTTCTTCGTGTTTGAGAGCTGCGAATCCCGAGGCTCTAGGGGCGAAGCGAATCGACCTAGGGCAGCCCATAGCCGCTGCAATCCCTGACGGAGTCCCTCCCGGATGCGCGGGGTTTTGGGTCTGCAAAAGCGCCCGCCGACTGTCTTGCGTATCGCGCTGTCGGTCGGGTCTCCTTCGACGTGAGCTGCAGTGCATCACCCCCGGCGTCGAGGGTACACGTGACGTGTTCGTGTGTCAACACAAAGTCACCCTTTTACAATCCTCTCCTCTACCATCCCGTCGATCCCCACCCCAATTCCTGCCTTTTTTGCTCTCGCTACCACATCAACCCATACGAAAGCTACCGGAGATGGCCGTGGTGGAGCATCCGGCGACCACGGCCGCCCGAAAGATCAACTGAACAACAAGGCGTGGTCGTCGGCTCAGACAGAAGGCAAAGGCGGAGACACCCATGAAGAAGAAGGGAGGCGGGGCAGTGCTCGTGGTAGCCGAAGTGCATGGGGTGGGCGTGGTGCCAGCGGCGGGCATGGTGCAGGGCGAGACCTAGGACGCGGGGCGCCGCCACCATCGCCGTCGATGCAAACGCCGTTGTGGCTGGAGCAATACAAGACTCCCTACTTCTACGCCGCCGAGTAGCTCGGGAGGCAGTTCCCGACGTCTGCCGCTGGGCACGTTTCTTATTGTGTTGACTCCAATGTGGTGCCGCTGCTTTTCTCGGAGTCTACATCCACTCAGCTTGTCCTAACACGGACGTCGGGCGTGGACCGTTTGGGTGCCCGAATGCTGTTGGTCGCTATGTCTGAACTGGGTGAGCTGTCATACGACGATGCAGAAAGGCAGATGTTTGAGATCGTCCACGACAGAGGTGAAGGTGGAGGCTGCTACAAGGATGACATGTGGATGACTCACAGATCACACATCAAGGAACCTACACCCATGCAGCCAGTGCGTACACCGAGTCGGGAACGTACACCCAACAACGGATTGGGTTACCGGCCAGGGGGAGCGGGAGGAGGGCGGCAACGACGACCTTAATCTGGATGGAATTTGTTGCCGATCTAAAGAAGCAGGGTAGAGGAGAAAGTTTCAACATGAGGGTGGACGATTTGTTGTGGGGACGATTTGTTGTGGGATGAGTGGTTAGACACTAGCATTGATTCAATCCATGTCATAGAGAAAAGGATCAGAATTTTGGTCTAACATTCATACTTGGTTCCATGAGCACAAGCATTTTGCACCCTGCGTCAATGAACTCATCTATAACCATGGAGTAAGTCACTCAACCATCGACAGTACATCATCCAAGAGGCCGTGTCCAAGTATTGTGTCCATTTTGAAGCAACTAATGAGTCGGTGGCCAAGTGGTGCGCAAATCTCCAAGCAAGTTGGTCTATGGCCGGATATGCAACTTGTTGGTCGGCTATTCTCTATGTGTTGATCATTTGGCCAGATATGCAACTTGATGAAAATGTTTTTTTGTAGCCTTCTCAAGCGTGCAACTTGTTCTTGAAGGTGGAGAAGAGGAACTTCATCCTCATGCATTAATGGATAAATTGAGTGGGCAACCCAAGTGGAATTTATTCATTGGCAACAACGACAAGACCACATGCATCGGCACCGAAGAAGAAGGGGGTGATCCAACCGACCCAACAAAAGAGATGCCCGGTACATCTCCAATGTGTCTATAATTAGGAAGTATACATGCCATGTTTACAACAATTTTATACAGTTTTGATGCACTTCTATATGTTTTTATGGAAATAACCTATTAACCTAGTGCCTAGTGCCAATTTCTGTTTTCTGCATGTTTTTCGTTTTCTAGAAAGTCCATTTCAAACGAAGTCCAAACGCAATAAAATTTTACGGTTATTTTTTCAGGACAACAAGAGACCCACGGAGCTTCGGAGAAGTACCAGAGGAGGTCCAGAGGGGCACAAGCCTGGGTGGGCGCCCCTAGGTTGTGCCCCTGAGCTAGTGGGACCCTCGGGCACCCCCCCCCCCTACTTGAAATCAACGCAAAAATTCCTATAAATACAGAAACTCCCAAAACTTGACCTATATGAGGTTTTTTTCCGCCCCAAGCCTCTGTGCCGAAGTGGTCTCAATCCAAGGCCGGTTCTAGCCCCCTGCCGGAGGGGGAAATCATCATCGAAAGCCATCTTCATCATCCTGGCGGTCTCCATGATGAGGAGGAAGTAGTTCACCCTCAGGGCTGAGCGTATGTACCAGTAGCTATGTGTTTGATCTCTCTCTCTCATATTCTTGATCCAGCACGATCTTTATGTAACCATGTGCTTTGTTAATATAGTTAGATTATATGGTGGTTTTCCCTCTCTATCTTGTTGTGATAAATTGAGTCTTGCTCTCTGAGGTTTCATTATGTTGGATTGAATATTGGACTTGAGATCACTTGATGTATATCTTGCATGTGGATATCTGTGGTGACAATGGGCTATTCTATTGAATCATTTGATATATGTTTTGGTAATCAACTTGCGGATTTCCGTGGTGACATTGGTGCAATCTAGGCACATAGGTTGATACACATTTTCCTCCTACTTTCTATCATAGAAACTCTAGAGTGATTCTTTGTGGCACGTTGAGGGATTTTTATATGATTCAATTATGTTAGCATTGTTGAGAGATTGCACTAGTGAAAGTATGAACCCTAGGCCTTGTTTTCAAGCATTGCAATACCGTTTGTGCTCACTTTTATTAATTGTTACCTTGCTGTTTTTATTTATTCAGATTATAAAAAGATATTTCTACCGTCCGTATTACACTTGTAGCACCATATCTTCGCCGAACTAGTGCACCTATAGAATTGACAACTGTATTGGGTGTGTTGGGGACACAAGAGACTCCTTGTATTTTGATTATTGTGTTGATTGAGAGAGATCATCGTACACCTGCCACGGATTGATAAAACCTTAGGGTTATCCACTTGAGGGAAATTTGTTGATGTCCTACAACTCTGCGCTTGGAGGCCCAACAGAGTCTACAAGAACAAAAGTTGTGTTGTAGACATCACTGCCCAAGAAGGTTAGAAGAGGGTTCTGGGGAAAGAAGTGGGAAGAGGAGAAGGCTAAGTGAAAAGGGGCAATGGAAAAGATGAAGATGAGGTTTGAGGACATCTTGGCGAAGAAGGAGACATATGTCAAGTGCTCCGACATCAAGGAGGGATGGGCTGAGAGGTTTAACATGTGGATGGCGGTGACCAAGAAGAAGCTCAAGTTCGAAGAAAGGAAGGTTGAGATCGTGCCCGCTTCAAATGACATGAAGGTGTTGATCTTGAAGATGGAGGAGTTGGATGACGATGCAATGATGATCGTGTGAGCCGTCTGTGTGGGGATGTTGAAATGCATGGCGGGCGAGCTGGAGGCCACCGAGAATGAGGTGGGTGGGGAGAAGGAGCCGGTGCGAGAGTGAGCATGGAGGCTCGAACAGCCGGCCCGGCTTGGCAAAAAATCCATTTTTTACACGAATTGTTAGACTGATATTCTTTTGTGATTGGGCATGTAAAAACTATGCATAGTAGCCTCTTTTTACTTGCGATTGGACACTCGCTATGTGATTGGGCGCTATGCATTTGAATTTCAAATTGGGCAGACCTAGATGGATATTTAGGGGATGCAATTGGTTGGTCGGCTCACATAACTGTTCGCAGACTGGTCCCCACCTGTATAGGGGTCGGTGTTGAAGATGCCCTTAGTTAAGTTGACTCCTAAAAATAGAAGAATATATTTTTTCCTTTTATCATGCATGGACATATATTATCAACCTCATGTATATAACACGTGCGCGGGTGTGAAACACCATTAGAACCAACTCTTGGTAAGGCATGAAGTCTGGAACCTAGGTGTATATGCACCCATTTTTTAGGAAACAATTAGTAATTATAAAAAATATTGAAAAAACATGATTTTTTGGCAACAAACATGATCAAGGGTTCGCTAAGGAATGACTTTAATGGTATTGTGGGCAAAAATAACAAAGTTGGGACTATATTGAGCTTACTATTGATACTTGAGAGACATGTATATTTTCACCTCTAACTCATGCCTAGTTTAATTTGCAACCCTAAACTTCAAAACACATTAGGACACAACCGAACTATCAATAATATTTACTTTGCCCTATGATACCATTGTGAGGTGGTTTTGGCCCCATTGACCATCCAGTCAGCAAGCCACGTCAGCGCACATTTCATTTTCTTCCCATTTTTTGCCAAATTTTGTCAAAAAAATCGAAGTTTACCGAAAAATAGAAAAAAATTGTGAGATCAAGCAAACAATACTTAGCATTATATTTAGTACTTTTTTTCTTGATTTTACATAATGTTTTCAATTTTTAAAACTTTCAATTACTTACAAATTTTGTCTTTTGCGGAAAGGTCGATCGGATTTCTTCGTTGGCGAGTTTTTTTATGCGAGCACAACAAAATATCAAGGTTGTTGTCAAACAATTTCAGGTTTTTTTAGCTTTTCCACAATATCTATTTTTTGGGGGGCATATCAGGTGCATACAGACCCAGATTCGTCCATGTATTTTGCTGAAGTTATATGGGTAACCCAGAAAATTTGGTTATGGCCCTAGGGATGTTTTTTTCCTGATTGCTACATTCTCGCTCATGATCTGTGACAAACAAAAAAAGATGAGAATTTCTAAATATGATTTAAGTATATGTACACCCGTACATGTATGTGAATTCCACAAGTACGTGCCATGGGAAACGGCCAGCTACACATGCACGGCGCGAATCAACCTGTGGTTGAGTTGGTTAGGTGGACAGTGGTATCCCCAACCCACCAGGGTTCAAATCCTGGTGCTCGCATTATTCCTGGATTTATTTCAGGATTTCCGGCGATGCGCTTTCAGTGGGAGGAGACGTTCCCGTCGACGACGAGGCGCCTACGGTGACTTCGTAAATCTCAAGATGATATGCCGGCTCAGTCTCTCGGAGGTGCTCATAGGGGTAGGGTGTGCGTGTGTGCGTTCATAGGGATGAGTGTATGCGCGTGTATATGAGCGCTTGTGTCTGTACTGATGCTAAAAAAAAGCTACACATGCACGGGCCACCTCGGCAGCTTGGCTACCTCCATCCATCTAGTTTTTTCTGACAACAGAGATCGAGTCAACCTTCCTTGTGTGAGATTAAGGCCAGATATAAAGGGACAAGACGCACTACCAGGACCTTACCAAATATGTTCAAAGTGCTTTTGTCAGTCCGAGGAGTATTCATGAAAACTTCAAATTTCTGTATAATGCTGCCAGGATACTTCATCGCAAGACAACTCCAGCGATGCTTATGAAATTGATATCTCCAAAACCTTTGATCCCCTTTCTTGAGATTTCATCACCCAATTGTTGATTATGAGAGGCTTTGGTAGGCGTTGGTGCTCCTGGATTAGTGATCTACTGTGCACAACATCGCCCTCTATGCTAGTCAACGGTGAGACTTGTGAGCTTTTCACGCTTGACCACAACATTAGGCAAGGTGACCCATCTGTCCCAGGTGCTTTTCATCTGGCAATGGACATGTTGTAGGCTATGCTTCAATGAGCGATTTAGTGCAACTTGGTATCAGGCTTGGGTTTCGTTGGCGACATTCCGGGGGCTTCCTTCTTCGCGGATGACGCACTCATCTTCTACAGACCTTATCGAGGGACATGGAGGTGATCTTGCCATTCTAAAGATTTTTGGAGAGGCTACTAGTATTTACATCAATCTGCAAAAGAGCACTATTGTGTGCATTAGGAGTGATGATTCTATCTCTGCTGATGTGTCACGACAGTTTCTCCGGTCAACTAAGGCAATTCCCCTTTCAGTACCTTGGGCTACCATTATTGATCTTTAGACTACATTATTAGGATATTTTACCACTCATCGACAAATACTCTGTTAAGATGCAAAGGATGGAAACCAAAGTTGTTGGCTCCAGCTGGACGATTAACACTAACACGATTGGTGCTCGTGGCTCTATCAATTCACTTCTTATCCGTTCGACCATTGTCGGTGGGTGCGCTCGAGATTATTAGTAGGAGATGCAGGGGTTTCAACTGGAAGGGAAATTGGCGGTGCGAATTGTCTTCTGCCATGGCTAAGAGTGTGCATGCCTAAGGCATGTGGTAACCTGGGGGTGCTGAACTTGAAATAGTTTGGATTTGCTCTCTGCTGCCAGTGGCCCTTCTTGCGATGGGATGCCGAGGATAGGCCATGCCATCTGCTGCCCAACACTCTTGAAAAAGGAGGTCTAGTCCATCTTCAAAGTTGCATCTTCGATCTGATTAGGGGGCAGTTAGATAGCTAAATTCTGGACCAACAAGTGGCTGACAGAAAGGAGCTCTGTTGAGGATATGGCTCCCGCCTTATTCTCCTTTGCAAGGACTCTAGATGCCCTGTCAAAGACGCTCTCTTGAATTGCACATGTATTAGACATATTTTTGGACGGATTTTAGTGCAAGGCATGGCTTAGTATCTAAGAATTTGGGATTAGAATATCCTCTTATCTGATGGTGTTCCAGGTCACTTGGTCTGGAAGTTCATGGATGGCCACCAGTTCTCGGCCAATAGTGCCTACAACATGTTCTTTGCTGCCAATTTACGCTTTGCCTGCAGTAAACCGATCTAGAAATCTAAGGCCCCTCCAAGATGTAAATTCTTTATGTGGATTGTGGTTCACCACAAGTGTTTGACGACGGTCAATCTAGAGCATAGGGCCTTCTATTCGCAGCTGCTCACCGTGCCTCTCGACGCCCGAATACTGCACCCATCTCTTCGTGCATTGTCGTTCCACTCAGCAAGTGTGGCTGAGGTTTAGAGGCTAGACATGTGCTAACTTCGAAGTACCAGATGATCATGTTGTCAGTACTAAAGATTGGTGGTTGAGTGCTCGGAAGGAGGTTCCCAAGCCTGTGCGTCATAATTTTGACACCATAATCATCCTTCTTCACTCGAGAATCTGGACAGAGTGGAATGCTAGGATTTTTGAGCAAGTGGCTAGCAGTGTTGATGGGGTGCTTGATCTAATCATAGAGGATATTAGAGTTTGGAAGGCAGCTGGTTGTGTTGGCGATCATCTTTGAGTTGTTTTCCCTTCTTCTTGTGGTTTTTAACCTATTGTAGGCCTTGTTTTACTCCCCCCTATGACAGTCAACCTCCCTTGTGTCTAGGTTGTTCGAAGATGAACAATACTTAAAAAAACATAGATGGTTAACAACCAAACTTGCTGTTAAATTTATATTTATTTTGTCAAATTTATCACTTCTTGGTGAAAATATCCGCTCTCTGCCCGTAAATGTGGGTTTCACACGCACATATTCTGCCTAGCATAATAAAACATGTTCTCCAACTAAAATTTATCTTTTAAGTTACCTAACTAGTTGGGAAAGCTATAAGGGAAATATTTATTTTTGTCCGACTTATCCAAGCGATTTGAAGCCACCTAGAGTGATCGACACGCGTCTCTTGGCTCCAGCCCAATGCACCATTGCAGCATCAAGTGCTTCATCTGAGCTCCGAGAGCACCGGAAGTCTTAGATGAAGCACTCTATGCTGCAATGGAACCCTCGTTGGCAGCTCTGGGTGATGCGATGCAGCGCTCGCCGGCATCTATCGGAGCTACGATGCAGCGCTTGGTGTTGCAATGGAGTGCTCATCAGCGGCTGCGGTGCTGCGATGCAGTGCTTGTCGGGGGTCTATTGGAGTTGTGATGCAGCGCATGGTGCTGCAAATGGAGCTTTCTCGGGCGGCTCCAGTGCTTCGTTGCAACGCTCGATGCTGCAATGGAGCGCTCATCGGTGACTTCCCGGTGTTATGATGGAGCACTAGGCGATAGCTCCTTGCAGCGCTAACCGGCGGCCAGCCGCTATGCTTTGCAGCGGCGACTGCGGGGATGCTACGCAGCAGCGATGAGTTATTACCTTGCTACAACCCGACGAGATCGAAGCAGGAGGGCTGATTGGAGTGACGGGAAGAAGAACGACATGTCTGCGTTGACCTATCCAAGGGATGAGAGGAACTGGATCAGATGGCTGGCGACCCAACCGATATCTCTAGGAAATCAGTCGGTTGATGCCTAGCAGCACCCCAGATATATGCCCCTCCCAACCCATGGGTCCCACATGCAAACGATTATACCAAATACATATGTTGTGTGTGTGTGTGTGTGGAGGACATGTGCTATCTATGTGGAGAAGTTTTTATATAGGACATCGATGGTCCAGATCCTGAAAACAGGTGTCTTATGCATTCGTCTACTCAATGATTAATCCACCAAGTTTTGAATGTTAGGATGTTCACATATACATACGGGCAATTACACTCGGTAGGAGTGCTCTATTCCTAAATAATTGCAACCCACTATATACTTTTCCTCTCCATGTAGGCATGCCGCATCAACAAGTCATGCATGTTGTGACAAGTAATATATTTTTTGCACTAATCTATCCATGCAGCCATGCCACCTCATCAATTATGAATGTCAATCATAAGTTAATATGTTCGCATTGATTATTCTGTAGTTACGATCTCATGGGTGGTATGTGTTGGAAGCTTCGACAAAATGTATGTAGTTCATGATTCAAATTGTTGCTAAAAGTAGCATCTGGTTAATTTCAATCCAAAAAGTTTTCTGTTGCATCCATCATTTTGCTACATACTTCGTATAGTTTATTGTTTTGAAAATCTAAACTAAGTGCACTCTCACATTTGATTTTGTAGTATCTTGAGTTCTTTAGCATCTATTTATGGATTTGTTTAACAAAATTTCTACAACAACGCTCAGGGTATCTAGTTTAGCAGATTTCGCCAACCAATTTCCGTACTACCATGTCATTTTCTTAATTGAGATAAAAATGTTATCATGGGCCATAGCTATAGCTAGCTAACTAACCAGAAGAGTATATTATCATGGGCCATAGCTATAGCCAGCTAACTAACCAAGCATGATTAACATCTAAAAAAACAATAGGAGGAAGGTGCTGTTTTTTTCTCAAATCCAAACATGTAAAGATTCCTTCTCTTTTCAGGTGGCTGGATGGATGGCTCCAAGTGTGGAGGTCCTTCTAAGGGTACATAGGAGGTAGCAATTAATAGTTGTACTCTTTCCAATATTTGGACAAGGGATACCCCAAAGGAACCATACAACCCTGTGCATTTTATATTATTGGACAGGTGTACGGCTGTTTGGAAACATGTTAGGTGTCGTAGTGCAATTGGTTAGAATTAATGTTGACTGTGAAGGAACAATATGTATATGCATGGCTTTTCAGTAATGTATAATAATGTATCCTTTGCAAAGTAAAATGAATCTTGAAAAAGGGAGAATGTGGTGTGCAATTAAATTGAGCTAAGCACAATTGTATCTTTCTAGCTTTTGTGAGTTACTGATTTTATTTATTCTCACTTTTGTTGAACTATTCTTTGTTTTACTAAGTTTGCTCCATTATGTGTGTGTGGGTAGGTGTGTGGGGGGGGGGGGGGGGGGGGGGGGGGGGGGGGGGGGGGGTAGCTAAATAATGTAGTTATTGTATGGTGTTCGAGATAACAAGAACAAAGTGTGCCTTTCTCACATTAAGGTTTGAAATTAATACAATAAACCGTACAATTATTTAAAAAACAAGATTTTGCTGGCCTTTGATCTGAGTCATTGACCCAATTCTATAATTATCCATCCAGTAGTTATAGATAAATTATACGTGATACTCTTTTTTACACATGAGATTGTTGATTTTGAGCTTACAATTTTTTTTAAGTTGACACTTTGTTTTAAAAAGTTGCATGTCTTCGCTCTCCAGTTTTTAATATTATCTTCCTGACAATGTTTTTAGTTTTGTCGTGATGATAGATACATATATGTGGGCTTAAAATGCTTTATGCTTGTAATATATTTGGTACATACGAGCATTCCTTAGAAAAGTGACAAATTACATGTTGTTTTTTAAACCATTTCATTTCAAAATACTAAAGTGAGAGTACATGCAAAATTTTGGTAAGTTCACTTGTAATATCAAGCGAACGATATGTTTCCCATATTCCAATTATGTTAGTCAAAGGTGACTTGCATGTGAATGGTTGCTGGTAACTTATAAAATAGTAATAAAGTTTGTAGATAAATACCCACTATGTGTAATCATTGGTCATTTATGTTATATTAAGCATGCAAGGGTGAGATCTCACGGTGGGTCCCTGTTACAAGCTAGCACCCATCCAATTTCATGTTAAGACAAGAGCACAGACAACTGTCCATGCCAATTCAGATCTGCACTCTTTTATCCACGCACAGTTTTAGAGTTTTTCTATTTTGTACTATTGCAATCCGTCCAATGGGTAGGTGCATATGCGTATAATATAATAAATAGATGTGATGTAAGTCAATCTATGGTTGGATGGTTAGTAGGACAGTGATATTTCCGTCCATCGGAGTTTAAGTCCTAAATTTACTGGTGCTCATAATTTCCTGAATTTATTTCATGTCTTCCGGAAATGTCCGTTCAATGGGAAGACATGTTCACATCGCCTACAAAGGCTTGCTGACTTCATCAATCTTAAAATGGTGTGTCGGCTTAGTCTCTCAGAAGTGCTTATAGAAGTGAGTGTATGAGCATCTATGTCTGTACTATGTTAAAAAGATGAGCACAATCGGATGCCTCAAAGCATCTAATTAGAAAATAATGTAGCACAGTTTGTCTTCGGTATACGGAACACCTAGTTTTTATTTTCTATTCCAAAAGGAAATAAGTAAGGTTTTTACCAAAAAAAAATGCATCCTAAACTAGGGAGTCACCTTGCCCAGTAAATGTCAATAGGCATGCACCATGTGTGGAAATTCAGTTTTACAAATATGTGCGTGAGAGGATAGGAAGAAAACAGGGGCAAGTTTGTAGAGGTTGTACAAAAAGAGTATATTTCCCTTAATCCAACGGCAAACAATGTCAACACTACATGGTGTAGTACTACTATTTCTGGTAAACAAAAATTTCTATCACACAGTATTATCTCATTCAGTAGCGTGTCGCGGTTTCTGGCAAAGTGGGTTCATACCAGCAAGACACCGGACGTATGGTTGTAATGATGTCTGAAAGCTATTTTTTAGACGACCAAACAACGAAGAATGGAATATACCTAACAAAAAACTTGCTCGTTTTGAACATTTTCTGTCCCACAAACAGAATCGTCACCCGCTAGATCACTCAACGAGGCACTGTTTAAAGCACCGGCATTAATTCCCATTTTAAAAAATGTGACGATTCGTTTTACCGTTCTCTGATTTATAGAGATTTTTTGCATTGTGTATGGTCTCATCTCGTACAAAAACCATAATATTTAATGCCTATTATATTTTGACTTTTGAAGACAATGTTTAACTATTTGATGATGTCATTTGTGGAAAGGAAAACTGGAACATGAGATTCATCACGATAAAAACAGGGCAGCTCTCCTCGTGGAAAGGAGAGAACGGGACAACTCATCGATTAGCGTGGTTTCTCCGATGCTCCGAGAACATATCTAATCTTTCCATATTATTTCGGTTCTATTACATGTTGCTCTCGAGCCATGTGAATAGAAGTAATAGTAAGAAAACCGTATTATGAGTTCTTTTAGACAAAATTTACATTCAGATTAAGGAATAAAAATATTTTTTCTGTGAACTAGTGTGTTGGCTACTCGGAGCATAATTTATCCTCTTCTTTCTTAAGTTGTAGCTTGCGTTGCACGCGCGAGTCCCGTTTGTCCCAGCTAAGGCAGCAACCTCGGGATCCTCACCACCATCACAAAGTCGCTCGCTCGATCATGCATCACCCTCTTTGTTGTGTTTCTTTCCTTGTCCCCTTCAACACTGCAACCTGTTTTTCTGCACATAATATACTGCCTACTGAAGGGCCATATGGATTACATTTGGATCGCGTGCTTTTGTTTTACTTGTGCAGTTATAGTGCCCTCGTGCAACAGTGATAGCACGTATATTACCTTTTGCTTTTCTCTTCGCCTTTTTGTAAGACCTACATGAATGCCATATATCGTACCGACGCCACTGCACGCTGTTCCTTCATATATTATTGTTTCTGAAAAGGAAGAATACGGCCGAGCTCTGTACCATGTGATGCATACAACCATAATCCTTTATATATTTGGAACCTGTTCAATATGCTAAAGAGAGCATATGTTTTATTATGGCCACTTTGGCTTTGTAAAATGATTTGTTTTTTATGGCAAAAACTCTACTCCTTTGCATGTTATTATTTTCCCTTGTATGCACTCGCTCGTAAGTGGTATATGCTACACCAAATGAAGTACTAACCATTGTTCAGGGTGGTGTGTATGCAGTTGGAACAGGTGGTCAGGGAGGTTTTTACCCAACATAGGTGTCAGTATCTACTTTTTGCCGATATATTTATTGTTGTTGTTGTTGTTGTTGTTGTTGTTGTTGTTGTTGTGTTGTTAACTTTTATACTAAGTATATACCTCTATCTCCACATATACGCAACATGTATCAATCTCTGGCCTCATCCATATATTAGAGGCAGCCTTCTCCCTTATGAACACTAGTCGAAAACACAAAACACTAATCTCCTCTTTGTTTTATATGGTACAAGAGCTATCTTCCACATAGTTTCATTTCTTCGTCTTTCTCGAGCACTACAATGTTCTCTTTCGCTCACTCGTCAACATCAACCTCACACGGGATATTTTTTGTCCTTCAAAAGGCACAATGTTTCCCTGCCTCCGCAGATATCATCTGTTCGGCTACATACATGGGTCAGCTGGCACTCATGAAGCATGTAGTTTGTCTAGAGTTTGATAGCAATACGAGACGTGTCTACACAACCCATCTTATGATGCTCGGTATGAGTAGGACCAACTCATCATCAGCTTCATGCTCTCTTTCGCTGCTGTCGGATTTTCTAGTACAAGCAGCAAGTGCACCCACATTCACGGGCCTCTGTACTCTTATTGGGAGTATGTTCACTTCTCAATCAAAAGCCAAGACCATGAGGTGTGCATGCACCTAGCCACACTACGGAACAGGGACCTCACGATGACTTAGTACTTCGGAAAGGTGAAGGGACTCATCGATTCGCTCGCAACACTGAGGAACCACTTATTAGGTGAAGATATTACCTCATGCATCATTCCTAGCCTCAACGCGGGACTTCAATCTACTCATCACATACATCGCGTAGAGGACCGACAAGGTGCCCCGCAGGGAGCTCTACTACCAACTCCTGAATCTTGAGGTGGTCTATCACTAGAAACCTCACAACACGGGGCAGATATCAGTCATCCGCAAACATTGTGTCACAAGGGTGCAACAACAAGGGAAGTATCGAGCATTGGTCATTGTCGATGGTAAGTCAAAACATTATCATCCTGCCTCCATTCAATGCCAAAGAGGGCTCACAAAGCCCAAGGACACCCAACCAACATCAAGAGGAGCTCCACCGCCTAATGAAGAGGCTTACCATCATAAGACCTCAAGGAAAGTGGAAACACTCTACGAACATAGGAAAATGGTCAAATGTGTTGTATACCACACCATGCCCGACTCCTATGCATGTACGCCTCAACGCACCAACATGCATGCCTTCCATAACCAGTGATATATAAGGGGTACCAGTGGCACCATGGAAAGGGAGCTCTCCCTCCCCATAGTTTTGCATGTACCACATAGAAGGATGTTGATGGTTAATAATCCAATCTCTACCATCTTTAGAACTCGTTGGGTCCCTCCCTTGACATTTTAATCCTTTGTAATACCCACACGTTTAAACCAATAAAGAGGTTGGGCAACTCGCTCCCAGGAGGCTCCCCCGATTGGGCCGTTCCTGACCGTCTAATGGCAGTAAATTTCCCACCTCGTCTACCCTCAGCCGTTAGATCTTCGTTGTATGTTTTACCTCATTCATTTTTAAACATGTGTATGACCTGTGGGCCAACTCGTTGGTGGGGCTGTTGTGTCTTGGCTGGGTGCGGGGTGGAAGGGTGTGATTGGCTGTTCCTTCCGGAGAGCCCATTGGGCACAACCGCACGAACCCTACCCCCAATCCACTCCATCCTCGTCCCCCTCCCTCCCTCATCCGCCGCCGCACTCCCTCCTCCTCTGACGTCCCAGCGCACTCGCCTCCGGTCTTACCTGGCCCTTGATGCCGGCCTTATCGGCATGCCGAGGTGACACAGCGATGGCTGCGCTTAACACCGTCCTTCGTGACCCGACCGCGGCAAACCCTAGTATAAGGAAAGAGCAAGGTAGGAATTAGGGTTTTTAGTCATCTTACCCATCCTGGGGGCCTACTAACATGGTCTACTAACATGGCGTCCCCTCAACTAAAAATTCCACGTACTCCCTCCCTAATACCACCGTTAGGATCGATGTAAAATCCCTCGACCTTCGTGGCTACAGCCAAAGTCGGGGCGGCGGCTATAGGTGTGATAGTTTTGACGATCACGCTCACTTCTATCTCAACAAGAAGTCAGTGCATGCGGCAATTATGTGCTGCCACCAATATGGCCATGGCTTCCAATGCGAGGATACACACACCATTGACTATATTGCTACTCACCCCTGTGACATCGAGACTAACTGGTATACATATACCAGTGTGATGGGCCATATCATCACGAGCAATCTCAAACGTTTAATCATGAAGAACATGTACAAGGGAAAGGGTCAAGTGCTATTGTTCGCTCTAGAATTTGTACTCACAATATCCACCTAAATAGTACTCTACACGTACCTAAAGTTTCTCGCAATTTGTTATTTGTTCATTGCTTAACCTTTAAAAATAACTATTTTGATGAGTATCATTCTCATTCTTTTTGTTTTAAGGATTTTTTTCAAAAGAGGGTTATGCTTGAGCGGCTATGAATCCCTATCCAGAGTTGTGGCATAACCGTTTTGGTCAAATGTCATTTGCGGCAGATCATGAAATTCTTACTGAGGGAGTCTTGGATTAGGGGGTCTCCAGACAGCCAGACTATATCCTTTGGCCGGACTGTTGGACTATGAAGATACAAGATTGAAGACTTCATACCGTGTCCGGATGTGACTCTACTTGGTGTGGAAGGAAAGCTAGGCAATACGGATATTTATATCTCCTCCTTTGTAAACGACCTTGTGTAACCCTAGCCCCCTCCGGTGTCTATATAAATCAGAGGGTTTTAGTCCGTAGGACAACAGATAATCATACCATAGGCTAACTTCTAGTTTTTAGCCTCTCCGATCTCGTGGTAGATCAACTCTTTTACTACTCATATTATCAAGAATAATCAAGCAGGACGTAGGGTTTTACCTCCATCAAGAGGGCCCAAACCTGGGTAAAACATCGTGTCCCCTGCCTCCTGTTACCATCCGCCTTAGACGCACAGTTCGGGACCCCCTACCCGAGATCCGCCGGTTTTGACACCGACATTGGTGCTTTCATTGAGAGTTCCTCTGTGTCGTCGTCGTTAGGCTTGATGGCTCCTTCGGTCATCGATAGCAATGCAGTCCAGGGTGAGACTTTTCTCCCCGGACAGATCTTTGTGTTCGGCGGCTTCACACTGCGGGACAACTCGCTTGGCCATCTGGAGCAGATCGAGAGTTACGCCCCTGGACACCAGGTCAGGTTTGGAAGCTTAAACTACACGGCCGATATCCGTGGAGACTTGATCTTCGACGGATTCGAGCCCCTGCCTTGTGCGCCATACGGTCATGATGAGTATGATTTAGCTCTACCATCAGATAGTGTTTAGGAGATCGCACCGGCAACCGCTCCGACCCTCAATTCGGAACCAGCTGCGCCATCCATGGACGGGTGGATAGACCCCGCCACGGAGGCCGCACTCTCATCGGCGATCGAGCCGAGTATCGACCTTACCCTTCACGAGAGCCGTGATGCCACACTGCCGGATCCTTCCCCGGCCACGGACTCCGAACCGCCTGTGCCCGCGCCTATCAAATCCGACTGGGCGCCGATGATGGAGTTTACCTCCGCGGATATCTTTCAGCACTCGCCCTTCGGCGACATACTGAACTCATTAAGGTCTCTCTCCTTGTCGGGAGAGTCCTGGCCGAACTATGTCCGGCAGGATTGGGGTGCGGATGACGAAGAAATTCGCCACCCACCCTGTTGGAAATATGCCCTAGAGGCAAAATAAATTGGTTATTATTATATTTCCTTGTTCATGATAATCGTTTATTATCCATGCTAGAATTGTATTGATAGCAAACTCAGATACATGTGTGGATACATAGACAACACCATGTCCCTAGTAAGCCTCTAGTTGACTGGCTCGTTGATCAATAGATGGTTACGGTTTCCTAACCATGGACATTGGATGTCGTTGATAACGGGATCACATCATTAGGAGAATGATGTGATGGAGAAGACCCAATCCTAAGCCTAGCACAAAGATCGTGTAGTTCGTATGCTAAAGCTTTTCTAATGTCAAGTATCATTTCCTTAGACCATGAGATTGTGCAACTCCCGGATACCGTAGGAATACTTTGGGTGTGCCAAACGTCACAACGTAACTGGGTGGCTATAAAGGTACACTACAGGTATCTCCGAAAGTGTCTGTTGGGTTGGCACGAATCGAGACTGGGATTTGTCACTCCGTGTAAACGGAGAGGTATCTCTGGGCCCACTCGGCAGGACATCATCATAATGTGCACAATGTGATCAAGGAGTTGATCATGGGATAATGTGTTACGGAACAAGTAAAGAGACTTGCGGGTAACGAGATTGAACAAGGTATCGAGATACCGACGATCGAATCTCGGGCAAGTATCGTACCGCTAGACAAAGGGAATTGTATACGGGATTGATTGAATCCTCGACATTGTGGTTCATCCGATGAGATCATCGTGGAACATGTGGGAGCCAACATGGGTATCCAGATCCCGCTGTTGGTTATTGACCAGAGAGTTATCTCGGTCATGTCTGCATGGTTCCCGAACCCGTAGGGTCTACACACTTAAGGTTCGATAACGCTAGGGTTATAGGGAATAGATATACGTGGTTACCGAATGTTGTTCAGAGTCCCGGATGAGATCCCGGACGTCACGAGGAGTTCCGGAATGGTCCGAAGGTAAAGATTTATATATGGGAAGTCCTGTTTGGTCGCCAAAAAAGTTTCGGGTTTATCGGTAATGTACCGGGACCATCGGGAGGGTCCCGGTGGTCCACCAAGTGGGGCCACCAGCCCCGGAGGGCTGCATGGGCCAAGTGTGGGAGGGGACCAGCCCCTGGTGGGCTGGTGCGCCCCCCCCCCCACCAAGGCCCAAGGCGCAAGGGAGAGTGGAAGGGGGCAAACCCTAGGCTCAGATGGGCCTAAGGCCCACCTAGTGGTGCGCCCCCCTCTCTCCCCCCTTGGCCGCCCCCCTTAGATGGGATCTAGGCTGGCCGCCACCCCTAGGGGTGGAAACCTAGGTGGGGGCGCAGCCCCTCCCCTCCCCCTATATATACTTGAGGTTTTGGGCTGCCATAGACACGATTGAATCTCCTTCTTGGCGCAGCCCTACCCCTCTCCCTCCTCGTTTCTTGCGGTGCTTGGCGAAGCCCTGCTGGAGTACCACGCTCCTCCACCACCACCACGTCATTGTGCTGCTGCTGGATGGAGTCTTCCTCAACCTCTCCTTCTCTCCTTGCTGGATCAAGGCATGGGAGACGTCACCGGGCTGTACGTGTGTTGAACGCGGAGGTGCCGTCCGTTCGGCACTAGGATCTTCGGTGATTTGGATCACGACGAGTATGACTCCTTCAACCCCGTTCTCTTGAACGCTTCCGCTTAGCGATCTACAAGGGTATGTAGATGCACTCTCCTTCCCCTCGTTGCTGGTCTCTCCATAGATAGATCTTGGTGACACGTAGGAAAATTTTGAATTTCTGCTACGTTCCCCAACAGTGGCATCATGAGCTAGGTCTATGCGTAGTTTCTATGCACGAGTAGAACACAAAGTAGTTGTGGGCGTTGATTTTGTTCAATATGCTTACCGTTACTAGTCCAATCTTGATTCGGCGGCATTGTAGGATGAGACTGGTTCCACCGACTGACATTGTAGGATGCTTACTACCGACCTTACACGTACTCTTACGTGAGACTGGTTCCACCGACTGACATGCACTAGTTGCATAAGGTGGCTAGCGGGTGTCTGTCTCTCCCACTTTAGTCGGATCGGATTCAATGAAAAGGGTCCTTATGAATGGTAAATAGCAATTGGCATATCACGTTATGGTTTTTGCGTAGGTAAGAAACGTTCTTGCTAGAAACCCATAGCAGCCACGTAAAACATGCAAACAACAATTAGAGGACGTCTAACTTTTTTTTGCAGGGTATGCTATGTGATGTGATATGGCCAAGAATAATGTGATGAATGATATGTGATGTATGAGATTGATCATGTTCTTGTAATAGGAATCACGACTTGCATGTCGATGAGTATGACAACCGACAGGAGCCATAGGAGTTGTCTTTATTTATTGTATGACCTGCGTGTCATTGAACAACGCCATGTAATTACTTTACTTTATTGCTAACCGGTAGCCATAGTAGTAGAAGTAATAAGTTGGCGAGACAACTTCATTGAGACACAATGATGGAGATCATGATGATGGAGATCATGGTGTCATGCCGGTGACGATGATGATCATGGAGCCCCGAAGATGGAGATCAAAGGAGCAATATGATATTGGCCATATCATGTCACTATTTGATTACATGTGATGTTTATCATGTTTATACATCTTATTTGCTTAGAACGACGGTAGCTTAAATAATATGATCCCTCACTAAAATTTCAAGAGAAGTGTTCTCCCTAACTGTGCACCGTTGCGAAAGTTCGTCGTTTCGAAGCACCACGTGATGATCGGGTGTGATAGATTCTTACGTTCGAATACAACGGGTGTTGACGAGCCTAGCATGTACAGACATGGCCTCGGAACACATGCGAAACACTTAGGTTAACTTGACGAGCCTACATTTACAGACATGGCCTCGGAACACAAGAGACCGAAAGGTCGAGCATGAGTCGTATGGTAGATACGATCAACATGAAGATGTTCACCGATGATGACTAGTCCGTCTCACGCGATGATCGGACATGGCCTAGTTGACTCGGATCATGTAATCACTTAGATGACTAGAGGGATGTCTATCTGAGTGGGAGTTCATAAGATGAACTTAATTATCCTGAACATAGTCAAAAGGTCTTCACAAATTATGTCGTAGCTCGCGCTTCAGTTCTACTGTTTAGATATGTTCCTAGAGAAAAATTAGTTGAAAGTTGATAGTAGCAATTATGAAGACAGTAGAAGGCTTATGTCCTTAATGCACCGCTCAGTGTGCTGAACCTCGAACGTCGTCTGTGGATGTTGCGAACATCTGGCATACACGTTTTGATGACTACATGATAGTTCAGTGCGTAATGCTAAATGGTTTAGAATTGAGGCACCAAAGACGTTTTTGAAACATCGCAGAACATATGAGATGTTCCAAGGACTGAAATTGGGATTTCAGGCTCGTGCCCATGTCAAGAGGTATAAGACCTCCGACGATTTTCTTAGCCTACATAATAAGGGAGAAAAGCTCAATCTTGAGCTTGTGCTCAGATTGTCTGAGTACAACAATCGCTTGAATCGAGTGGGAGTTGATCTTCCAGATGAAATAGTGATGGTTCTCCAAAGTCACTGCCACCAAGCTACTAGAGCTTCGTGATGAACTATAACATATCAGGGATAGATATGATCCTTGAGCTATTCGCGACACCGCGAAAGTAGAAATCAAAAGGGAGCATCAATCGTTGATGGTTAGTAAAACCACTAGTTTCAAGAAGGGCAAGGGCAAGAAAGGGATACTTCATGGAACAACAAATCAGTTGCTGTTCTAGTGAAGAAACCCAAAGTTGAACCCAAGCCCGAGACTAAGTGCTTCTGTAATAAGGGGAACAGTCACTGAAGCAGAACCACCCTAGATACTTGGTGGATGAGAAGGCTGGCAAGGTCGACAGAAGTATATTGGATATGCATTATAATGTGTACTTTACTAGTACTCCTAGTAGCACCAAGGTATTAGATACCGGTTCGGTTGCTAAGTGTTAGTAACTCGAAACAAAAGGCTACGGAATAAACGGAGACTAGCTAAAAGGTGAGATGACGATATGTGTTGGAAGTATTTCCAAGGTTGATCAAATATCATACGCTCCCTCTACCATCGAGATTGGTATTAAAACCTAAATAATTGTTATTTGGTGTTTGCATTGAGCATAGAAATGATTGGATTATGTCTATCGCGATCCGGTTATTCATTTAAGGAGAATAATGGTTAGTCTGTTTATTTGAATAATACCATCCCGATCGTAGTGATACACATTTTCATGCCAAAGGTATAAGATAGTAATGATAGTACCACACAAATGTGGCACTGCAATTTGAGTCATATTGGTATAAAATGCATGAAGAAGCTCCATGTTGATGGAACTTTGGACTCACTCATTTTTGAAAGGATTGAGACATGCGAACCATGTTTGTTGGTAGATATGCATGAAGAAACTCTATACAGATGGATCGTTTGGACTCACTTGATTTTGAATCACTTGAGACATGCAAATCATACCACATGGGAAAGATGACTGAAAGCCTCGTTTTTAGTAAAATGGAACAAGAAAGCAACTTGTTGGAAGTAATACATCTTGATGTGCGCAGTCCAATGAGTGCTGAGGCATGTAGTGGATATCGTTATGTTCTTACTTCACAGATGATTTGAGTAGATACTGAGTATATTTACTTGATGAAACATAAGTCTGGATTATTGAAAGGTTCAAGTAATTTCAGAGTGAAGTTGAACATCGTCGTGACAAGAGGATAAAATGTCTATGATATGATCGTAGAGATGAATATCTGAATTACGAGTTTGGCACAGAATTAAGACATTGTGGAAATTGTTTCACAACCGATATAGCCTGGAACACCATAGTGTGATGGTGTGTCCGAACATCATAACTGCACCCTATTGGATATGATGCATACCACGATGTCTCTTATCGAATTACCACGATAGTTTATGGGTTAGGCATTAGAGACAACCACATTCACTTTAAATAGGGCACCACGTAATTCCGATGAGATGACACCGTATGAACTATGGTTTAGAGAAACCTAAGCTGTCATTTCTTAAAAGTTTGGGGCTGCAACGCTTATGTGAAAAAGTTTCAGGCTGATAAGCTAGAACCCAAAGCGGATAAATGCATCTTCATAGGACACCCAAAACAGTTGGGTATACCTCCTATCTCAGATCTGAAAGCAACAAGGGATTGTTTCTAGAATCAGGTCCTTTCTCGAGGAAAAGTTTTTCTCGAAAGAATTGAGTGGGAGGATGGTGGATACTTGATGAGGTTATTGAACCGTCTCTTCAACTAGTGTGTGGCAGGGCACAGGGAGTTGTTCCTATGGCACCTACACCAATTGAAGTGGAAGCTTATGATAGTGATCATGAAACTTCAGATCAAGTCACTACCAAACCTCGTGGGATGACAAGGATGCGTACTAATTCAGAGTGGTACGTAATCCTGTCTTGGAAGTCATGTTGCTAGACAACAATGAACCTACGAGCTATGGAGAAGCGATGGTGGGCCTGGATTCCAAAATGGCTCGAGGCCATATAATCCGAGAGAGGATCCATATATGAAAACAAAGTGTAGACTTTGGAAGAACTACTTGATGGTCGTAAGGCTATTAGGTACATATGGATTTTAAAAGGAAGACGGACAATGATGGTAAGTATCACCATTAAGAAATCTCAACTTGTCGTTAAGATGTTTTCCGACAAGTTCAAGGAGTTGACTACGATGAGACTTTCTCATTCGTAGCGATGCTAAGAGTCTGTTGGAATTATATTAGCGATTACTGCATTATTTATGAAATCTTGCAGACAGGATGCCAAAACATTATTTCCTCGACGATTTTCTTGAGGAAAGGTTGTATGTGATACAACCGGAAGGTTTTGTCAATCCTGAAAGATGCTAAGAAGTATGCAAAGCTCTAGCAATCCTTCTAAGGACTGGAGTAAGCATCTCGGAGTTGGAATGTATGCTTTGATGAGATGATCAAAGTTTTTGGGTGTATACAAAGTTTATGAGAAACTTGTATTTCCAAAGAAGTGAGTGGGAGCACTATAGAATTTCTGATGAGTATATGCTGTTGACATTTTGTTGATCAGAAATGACGTAGAATTTCTGGAAAGCATATAGGGTTATTTGGAAGGTGTTTTTCAATGGAAAGCCTGGATTGAGCTACTAGAACATTGAGCATCAAGATCTATATGGATAGATCAAAACGCTTAATGGTACTTTCAAATGAGCACATACCTTGACATGATCTTGAAGGTGTTCAAGATGGATCAGTCAAAGAAGGAGTTCTTGCCTGAGTTGTAAGGTATGAAGTTAAGACTTAAAGCTCGACCATGGCAGAAGAAAGAGGAAGGACGAAGGTCGTCCCCTATGATTTTGTCATAGGCTCCATACGGTATGCCATGCTGAGTACCACACCTGATGTGTGCCTTGCCACATATTTGGCAAGAGGGTACAAAGGTGATCTAGGAGTAGATCACCAGATAGCGGTCTAAATTATGCTTAGAGGAATAAGGATATGTTTCTCGGTTATGGAGGTAATGAAGAGTTCGACGTAAAGAGTTACGTCGATGCAAGCTTAACACCTATCTGGATAGCTCTAAGTAGAGATACCGGATACGTATAATGGAGCAACAATTTAGAATAGCTCCAAGTAGAACGGTTATTTGAAATGGCTCCAAATGTAGCGTAGTAGTTGCATCTACAAGATGACATAGAAATTTGCGAAGTACATACGGATCTGAATGCTGCAGACCCGTTGACTGAAACCTCTCTCACAAGCATAACATGATCAAACCCAGAACTCTTTGGGTGTTAGTCACATGGGGATGTGACCTTGAGTGTTAATCACATATCAATGTGAATTGGATTATTGACTCTAGTGCAAGTGGGAGACTGTTGGAAATATGCCCTAGAGGCAATAATAAATTGGTTATTATTATATTTCCTTGTTCATGATAATCGTTTATTATCCATGCTAGAATTGTATTGATAGGAAACTCAGATACATTGTGGATACATAGACAACACCATGTCCCTAGTAAGCCTCTAGTTGACTGGCTCGTTGATCAATAGATGGTTACGGTTTCCTGAACATGGACATTGGATGTCGTTGATAACGGGATCACATCATTAGGAGAATGATGTGATGGGCAAGACCCAATCCTAAGCCTAGCACAAAGATCGTGTAGTTCGTATGCTAAAGCTTTTCTAATGTCAAGTATCATTTCCTTAGACCATGAGATTGTGCAACTCCCAGATACCATAGGAATACTTTGGGTGTGCCAAACGTCACAACGTAACTGGGTGGCTATAAAGGTACACTACAGGTATCTCCGAAAGTGTCTGTTGGGTTGGCATGAATCGAGACTGGGATTTGTCACTCCGTGTAAACGGAGAGGTATCTCTGGGCCCACTCGGTAGGACATCATCATAATGTGCACAATGTGATCAAGGAGTTGATCACGGGATGATGTGTTACGGAACGAGTAAAGAGACTTGCCGGTAACGAGATTGAACAAGGTATCGAGATACCGACGATCGAATCTCGGGCAAGTATCATACCGCTAGACAAAGGGAATTGTATACGGGATTGATTGAATCCTCGACACCGTGGTTCATCCGATGAGATCATCGTGGAACATGTGGGAGCCAACATGGGTATCCATATCCCTATGTTGGTTATTGACCAGAGAGTTATCTCGGTCATGTCTGCATGGTTCCCGAACCCGTAGGGTCTACACACTTAAGGTTCAATGATGCTAGGGTTATAGGGAATAGATATACATGATTACCGAATGTTGTTCGGAGTCCCGGATGAGATTCCGGACGTCACGAGGAGTTCCGGAATGGTCCGGAGGTAAAGATTTATATATGGGAAGTCCTGTTTTGGTCGCTGGAAAAGTTTCGGGTTTATCGGTAATGTACCGGGACCACCGGGAGGGTCCCGGTGGTCCACCAAGTGGGGCCACCAGCCCCGGAGGGCTGCATGGCCAAGTGTGGGAGGGGACCAGCCCCTGGTGGGCTGGTGCGCCCCCCCCCCACCAAGGCCCAAGGCGCAAGGGAGAGTGGAAGGGGGCAAACCCTAGGCTTAGATGGCCCTAAGGCCCACCTAGTGGTGCGCCCCCCTCTCTCCTCCCTTGGCCGCCCCCCTTAGATGGGATCTAGGCTGGCCGCCACCCCTAGGGGTGGAAACCTAGGTGGGGGCGCATCCCCTCCCCTCCCCCTATATATACTTGAGATTTTGGGCTGCCATAGACACGATTGAATCTCCTTCTTGGCGCAGCCCTACCCCTCTCCCTCCTCGTCTCTTGCGGTGCTTGGCGAAGCCCTGCTGGAGTACCACGCTCCTCCACCACCACCACGCCGTCGTGCTGCTGCTGGATGGAGTCTTCCTCAACCTCTCCTTCTCTCCTTGCTGGATCAAGGCATGGGAGACGTCACCGGGCTGTACGTGTGTTGAACGCGGAGGTGCCGTCCGTTCGGCACTAGGATCTTCGGTGATTTGGATCACGACGAGTACGACTCCTTCAACCCCGTTCTCTGGAATGCTTCCGCTTAGCGATCTACAAGGGTATGTAGATGCACTCTCCTTCCCCTCGTTGCTGGTCTCTCCATAGATAGATCTTGGTGACACGTAGGAAAATTTTGAATTTCTGCTACGTTCCCCAACACACCCACCACCCACTTAGTAGCCACTGTCAACGATTTGACCGACATACTCGACCTCGACTCCGAAGACATCGACGGTATGGACGACGATGCAAGAGACGAACAGGAACCATTGCCCACAGGGAATTGGACGCCCACTTCATCATATGATGTATACATGGTGGACACACCCAAATAAAGGGACGACGAGGAACGGAAGGGCGCAACGAAGGGTTGTTCCCTCGAGAAGCAGTCAAAGCGGCAGCGTAAGCGCCGCTCCAAATCCCGCCTCGGCAGAAACAACGGTCATATAGACCCAGCGATAGAGCAGGGTGAACCATCGCCCGACCAGGGCAACACGGAGAATCAAACCGAACAACCCGACTGAAGGATAATAATAATGTTATTATTTATTTCCTTATATCATGATAAAAGTTTATTATTCATGCTAGAATTGTATTAACCGGAAACATAATACATGTGTGAATACATAGACAAACAGAGTGTCACTAGTATGCCTCTACTTGACTAGCTCGTTAATCAAAGATGGTTATGTTTCCTAACCATGGACAAAGAGTTGTCATTTGATTAACGGGATCACATCATTAGTTGAATGATCTGATTGACATGACCCATTCCATTAGCTTAGCACCCGATCGTTTAGTATGTTGCTATTGCTTTCTTCATGACTTATACATGTTCCTATGACTATGAGATTATGCAACTCCCGTTTGCCGGAGGAACACTTTGTGTGCTACCAAACATCACAACTTAACTGGGTGATTATAAAGGTACTCTACAGGTGTCTCCAAAGGTACATGTTGGGTTGGCGTATTTCGAGATTAGGATTTGTCACTCCGATTGTCGGAGAGGTATCTTTGGGCCCTCTCGGTAATGCACATCACTGAAGCCTTGCAAGCATTGCAACTAATGAGTTAGTTGCGGGATGATGTATTACGGAACGAGTAAAGAGACTTGCCGGTAATGAGATTGAACTAGGTATGGGATACCGACGATCGAATCTCGGGAAAGTAACATACCGGTGACAAAAGGAACAACGTATGTTGTTATGCGGTCTGACCGATAAAAGATCTTCGTAGAATATGTAGGAGCCAATATGAGCATCCAGGTTCCGCTATTGCTTATTGACCGGAGACGTGTCTCGGTCATGTCTACATTGTTCTCGAACCCGTAGGGTCCGCACGCTTAAGGTTACGATGACAGTTATATTATGAGTTTATACATTTTGATGTACCGAAGTTTGTTTGGAGTCCCGGATGTGATCACGGACATGACGAGGAGTCTCGAAATGGTCGAGACATAAAGATTGATATATTGGAAGCCTATGTTTGGATATCGGAAGTGTTCCGGGTGAAATCGGGATTTTACCGGAGTACCAGGAGGTTATCGGAACCCCCCGGGAGGTATATGGGCCTTAGTGGGCCTTAGTGGAAGAGAGGAGAGGTGGCCATAGATGGGCCGCGCGCCCCTCCCCCCCTTGGCCCGAATAGGACAAGGAGAGGGGGCCGGCCCCCCTTCCTCCTCTCTCTCCTCTTTTCCCCCCTCCGCGAATCCTATTCCAACTAGGAAAGTGGGGGAGTCCTACTCCCGGAGGGAGTAGGACTCCTCCTGGCGTGCCTCCTCTTGGCCGGCCAGCCCCCCCCCTTTGAGCCTTTATATACGGAGGCAAGGGGCACCCCTAGACACACAAGTTGATCCACGTGATCATATTCTTAGCTGTGTGCGGTGCCCCCTTCCACCATAGTCCTCGATAATATTGTAGTGGTGCTTAGGCGAAGCCCTGCGACGGTAGAACATCAAGATCGTCACCACGCCGTCGTGCTGACGGAACTATTCCCCGACACTTTGCTAGATCGGAGTCCGGGGATCGTCATCGAGCTGAACGTGTGCTAGAACTCGGAGGTGCCGTAGTTTCGGTGCTTGATCGGTCGGGCCGTGGAGACGTATGACTACATCAACCAAGTTAACGCTTCCGTTGTCGATCTACAAGGGTACGTAGATCACACTCTCCTCCTCTCATTGCTATGCATCACCATGATCTTGCGTGTGCGTAGGAATTTTTTTGAAATTACTACGAAACCCAACAGTGGTATCAGAGCCTAGGTTTTATGTGTTGATGTTATATGCACGAGTAGAACACAAGTGAGTTATGGGCGATATAAGTCATACTGCTTACCAGCATGTCATACTTTGGTTCGGAGTTATTGTTGGACGAAGCGGCCCGGACCGACATTACGCGTACGCTTACGCGAGACCGGTTCTCCCGACGTGCTTTGCACAAAGGTGGCTAGCGGGTGACAGTTTCTCCAACTTTAGTTGAACTGAGTGTGGCTACGCCCAGTCCTTGCAAAGGTTAAAACAACACCAACTTGACAAACTATCGTTGTGGTTTTGATGCGTAGGTAAGATTGGTTCTTGCTTAAGCCCGTAGCATCCACGTAAAACTTGCAACAACAAAGTAGAGGACGTCTAACTTGTTTTTGCTGGGCATGTTGTGATGTGATATGGTCAAGACATGATGCTAAATTTTATTGTATGAGATGATCATGTTTTGTAACCGAGTTATCGGCAACTGGCAGGAGCCATATGGTTGTCGCTTTATTGTATGCAATGCAATCGCGCTGTAATGCTTTACTTTATCACTAAGCGGTAGCGATAGTCGTGGAAGCATGAGATTGGCGAGACGACAACGATGCTACGATGGAGATCAAGGTGTCGCGCCGGTGACGATGGTGATCACGACGGTGCTTCGAAGATGGAGATCACAAGCACAAGATGATGATGGCCATATCATATCACTTATATTGATTGCATGTGATGTTTATCTTTTATGCATCTTATCTTGCTTTGATTGACGGTAGCATTATAAGATGATCTCTCACTAATTATCAAGAAGTGTTCTCCCTGAGTATGCACCGTTGCGAAAGTTCTTCGTGCTGAGACACCACGTGATGATCGGGTGTGATAGGCTCTACGTTCAAATACAACGGGTGCAAAACAGTTGCACATGCGGAATACTCAGGTTATACTTGACGAGCCAAGCATATACAGATATGGCCTCGGAACACGGAGACCGAAAGGTCGAGCGTGAATCATATAGTAGATATGATCAACATAGTGATGTTCACCAACTAAACTACTCCATCTCAAGTGATGATCGGACATGGTTTAGTTGACTTGGATCACGTAATCACTCAGAGGATTAGAGGGATGTCTATCTAAGTGGGAGTTTTTTAAGTAATATGATTAATTGAACCTAAATTTATCATGAACTTAGTACCTGATAGTATCTTGCTTATGTATGTTTGATTGTAGATAGATGGCCCGTGTTATTGTTCCGTTGAATTTTAATGCGTTCCTTGAGAAAGCAAAGTTGAAAGATGATGGTAGCAATTACACGGACTGGGTCCATAACTTGAGGATTATCCTCATTGCTGCACAAAAGAATTACGTCCTGGAAGCACCGCTGGGTGCCAGGCCTGCTGCTGGAGCAACACCAGATGTTATGAACGTCTGGCAGAGCAAAGCTCATGACTACTCGATAGTTCAATGTGCCATGCTTTACGGCTTAGAACCGGGACTTCAACGACGTTTTGAACGTCATGGGGCATATGAGATGTTCCAGGAGTTGAAGTTAATATTTCAAGCAAATGCCCGGATTGAGAGATATGAAGTCTCCAATAAGTTCTATAGCTGCAAGATGGAGGAGAACAGTTCTGTCAGTGAGCATATACTCAAGATGTCTGGGTATTGTAATCACTTGATTCAACTGGGAGTTAATCTTCCGGATGATAGTGTCATTGACAGAATTCTCCAATCACTTCCACCAAGCTACAAGAGCTTCGTGATGAACTATAATATGCAAGGGATGAATAAGACTATTCCCGAGCTCTTCGCAATGCTGAAAGCTGCGGAGGTAGAAATCAAGAAGGAGCATCAAGTGTTGATGGTCAACAAGACCACTAGTTTCAAGAAAAAGGGCAAAGGGAAGAAGAAGGGGAACTTCAAAAAGAACAGCAAGCAAGTTGCTGCTCGAGAGAAGAAACCCAAGTCTGGACCTAAGCCTGAAACTGAGTGCTTCTACTACAAGCAGACTGGTCACTGGAAGCGGAACTGCCCCAAGTATTTGGCGGATAAGAAGGATGGCAAGGTGAACAAAGGTATATGTGATATACATGTTAGTGATGTGTACCTTACTAATGCTCGCAGTAGCACCTGGGTATTTGATACTGGTTCTGTTGCTAATATTTGCAACTCAAAACAGGGACTACGGATTAAGCAAAGATTGGCTAAGGACGAGGTGACGATGCATGTGGGAAATGGTTCCAAAGTCGATGTGATCGCGGTCGGCACGCTACCTCTACATCTACCTTCGGGATTAATATTAGACCTAAATAATTGTTATTTGGTGCCAGCGTTAAGCATGAACATTATATCTGGATCTTGTTTGATGCGATACGGTTATTCATTTAAATCAGAGAATAATGGTTGTTCTATTTATATGAGTAATATCTTTTATGGTCATGCACCCTTGAAGAGTGGTCTATTCTTATTGAATCTCGATAGTAGTAACACACATATTCATAATGTTGAAGCCAAAAGATGCAGAGTTGATAATGATAGTGCAACTTATTTGTGGCACTGCCGTTTAGGTCATATCGGTGTAAAGCGCATGAAGAAACTCCATACTGATGGACTTTTGGAACCACTTGATTATGAATCACTTGGTACTTGCGAACCGTGCCTCATGGGCAAGATGACTAAAACGCCGTTCTCCGGTACTATGGAGAGAGAAACAGATTTGTTGGAAATCATACATACAGATGTATGTGGTCCGATGAATATTGAGGCCCGTGGCGGATATCGTTATTTTCTCACCTTCACAGATGACTTAAGTAGATATGGGTATATCTACTTAATGAAACATAAGTCTGAAACGTTTGAAAAGTTCAAAGAATTTCAGAGTGAAGTTGAAAATCATCGTAACAAGAAAATAAAGTTTCTACGATCTGATCGTGGAGGAGAATATTTGAGTTACGAGTTTGGTGTACATTTGAAAGAATGCGGAATAGTTTCACAACTCACGCCACCCGGAACACCACAGCGTAATGGTGTGTCTGAACGTCGTAATCGTACTTTACTAGATATGGTGCGATCTATGATGTCTCTTACTGATTTACCGCTATCGTTTTGGGGTTATGCTTTGGAGACGGCCGCATTCACGTTAAATAGGGCACCATCAAAATCCGTTGAGACGACGCCTTATGAACTATGGTTTGGCAAGAAACCAAAGTTGTCGTTTCTGAAAGTTTGGGGCTGCGATGCTTATGTGAAAAAGCTTCAACCTGATAAGCTCGAACCCAAATCAGAGAAATGTGTCTTCATAGGATATCCAAAGGAGACTATTGGATACACCTTCTATCACAGATCCGAAGGCAAGACTTTTGTTGCTAAGTTCGGAAACTTTCTGGAGAAGGAGTTTCTCTTGAAAGAAGTGAGTGGGAGGAAAGTAGAACTTGACGAGGTAACTGTACCTGCTCCCTTATTGGAAAGTAGTGCATCACAGAAAACTCATGATGAACCTACGACCTATGAAGAAGCGATGGTGAGCCCAGATTCCGCAAAATGGCTTGAAGCCATGAAATCTGAGATGGGATCCATGTATGAGAACAAAGTGTGGACTTTGGTTGACTTGCCCAATGATCGGCAAGCAATTGAGAATAAATGGATCTTCAAGAAGAAGACTGACGCCGACGGTAATATTACTGTCTACAAAGCTCGACTTGTCGCAAAAGGGTTTCGGCAAGTTCAAGGGATTGACTACGATGAGACCTTCTCACCCGTAGCGATGCTTAAGTCTGTCCGAATCATGTTAGCAATTGCCGCATTTTATGATTATGAAATTTGGTAGATGGATGTCAAAACTGCATTCCTGAATGGATTTCTGGAAGAAGAGTTGTATATGATGCAACCAGAAGGTTTTGTCGATCCAAAGGGAGCTAACAAAGTGTGCAATCTCCAGCGATCCATTTATGGACTGGTGCAAGCCTCTCGGAGTTGGAATAAACGCTTTGATAGTGTGATCAAAGCATTTGGTTTTATACAGACTTTCGAAGAAGCCTGTATTTACAAGAAAGTGAGTGGGAGCTCTGTAGCATTTCTGATATTATATGTGGATGACATATTACTGATTAGAAATGATATAGAATTTCTGGATACCATAAAGGGATACTTGAATAAGAGTTTTTCAATGAAAGACCTCGGTGAAGCTGCTTACATATTAGGCATTAAGATCTATAGAGATAGATCAAGACGCTTAATTGGACTTTCACAAAGCACATACCTTGACAAAGTTTTGAAGAAGTTCAAAATGGATCAAGCAAAGAAAGGGTTCTTGCCTGTGTTACAAGGTGTGAAGTTGAGTCAGACTCAATGCCCGACCACTGCAGAAGATAGAGAGAAAATGAAAGATGTTCCCTATGCTTCAGCCATAGGCTCTATCATGTATGCAATGCTGTGTACCAGACCTGATGTGTGCCTTGCTATAAGTCTAGAAGGGAGGTACCAAAGTAATCCAGGAGTGGATCACTGGACAGCGGTCAAGAACATCCTGAAGTACCTTAAAAGGACTAAGGATATGTTTCTCGTATATGGAGGTGATAAAGAGCTCATCTTAAATGGTTACGTTGATGCAAGCTTTGACACTGATCCGGACGATTCTAAATCGCAAACCGGATACGTGTTTACATTAAACGGTGGAGCTGTCAGTTGGTGCAGTTCTAAACAAAGCGTCGTGGCGGGATCTACATGTGAAGCAGAGTACATAGCTGCTTCGGAAGCAGCAAACGAAGGAGTCTGGATGAAGGAGTTCATATCCGATATAGGTGTCATACCTAGTGCATCGGGTCCAATGAAAATCTTTTGTGACAATACTGGTGCAATTGCCTTGGCGAAGGAATCCAGATTTCACAAAAGAACCAAGCACATCAAAAGATGCTTCAATTCCATCCGGGATCTAGTCCAGGTGGGAGACATAGAGATTTGCAAGATACATACGGATCTGAATGTAGCAGACCCGTTGACTAAGCCTCTTCCACGAGCAAAACATGATCAGCACCAAGGCTCCATGGGTGTTAGAATCATTACAGTATAATCTAGATTATTGACTCTAGTGCAAGTGGGAGACTGAAGGAAATATGCCCTAGAGGCAATAATAAAGTTATTATTTATTTCCTTATATCATGATAAAAGTTTATTATTCATGCTAGAATTGTATTAACCGGAAACATAATACATGTGTGAATACATAGACAAACAGAGTGTCACTAGTATGCCTCTACTTGACTAGCTCGTTAATCAAAGATGGTTATGTTTCCTAACCATGGAAAAAGAGTTGTCATTTGATTAATGGGATCACATCATTAGTTGAATGATCTGATTGACATGACCCATTCCATTAGCTTAGCACCCGATCGTTTAGTATGTTGCTATTGCTTTCTTCATGAATTATACATGTTCCTATGACTATGAGATTATGCAACTCCCGTTTGCCGGAGGAACACTTTGTGTGCTACCAAACGTCACAACGTAACTGGGTGATTATAAAGGTACTCTACAGGTGTCTCCAAAGGTACATGTTGGGTTGGCGTATTTCGAGATTAGGATTTGTCACTCCGATTGTCGGAGAGGTATCTCTGGGCCCTCTCGGTAATGCACATCACTGAAGCCTTGCAAGCATTGCAACTAATGAGTTAGTTGCGGGATGATGTATTACGGAGCGAGTAAAGAGACTTGCCGGTAACGAGATTGAACTAGGTATGGGATACCGACGATCGAATCTCGGGCAAGTAACATACCGGTGACAAAAGGAACAACGTATGTTGTTATGCGGTCTGACCGATAAAAGATCTTCGTAGAATATGTAGGAGCCAATATGAGCATCCAGGTTCCGCTATTGCTTATTGACTGGAGATGTGTCTCGGTCATGTCTACATTGTTCTCGAACCCGTAGGGTCCGCACGCTTAAGGTTACGATGACAGTTATATTATGAGTTTATACATTTTGATGTACCGAAGTTTGTTCGGAGTCCCGGATGTGATCACGGACATAACGAGGAGTCTCGAAATGGTCGAGACATAAAGATTGATATATTGGAAGCCTATGTTTGGATATCGGAAGTGTTCCGGGTGAAATCGGGATTTTACCGGAGTACCAGGAGGTTACCGGAACCCCCCGGGAGGTATATGGGCCTTAGTGGGCCTTAGTGGAAGAGAGGAGAGGTGGCCATAGATGGGCCGCGCGCCCCTCCCCCCCTTGGTCCGAATAGGACAAGGAGAGGGGGCCGGCCCCCCTTCCTCCTCTCTCTCCTCTTTTCCCCCCTCCGCGAATCCTATTCCAACTAGGAAAGGGGGGAGTCCTACTCCCGGAGGGAGTAGTAGGACTCCTCCTGGCGCGCCTCCTCTTGGCCAGCCAGCCCCCCCTTTTGAGCCTTTATATACGGAGGCAAGGGGCACCCCTAGACACACAAGTTGATCCACGTGATCATATTCTTAGCCGTGTGCGGTGCCCCCTTCCACCATAGTCCTCGATAATATTGTAGCGGTGCTTAGGCGAAGCCCTGCGACGGTAGAACATCAAGTTTGTCACCACGCCGTCGTGCTAACGGAACTCTTCCCCGACACTTTGCTGGATCAGAGTCCGGGGATCGTCATCGAGGTGAACGTGTGCTAGAACTCGGAGGTGCCGTAGTTTCGGTGCTTGATCGGTCGGGCCGTGGAGACGTACGACTACATCAACCAACTTAACGCTTCCGTTGTCGATCTACAAGGGTACATAGATCACACTCTCCCCCTCTCGTTGCTATGCATCACCATGATCTTGCGTGTGCGTAGGAAATTTTTTGAAATTACTACGAAACCCAACAACTATATCCTCCATATCCACATGGCTCGAGGAGACGATATTCATGCCATCAAGTACTTACCCCTCAAGCTCAAAGGGCCAGCTCGGCACTGGCTTAAAAGCCTCCCCGAAAACTCCATTGGTAGCTGGGAAGAGCTCGAAGACGCCTTTCGGGCAAATTTTCAAGGGACCTATGTCCGACCACCGGATGTAGACGATTTAAGTCATATAACTCAACAGCCCGGAGAGTCAGCCCGAAAGCTTTGGAACATGTTCCTCACTAAGAAGAACCAAATAGTAGACTGTCCGGACGCCGAAGCCTTAGCAGCTTTCAAGCACAGCATTCGAGACGAATGGCTCACCAGACACCTCGGCCAAGAAAAGCCGAGAACAATGGCAGCATTAACAAGCCTCATGACCCGCTTTTGCGCGGGCGAGGACAGCTGGTTAGCCCGATGCAGCACCAGCGACCCAAGTACATCTGAAGTCAGGGACGGAAACGGGAAATCACGACGCAGCAAAAACAAGCGCCGGAATAAAGAAGACAGCCCGAAGAGCACGGCGGTAAACGCCAGATTCAGAAGCTCTCGGCCAGGTCAGCAAAAGCCGCCCTCCAAAGGCAACAGAGACGAACTGTCCAGCCTAAACAAGATTCTGGACCAAATATGTCAGATCCATAGTACCCCCGACAAACCTGCAAATCATACCCATAGAGAATATTGGGTCTTCAAGCAGTCCGGCAAGCTCAACGCCGAACATAAGGGGCAGGATACACCAAGCGAAGACGAGGACAAGCCTCGCAAGCAAAGCACTGGGGAACATAAGAAATTCCCACCAGAAGTCAAAACAGTCAACGTGTTACACGTAATAAAGGGGAGAAACAAAGCGGCACCCCCAGAGACACATGCCCCAGGGCCTATCACCGCGGAATTCTGCCACTGGTCGTCTCAACCGATCACTTTTGACCATCGGGATTACTCAGCAAGTGTCCGGCGTGCAGGATGGGCTGCCTTGGTATTAGACCCAATAATTGACGGATACCACTTCACACGAGTTCTGATGGACGGCGGCAGTAGTTTAAACCGATATATCAGGACACAGTATGCAACATGGGGACAGACCCAGCAAAAATTAGCCATATCAATACTACCTTTAAAGGAGTAACGCCAGGCCCAGAAGCCCATTGCACGGGCTCCCTACTACTAGAGGTTATATTCGGCTTTCCCGATAACTTCCGCAACGAAAAGTTAACCTTCCACATCGCTCCGTTCCAAAGTGGCTATTAAGCTCTACTCGGACGCGAAGCTTTCGCTCGCTTTAACGCAATACCGCATTACGCTTCTCTTATGCTTAAGATGCCCGGTCCACGCGGCATCATTATGGTAAATGGAAATCTTGAGCACTCCTTGCGCGCGGAAGACCGTGCGGCTACCTTGGCAGCCGCACGCTAAACGACCTCACCAACTGAAGCATCTGACAGGTCGTTAAGACCAAGGACGCGGTTAGACGAGTCCGGCGCAATTATATGCAATTGATACATGTTTGATGGCTATACCCCTATTACAATACAAGGGGCTCAACGCGCGTAAACAAGTGGCAATTAGGCACAACTTTTCTCATCTTGAACTGTACATATTTTCTTTAGTACAACCTACCTTTTTGCACGACAACTTTTCTACTAAGTTCCTCTCTTTTACAGATGACCATCGTGCTACACCCGTCCAGGATATGGCACAACGGAGACACAAGCACACACGTGCAGCAAGGACCCGTTCCAAGGATTCTTTTTAGATTAAGACCCTGGTTAAACCTTTTTACTGTCTCTTGTTGATACACATCCCCCGGATTCCCAGTACAATTGAGAAGGATGCTGACGTATTGGCATGTGGCCACGTCAGAATATTGCACGTACCTGGACACCAGGGGCTTATTACAAAGGGCACTGTTTAGGCCCGGTTTACACCGTAAAGACCGAATACCTTAGGGAGTGTTCGGCGTCGTGAGTTTGGCCTTATATGCATCAGCTCCGAATCATGTCTTTGGTCAAATGTTGGGTTTTCCCGGCTCCTGTGTTTTGCTGCCTTACTTTCTGCTCTGTCGGCTAAGGCGGCACCAGGAGAACTACTGCGATTGTGCCCTGGTTCATCCGGACGAGCATCTCAATAGAGAAAGCCGAAAACTGACTGTCATGATATAGCGTGAGACTGGTCAACCACTCGATGACCTACCGGAATCTTCGGGATTCCTCCGCCTTAACGAAGGGCCGTTTCCCGGCCAGGCATGTACGCACCCCGAATTCGGGGGAGTGCGGAGCCACCAGAGGCTATATAGAAGCCCCACTGTCAAACTCCTCTGGCTAAGTGAAAGTGTTAAAGCATTATAGTCCGGTTGCCTAGTTCGCTGCGCTATCACCTCCTTAATGGACCAAGACGTTGGATCAAGTGTGAACATGCATCTTCTGCGAACACCCCCGCATTATATGTGTGGGGGCTGAAGCCAACGACTGCAATCTTTCAGGTTATATACATATATACATAAACAGCCGCACATGAGGCATCATAATACTTTCGGGCAAAAGTATACATACAGCCTTGATAAACTTAATAAAACATTGTTTTTACAATGGGAATACATGTCATTCAAACATAATATTCTTCGAGCACTGGGCCTCTATCGAACGAGCGCCTTCAAGAACTTCTTCAAAATAGTGCTCGGCAGGCACTCGACCTATGGCCGAACCCTGCGCCGCGACAGTGGTGGCATCCATCTCTGCCCAGTATGTTTTGACACGGGCAAGGGCCATCCGCGAGCCTTCTATGCACGCCGATCTCTTCATGGAATTAATGCGCGGCACCGCACCAAGGAACTGCTGCACCAAACTAAAATAGTTGTTCGGCTTTGGCCTTTCCGGCCACAGATGATCCACAACAGACCTCATGGCGAGTCCGGACAATCTATTCATCTCGGCCCATTCGGCAAGCCGATCAGTCAATGGAAGCGGACGCTCTAGAACATTAAATTGTGACCAGAATAGCTTGTCCACTTCACGATCTGTTTGATCTCGGAAGTATTCGGCCGCATCGACAGCACTCGCCGCCAAGTCCAGATATGCGTCCGCCGAACTCCACAGCCGGTCCAGAGGGGCATACTGAGGTCTCCAAACTTCCTCCGCAGCATGAAGGGTTTCCCAGCCGCGATATCCCCGGCTTGACACATCTCCTTCTTCGCTCTCATCGCAGAGCGGGTGTCTTTGGTCGTCATCGTGGCCTTTTCCAGGTCCGTCGACTTCGCCCGGTTTTCTTCTTCAAGAAGGTGGCAACGGTCGGTAGTGTCTTTTAACTTTACAGCCATCTTGGCCATTTTTCTCTTTGCTCTCGCAATGCGCGGCCTTTTCGGCTCTTAACTCTTCGGCCGCCTTTAAAGCGCCCGCATTACTACTCCTTACTTGATCCTTGGCTCGGGCAAGCTCTGCCCGAAGGGTCTCCACGGTGGCAGCTCCATCTGCAGTCACAACATGTTAAAGATACTGGCATCATGCTGCTCTTATTATGTGACGATCACCAGAAAAATCACTCACCCTGTGCCTCGTCAAGCCGCTTGTTCACAAACACAATGTCGGCATCTGCCGCATCCAGTTGCCGCTTTAGTCCGGCAAACCCATCAGTCCGGCTAGCCACCGGAGATTCAACCACCTGCACATAAAGGCGGTCTGGTTATTACCTGGGACTACGATCCTCTGTTTGCCGCCGTTCTCGACAACCAGAGTCTCAGGGGCTACTATCTACACAGGGCACACCTTAAAATGTGCGGTACTGTCAAAAATGTACATCATTTCATGTACCTCAAAACCCGTCAGTAGACTCATAAAGGCTTCATGCAACCCGCTTTCGGCGGACGAAATCCTTTCAATCACCGTACCTATCAACGTACGTTGCTCTTCTGAGATAGTCGCTTGCTCTAGCAGATCCCTCAGTACGTCCGACCGCATACCAGACGGTGCCGGACTCTTTTGGTTGCTCTCTTCAAGAGCCGGATACTTGGGACTTTGGGTGGACATAGGATTATCTTCTGGCCTCGCCGGATCCAGAGAGACCCTCCGCGACGACACTTCAAGGTCGCCCGCTTCTTGAGCTGGGGAGTCCGGGGGAGGCGTTTCGCTCTCCATCATCTCCGAAAGAAGATCCCCTGAAGACGAGCTCTGCTGAGAAGGGCTAAGATCCGAACTGCAAGATAAATGCTTCGGTTATTTTCCTCAGAAGTAAGGTAGGATATCTTCACTATTAAGTACTTTTTGATTGCTTACAGCTCGTTAGAGGGCTGATCCCCGCGCGGACATTGTTCGACAAGAGCACCCTCCGAGGCAGGACCCTCTAGTGGAGATTTCTTCTCCCGTTTGGAAACCTTGGTTTCCGGATCTTCAGAGTTAGTCCTCTTCCTTCCCCGGGGTGAGAGAATGTCAGATTCTTCCCCTGGGTTGTCCTCCCTCATGGAGGCGCTCATTCCCTCGGTTGGAATAGGTAGAGATGGAGGCCCGCTTTCGCCCTCTTTATTCCCCCCTTCATCTTCCTTTGAGGGCACGAGGCAAGGTGTTGGCTCGAGCATCTTTTCCAGCACCGGATTGTCCAAGCCTTCAGGAAGGGGGGCCAAACACCGGATCATCTTCGCCTTTGTTATCCAGTCCTGGTCAAAGTGCGATTCTTCAGAATGATGTCATGATAAAAAAAGGACAGTGTGTTCGGCCATGGGATTACTTACTTGGGCCGCGGTGCCGTTGCTGCTCAGGCCCACATCCTCGGTAGTGTCCGGACACTCTATTTGGGGTCCGAAGAACGATTTGTACATCTCCTCGTGCGTCAGGCCGAGGAAATTCTAAATAGTGCGCGGTCCTTCCGGGTTGAATTCCCACATGTGGAGGGGCCAGTGTTTGCAAGGCTGGACTCGACGAACCAGCATGACTTGCATTACCATAACCAGACTGAAATCACCCTCGAAGAGATCTCGGATGCGGCTCTGCAGTATGGGCACGTCCTTGGCTGGGCCCCAGCTCAGCCTCCTGCTGATCCATGACATCAGTTGTGGTGGAGGGCCCGAGCGGAAGATGGGGGTGGCTACCCACTTGGCACTTCGGGGAGCTGTGACGTAAAACCACTCCTGTTGCCACAATCCGGACACCTCTGGAAAGGAGCCCTTTGGCCATGGAGCGCCAGCAATTTTGCTTACTAGAGCACCTCCGCACACTGCGTACTGCCCCTCGACCATCTTCGGCTTCACATCAAAGGTCTTGAGCCACAGGCCGAAGTGAGGGGTAATGCGAAGGAAGGCCTCACAAACAACAATAAATGATGAGATGTGAAGGAGGGAATCCGGGGCTAGGTCGTGAAAATCCAGCCCGTAATAGAACATAAGACCCCTAACAAAGGGATCCAGAGAGAGGCCTAGTCCTCGGAGGAAGTGGGAGACGAACACAACGCTCTTGTTGGGTTCAGGAGTAGGGATGACCTGCCCTCGGGCGGGCAGCCTATGCGAAATTTCGGCGGTCAGGTATCTGGCCTCCCTCAACTTCTTGATATCCTCCTCCGTGACGGAGGAAGGCATCCACTGGCCTTGAAGGTTGGATCCGGACATGATTGAAGGCCCGAAGCACCTGACCTGGGCTTGGGGTGTTAGAACTCGAGGCGGGGGAAGGATTCGATTGAGCACGGGAGGGAAGAAGTAAAAGCCTTGTCCCTTTATAAAGAGGGTGAATATCAAGAGTCCTCCTCGTGGCCGTTTGGGACTTGCCTAAAATCTAGGAGTCCTAGGCACGGTTGGGTTACCCACGTCCGTATTAATGAGAACCCCGTAATAAGGGGAACACGATCTCTGCTTTGACAAGACGTGTCAAGAAACCGCCTCGCGTTATATGCGGGGCTGGTTAAGGAAAAACGGTTCGAATAATTACCGGGCCATGGCATGATGGCATGCTGCCAAAACATGTCAGCAGATTGGATTTGTGGAAATCTTACTCTCTCTACGGTGGTATGTGGAACTTATTTTGCAGGGTCGGACACTATCCTTGTATTCAAACTCTTCTGTGGTGTATTCGGAGGAGGAACCCGCCTTGCAATGCTGAAGACAACACTGCGCACCGGACTAATCGTCATTGAAGCCTGGTTCAGGGGCTACTAAGGGAGTCCTGGATTAGGGGGTCTCCGGACAGCCGGACTATATCCTTTCGCCGGACTGTTGGACTATGAAGATACAAGATTGAAGACTTCGTCCCATGTCCGGATGGGACTCTACTTGGCGTGGAAGGCAAGCTAGGCAATACGGATATGTATATCTCCTCCTTTGTAACCGACCTTGTGTAACCCTAGCCCCCTCCGGTGTCTATATAAATCGCAGGGTTTTAGTCCGTAGGACAACAGATAATCATACCATAGGCTAACTTCTAGGGTTTAGCCTCTCCGATCTCATGGTAGATCAACTCTTGTACTACTCATATTATCAAGAATAATCAAGCAGGACGTAGGGTTTTACCTCCATTAAGAGGGCCAGAACCTGGGTAAAACATCGTGTCCCCTGCCTCCTGTTACCATCCGCCTTAGACGCACAATTCGGGACCCCCTACCCGAGATCCGTCGGTTTTGACACCGACACTTACAAATAATGATATGCCTTATGATCATAAGTCTAGTACTGTGTTAGTTTGTGATGCCTGCCGGCAGGTCAAGAGTCATCAATTGCCTTTTCCTAAGTCTTTGCGTGTTTCATCAAATCGGTTGGGTCTTGCATTCCCTGATGTTTGTGCACTAGCAATTAAATCAATTCGATGATGCTATATTAGATTTATTGATGATTATAACAAATATGTTGTCCCAAGCATAAATCTGAGGGTTAACATCTTTGTGCAATTTCAAACTCTTGTCGAACACTTACTGAACACAAAGATCATTGCCATGGAAAACAATAGCGGTGGTGAATACCATATGTTATATCCCTCGTTTACCCTATATGTATCTCTCGTCATGTGTCATGCCACACACACATCAGCAAAATGAATCCATAGACCTTAAACACATGCACATCTACTATATCTAAATAGGAGCCCCACTACCTCTTTTTCATAGATGGTGGTGAAGCCACATCATCGTTTAATCCTTGCATGCTTTTAGCGCTGTCCGCGCGGCCACCCAACACGATTTTCCTGCTGCAAGGTGCACCCGCACGAGTGAGTCAACTATGTTGGTGTTGGTGACGTCCTCATCGGCTCAATGCTTTTTCTGATGCTAGTTGGGTTGGTTGTTCTGATGATCGCCAATGCACAAAAGGATTTTTTCCTGTTCTTTAGCTCTAATCTTCTGTCATGGAGTTCAAGGAAGCAAGCCATGATATGTCATTCTAACACTGAAGTGGATTATAAGTTGTGTCTATTGCAAGCACGGAGGTGATTTGGCTGCAACTTCTCAGTGGTGAACTCGTAATCTTGTAGGATCGAGCTCCGATGTTGTGTTGCGGCAATCTTCGATCTACATACTTGTTCGTCAATCCAATCTTCCATGCACGTATGATGCATACTTATATTTTTGTGCGAGAATAGCTGGCATGCAAGAATATGAATGTTTCACTCATCCGGCATAATGATCAAAAACCGACGGGTTTACGAAGCCTTTGTCGGTATGGCTACTTGGTAGGTTTAAATACAATCTCGATCTCTGGGAGTTGAGACTGAAAGGGGTTGCCAAACAATAGTGTTAGAGATAGAGTTTCTAGTATGTTAAGTAGCTGCAAATTTTATACGAAGTATGTGTCTCTATCTCCTCGTTTAGGCAAACTACATCGATGTGTGACCTTGCACTTGCACATATATAAGAGGCATGCCGACTCTCTTATGAACATGAGGCAAAAGCCCTAATCATGAATCTCCTCTTTGTTATTCGCTAAAAAAGAATCTCCTCTTTGTGTGTGGTTTGACGGAATTTTAGATGGATTTATCTTTTAACACGCAGGGCTACAACATGTGGTTCAAAGATAGGGGGGCGAGAGAGAGAGATTATCCAACATTTCAATAGTCCTTTTCACCTAGGTTTAACATATTGGACAAAACCTTTATAAATAACACCCCCACACGGATAGTAAGTTCATGTGAAACTATGTTTGCTTCCCTCTTAATCTTCACTAGATCGGCCTTTTTGAAGGCATCAAATAACCTCCAAAACTTTCTTTTTAAAACCGGAAAAGGAGGACTTACCAGGAGATACAACATAGAGAATGTGATGCACATAGAGTAGTTAATTTCAAAAATAATGGCCATATGCAAATTCATACCAAGATTCATGCCCCTTTAGCATGCTTGTAGCTCGGCCTCCTCCACACGGGAAAAAATGCAACTCCTATACTTTCTGCCTTATATGCAACGTCAAAATCAGCATTTGTGTCTTGCTTTACTCATACACCACATAGGGGTTGCTACCGCGCCAAAAATTCCTCACTACTCTTTGCAGACAACCAACATTGCTTTCTCTCTCTCTCTCTCTCTCATATCAGCAGTAGTCCACTATATTAGATGAAAATCAACTTATCGCCATGGCCCTATATCGACTTTTCTATCCATGGATCACCTACACACACAAACTAGATGATTCCACATCTGTTGCGAAATTGGTTGCAAAAGTTTCAATGAGATTTAGTTTTATGGAGTACGTGGCATAATAATAGGTGAACTGATAATTAAAATACACATGGTTTATTTTATAACTCTATAATACTTACTTGAATATAATTAGCATAAGAGAATTAATAGACTTTTGCCACGCACAGTTGCAAGTTGAGGTATGCTTTTTCTTATGTATAATTGCATGTTGAGAGAAATTTAATTATCCGTGGAGATCACCTCTCACCTAAATCAAAATCTTACTTGCATTTTCTACTCATAGTCAAATTAATTAAATCTTACCAAAATCTAGAGCAAGATGGGTGTAAGATTTATGTCGGACATGATTGATATTGAACCACTGGAATATGAAGCCCCTTGCACCGGCACACACACAATTAGCTAGTACTCCCTTCGTCCGGAATTACTTGTCACTTAAATAGATCTATCAATAGATGTATGTAATACTAAGTGCTAGGTACATCCATTTGAGCGACAAGTAATTCTGGACGAAGGGAGTAGCAGATATAGAATGAACAGACCTTCTACCCGTGGACCAGATCACTAATCAATTTGGGTTGGGGTCTATCTACCACATACAATTATTTGGATGGGGGGGGGGGGGGGGGGGGGGGGGGGCTTTACTTTACATCTGTGTTTGTTTCTATGTTTGTGTGTATTAATTGGGCGCCAGTGCCACTAGCGCGGCCAGGCAGCTAGATTTGTGTTGCGTAGCGGGTGGCCTTGTGCGCTCCACATCCCTCCAAAAGAGCCTCCTCGCTCTTCACATTTTCATCATCATCTTCTTCCCAACAGGCAATGCATATTCATCTTTTCTCTCTCTCTAGTTAATCAATCAACTCAAATTATCTAATGGATGGATTCCCCTCCGGCTGGCTCGGCTGCTCCTAACCCGCTACGCTCCAAAACTTCTCCCCCTATATATACAGCTCCTTGTACTTCTCTCGTTCTTACACTCACTCCTCAATCCATCCGTCTCCACCATTGCTCGCTAGCTCGAGCTCCTAGCTAGTACTGCAAAGTCAGCCGGGGAGTTGATTTGGTCCTTCTTGGCTTGCTTGACCGATCGTACGTGCCGCCAGGATGCCGACGCCGTCGCACCTGAGCAAGGACCCGCGCTACTTCGACTTCCGGGCGGCGCGGCGGGTGCCGGAGACGCACGCGTGGCCCGGGCTGCACGACCACCCCGTGGTGGACGGCAGCGGCGCGGGCGGAGGGCCGGACGCGGTGCCGGTGGTGGACATGCGCGACCCGTGCGCGGCGGAGGCGGTGGCGCTGGCGGCGCAGGACTGGGGCGCCTTCCTCCTGGAGGGCCACGGCGTCCCGTTGGAGCTGCTGGCCGGCGTGGAGGCCGCGATCGGGGGCATGTTCGCGCTGCCGGCGTCGGAGAAGATGCGCGCCGTGCGGCGGCCCGGCGACTCGTGCGGCTACGGGTCGCCGCCCATCTCCTCCTTCTTCTCCAAGTGCATGTGGTCCGAGGGCTACACCTTCTCCCCGGCCAACCTCCGCTCCGACCTCCGCAAGCTCTGGCCCAAGGCCGGCCACGACTACCGCCACTTCTGGTACGTACGCCGGCCGCCGATGCGCGCACCAGACGTCATAGTACGGCACCTACCTAACTGGCTCTGGCCAACCGTCCGTACACACGTGACGGGGCGACGTGTCCGACTCCGACCATGCATGCATGCACGCGCGCGAAACTTGTTGCTCCTGTTCTGCTATGGCAGCAGCTAGCCGTGCGTGTCCGTGCGTAGTACTCCTACTTACCTTACACAGTTACACTTACGCCGTCCGTCGTGTTCCTCGACGTGCAGCGCCGTGATGGAGGAGTTCCACAGGGAGATGCGCGCGCTGGCCGACAAGCTGCTGGAGCTGTTCCTGGTGGCCCTCGGGCTCACCGGCGAGCAGGTCGCCGCCGTCGAGTCCGAGCACAAGATCGCCGAGACCATGACCGCCACAATGCACCTCAACTGGTACGTTCTACTACTACTCCAGTACGTAGTACAAGCACAATAGAATACAAATGGCAGCAGCTACGACGACACGTACTCCACCATGCAGCAAAGCATATATTGTCGGTGCGGCGGTTGACACGGAGTTGTGTCGTGTCGTTGATTCACAGGTACCCCAAGTGCCCGGACCCGAAGCGGGCGCTGGGCCTGATCGCGCACACGGACTCGGGCTTCTTCACCTTCGTGCTGCAGAGCCTGGTGCCCGGGCTGCAGCTGTTCCGGCACGGGCCCGACCGGTGGGTGACGGTGCCCGCCGTGCCGGGGGCCATGGTCGTCAACGTCGGCGACCTCTTCCAGATCCTCACCAACGGCCGCTTCCACAGCGTCTACCACCGCGCCGTCGTCAACCGGGACAGCGACCGGATATCGCTCGGCTACTTCCTCGGCCCGCCCGCCCACGTCAAGGTGGCGCCGCTCAGGGAGGCCCTCGCCGGCACGCCCGCCGCCTACCGGGCCGTCACGTGGCCCGAGTACATGGGCGTGCGCAAGAAGGCCTTCACCACCGGTGCCTCCGCGCTCAAGATGGTCGCCATCTCCACCGACAACGACGCCGCCAACGACACGGACGACCTGATCTCGTCGTAGATCGGCGCCGGCCATCACCGGCCGGCCAAGGGATCGATCTATACAAACAATTAGTGAACAAAAAAAAATGCCAGAGATGGTGGTGGGCTGGTAGCTTAGCTGAGGTAGCTAGGAGGAAGGGCGCGCGCGCGTGCGGCTGTCGTTCGTGTTTAAGGTTTCCTCCATATATGTCTCCATGCAGAATTGCAGATGATGCTGGTGGATGCGTGCGTCCATGCAGCAGCGAACGAACTAACTGTAAGAAAACCGAACTTAGTTCGACATCTGCATCTAAGCATGCCACTTGGTTTAATTCAATTCAAGTGCAGAAACTAAAGATTATGATGGGAAAGAAGAAGACATGCTGGGTTTGTTTCTTCTAGCTGCTGCCTGCCCCCCTGACCAAACGCTTGTTTTGTTATAAGTGATCAGAACTAGATTACTGGTTAACTAATTGGCCAGGCAATTTGTCCTTTAGCAAGTTTGTCATTTGGCACGATAGCTTAGCGAACCAGGCTGGTCAAATGATAGGAGAGGCGGATGATAGCAAACATGGTATTGTACTGGTAATGTGCATGTACATGTACATGTACATATACAGGCAGGCAAGCGAAATGGGGAAGCACCCAGCAGTGGACACGCATATTATTCCTCTGGAGGAATAGGCCACGGATGTGCAGGTGCAGTAGGACACACCTGGCTTGTACTGTTGTACATGGAATGGCTGCCTGTACATGCATGCATGCCCTCCATGCAGCAAGGAACACAAGCAACCAAATGGAGCAGACCATCCACAGGATCACATACATCTATATATGCACACTTTTCATACATGCGTGTATATAGTGGGGTAGTGCCACCAGCCTACCAGGGTGTTGGTCCTGCTCTGGTCTGCAAGGAGAAGAGGATGCAATGCGCCAAGGGAGCTGCTTGTCCTGCATTCTGCCTGGCTGAATGAAAAAAAATGAAAACTAATTCAGAGAGAGAGAGAGAGAGAGAGAGAGAGAGAGGGGGGGGGGGGGGGGGGGGGGGGGGGGGGGGCTGTCCGTGGAGATCTGCAGGGATCTTTTCACCTTTTGGATGCTGCATGATGCAAACAGGGACAAGATGCCATGAGGAGACACACATTCACAGGATGAGGAGGCTCCCATTAGCACCAACTAACATTCAGGGGCATGCAGCTGCAAGTTGCTGCGTTGCAACACCGGCCAGTAGTAGCTATAGTACCCATGCCATGCCAAAACAGATATGCCATCTCTGCTGCATCGTGCATCCGTCTCTGAAAGCTGGGAACAAGCTTGCTGTGCAGTTTGCATCCACTACTGTCCATTGCTCTCCTTCTCAGTTCTCACAGACACATGCATGTAAAAGCTATCTTCAGAAAAGTTTCAGAGAAATATCACTGCACTGGTAAATATCTTCAGAGTAGTGTGTGAAGAGCGCTGCTACAGACAAACCGAATGCGTGGGGACTGGCCGGGGCACCGACTGACCGAATGAATGAGCATGTACAGCGTGCGCCCTGGGGTTATGAGTGAAGCACAGCACAGTTAATTTGGTCTCACCACTTGAATGGATGCGCAGAAATTTCCCTGTCGATCCCTCGCTGGCCGGCCGGCAGCCAAGTCACCGGACCGGAGCAGGTGGTCATATGAAAGCCTTGCAGTCGAGGGCCAGTGTGTCGCAGTCGGTGTGTAAATTCCCCCGCCGGTAATTGATTGTCCGGCAGACGACACTCTCAGACGATCAACTGGTTGGTGCATGCAGATGCAGCTGAGCTTTGTCGTGACCTTGGTCGATGGAGGATCATCCATGGCGATGGCGTTAAGGAAAAACGGAAGTTGGTAATAATGGAACGAGGCCGGGGACGACCGGGGACGGAGGTGACGGAGACGGCTCCATGTCGCAGATGCGTGGGTCAGGTGCCGACCTTTCTGTCCCTCCGCTGTCGATCGCACGCGCGGTGCGCGCCGCTTGCCTGTCGCTCGCCGGAGGCCCCCGGCCCGACACGGGTGGGCGCCCATCCATCGGCCGCGGCGACAAGTCGCCAGTCGCACCACCACCATCCACCGGCCTATCGCGCGCGCACGCACGCACGCCGCGCCATTGCCGCCAGCCAACCGTCGATCGCCCGGCTCTGCAAACGGCAACCGCGTAACGCCTCGATCGGTCTATCCCGGCATGCACCCGCGGGGGCGGGGACAGGATGAGGAGAGGGCAACGGCGCGAAAGGGAGGCGTGCCGGCTCTCTGCTCCCCTGGCTCTCCGTCGCTCTCGGAAAACCCAGCGATTTCCATGGAAAGGAACGGCGGCGATCCGGTCTGGTTTTTCAACGGCGAGCAAAAGGTTCATCCTGGTACTTATCCCTAACAGACGATCCCAGTTCGGTGCAGGTGATTGGGTTGCCGGCACGCACGCACGTACTACGTGCGTCCCCTGGGCTCACACAACACAGTCACGCGCCACCACCCACATGAAGGAAAGCGATGGCCAGCTGCCTGCCCGTCGCCTTGTGCTCCGGATAAACACCTCGCTATGTTCAGCTCCACCAGCAAATGTTACAGGAAATTGACGGCTTGCACCTAAATTCACTTTATTAAAGCATTACTAGTAGAACCCCCAAATCCTCACTAGCGTTTTAAGGGTCCAAAAATGATTTTTTTGTGCACTTTTACGGGTTGAAAAACAGGGGCAAAGATTAGAACCCTCAAACCCAACCCTTATAACGGAATATTCCCCATGAGCGACGTTGTTGTTGCGCGCGGGAGGTCGATGGGGCAGCCGCCGGCGACGGGGGCGACTAGCAGTGGCGGTCGCGGGCGTGGGCGCGGGAGTTGGGAGGATTTTCCCCTCCCGCGCGAGGATAACCGCCAAATGAGGGTTGGGGTAGGTTTTGCTCCTCAACCCTTACTTTTGAGGATTGGGAGAGGGTTTGAAGGTTGGACCTTTAAAAAAAATTGAAGTTTGAGCGTTAAGGGGTTCTAGTCTACGGTTTTTTTCGACGAAAACTGTAAAAAATCAGTTATTTTTAGGGGTTTGAGAGCTCTACTAGTAATGCTCTTAGTGCATATAAATGATTTTAAACCTGCACCTTAAACCTAGCTTTTTTGTCCACTTTGGTCCAGAACGGCACATGTATGTGAAAATTGCTATTGGGGTCACGAACAAGGCCTTCACCCTCCTTACGGATGTAAATCGGGTCCAGTTTAATCTTGCTTAAGCTCATTATGGTCTAACAGTTCAATAAAAAAATTCTGGGGAATGAACAATCAAGCTAGCTAAAACTAACTAAACAGGACTTGCTGGCGTAGTTTATTTGACATTTATACCCCTAACCCTCCTCCCTCTTTTTGGTCCACAAGTGTAAGTTTTTTGCATGGCTTTTCATCAAGGACAGTTGTAGACTGCCGACTGACTGCAAAGGCAGGGATGACCAAACAACGGTCTATGCCAGCTTCGCAAGAGGGAGTCGGAGTCCACGATTCGTTGGCGCCACCTGCACAAACTTCAAGAGTACGATATGGAAGGATCCCCCCTCCAAAGTGTGCCTGGCTTATCAACAAAAACCGGGTATGGATGACGAACCGACTTGTAGAAAGAGGTTGGCCGAATGGTGGTCTTTGCCCCCTCTGCAATGATGCCCCGAAGACGATGGTCCATATGCTTTTCAAATGTTGATTCTCTCTCGTGCGACACGCAACTTACGCACGTCTTCGTCCCTGATCTCGGCGCATCCTTGCTGGTTTTTCGGCCAGGATTCCTGCTCCGGCGAGGGAAGAGGCTAGTCCTCGGCAATGTTGTGGGTTGGACGGTGGACGCCTGTGGATGGGGTGATGATGGTGGTTTTGTTCCAGGTCAACTAGTGTACCCCCATGTCATATAGCTAGAGTTGCGTCGGATGTGAGTGTGGCTCGTCATGTCGCGGGGGTCGAGGGGAGTAATGGCGACGGGCGGGGGGAGCAGAGGTTACTTAAACCCACCCACTATTCGGTTCCCCACTCGTCTGTGTTGTCGTTCCCCTCCACCACAAAAAACCTAGATTCGGCTCCCACCATGCCTGAGGGAGGCGATGACAACAAGGGAGCAGCAGATGTGGGCGTTGGCCGACGATGATGCAGTGAGGATGGAGAGGCTGTAGGAGATGGACAGGTGGTTCCCGACCAAGCAAGCACTGAACAAGGCGGCGTGAGAGGTGAGGGGGAGGATGGACGACGAGGAGGTGTTGAGATGCTTCCCCAACTATGACGCGCAGCCGGCCATGGGCGTTCTCTTGTGGGCTATGTTGGAGGCAGAATCACCAATTCCAGAGCAGAGATTCAAGTGGAGGGTGTTTAGATCCCTCCGATACAGGCAGGATCTGCCTCCCGTGGTGGCAAGAGAGGTGGGGATGGGCCTGCCGGCACCAGGATCGAGGCCGGCACCGATCGAGGCCAGCGTCGACCGAGATCGTGGACGACGAGATCGAACCATAGCGCGGAGGAGAAAGGGGGATGGTGACGGCGCCACTCCGCCCTCTTCTTGCGCCGCTCGCCCATGCCGCTAGCCCTCTCCCGTACCCAATAGGTATCTTGATGACCCACAAGTATAGGGGATCAATCGTAGTCCTTTCGATAAGTATGAGTGTCGAATCCAACGAGGAGCGGAAGGAAATGACAAGCGATTTTCAGCAAGGTAGTTTCTGCAAGCACTGAAATTGTCGGTAACAAGTAGTTTGAGAGCAAGATAATTTGTAACGAGCAAGTAACGTTAACAGTAAATAATGTGCAGCAAGAAAGCTCAATCCTTTTTGTAGCAAAGGACAGGCTGGAACGTTCTATTATAATAAGCAAAGCGTTCTTGAGGGCACACGGGAATTTCATCTAATCACTTTCATCATGTTGGTTTGATTTGCGTTCGCTACTTTGATAATTTGATATGTGGGTGGACCAGTGCTTGGGTGCTGTTCTTACTTGAACAAACCTCCCACTTATGATTAACCCCCTCGAAAGCATCTGCAACTATGAAATAATAATTAAGATAACAATCTAACCATAGCATTAAACATATGGATCCAAATCAGTCCGTTATGGAATAGCGCATAAACTAGGGTTTGAGCTTCTGTCACTCTAGCAACCCATCATCTAATAACTACTCAACAATGCATTCCCTTAGGCCCAAAGATGGTGAAGTTTCATGTAGTCGACGTTCACATAACACCAGTAAGGGAATCACAACATACATACCATCAAAATAGCAAACACATATCAAATTCACATGATTTCTTGCAACATGACTTCTCCCGTGGCCTAAAGAAAAAAGGCAACTACTCATAAATAATATTCATGCTCAAGATCAGAGAGATATTAAATAGCATAATAGATCTGAACATATAATCTTCCACCAAATAAACCATCTAGCATCAACTACGAGATGTAATCAACACTACTAGTCACCCACAGGTACCAATCTGAGGTTCGAGTACAAAGATTGAACATAAGAGATGAACTAGGGTTTTGAGATGAGATGGTGCTATTGAAGATGTTGATGAATATTGGCATCCCAAAGATGAGAGGGTTGTTGGTGATGACGATGGCTTCAATTTCCCCCTCCGGGAGGGAAGTTCCCCCGACGGAATCGCTCCGCCGAAGGGCAAAAGTGCTCCTGCCCAAGTTCCGCCTCGAGACGGCGCTGCTCCATACCGAAAGTCCTCTCCTTATTTTTTTTCTAGGTCAAAAGACCTTATATACCAGAAGATGGGCACAGGAGGTGGGCCAGGGTGCCCACTACCCACCAGGGCGCGCTTGGAGGGTCTAACGCGTCCTGGTGTCTTCTGGCCACCTGGCTGCCCCCCTCTGGTTGTTCTTCTCTCCAATATTCATTATATATTCCAAAATAATTATGTGTAAATTTTCAGCTCATTTGGAGATGTGCAGAATAGGTATCTCTGACATAGCTTTTTCAGGTCCAGAATTCCAGCTGCTAGGATTCTCCATGGCCAGCCATTTCTTTTTGGCGAATACTTTGATGAGTGCAGCTCCAATTGCCGCGAGTTACATAAATATTGCATGGATTTAGCAGGTCATCATGGTCTGCTAGTCTGCTACAACAAAGATCATTTCCTACACGATCATGGTTCCTTCAGTGTGGATTTCGAGGACTTACATCTCTTCTTCAACTTCAATGAGCTCGATGCCACTCTCGTTAGATGCCTGATTTTGTAAGTACTTAACAAACTCTGATCAACTTCTCCATACAAGACTGTAAATGATAAACAACTAACTGTATTTTGTTCTCTCAGGGGATTGAACGCGCAGAGAAGAAAAAGGGAGTGTGTATTTCATAAATCTTGCATTAGCAAATAGCACAACATTATATGGTAAGGATGAATGGGAGTGGGCCATTAACACGGTCACTCGTATCTTCGAAAACACGTCCCATGCAAAATTATTTCTCTGGCCATATCATGAACGGTAAGTCAAATAAACAACCATACATGCACTGATTGTCTTTCAGATTTCAACGTAATTCATAAGTTCATGGCTTTCTTAATATGTAGCAATCACTAGATTTTGGTATTCATTGTTCCAAACAAGAACATGGTTTACTACATGGATCCTCTCAGTGAGTCAACAAACGCTCAGGATCTGACACATCTTCAACAATTCATGGATATGTATTCAATTCTATGATGTTGAAATTAATTTGCATTCATATCTGGTTCAATAATTGATGTTGTGAAAATTCATCTCCATTTGTAGTGTGTTCGCATTGTGGAAAACTAAACAAGGGAACCTATTCAAGAGGAAACTACCTCTACAATATGAGATCGTTTCTCCGGTAACACACTGAAATCCGTTATTTTTCGGAAAATGTATCCAATAGTCTACAAATACCTTTTCTTATGCTAGACAAATGTTCAAGCTTCTAAATAAAGCTCTTTCTATTTCTGTCCAACGAAAAAAAATCATCTAACACCGGTTAGGTTGTTCTTAACAGGACAAATACATGACTAATTATATACAAAAAATTCCAGTGTCCTCAGCAACAAGCAGGGACCAACCTTTATGGATACTATGTTTGCAGACACATGTTCTCCATGTGCAAATCTGCTGATAGTTGTGAAGATGCTCACGAATTAGTACCAGTAAGTCTATCTTAATTATGGCACATTCTGATCTTAAAAATAATGCAGCTCATTTTAGAACCGAGGACCCCTGAACCGCTCCCCGGTGGTGAATTGCTAATGGTTCGGAGATTTATCAGCGACTTCTTACTGAATCACTACATCAATCTCACTGGTGATAATGAAGATTTCAGCATGCCTTCTCGTGAAACATTGAGTAAGAGTTAGCCGCTAAACATATACGCATGGATCCATTGTTTTCCATCTGATGAGGTCTTCATATTTTGATGTAGGGTAGAACCCTAGGGCCCGATCTTTCACTAAATGGAGGGGATCCTGTGAAGAACACGAGGGGGAAAACACGAGGGGAAAGAGAGGAATCACTCAAATAAAAAAGAAACAATCACACATGTGCTAGATCCTCGAAACACAAAGAGATACACGATCCGAATCCAACAAAGGACGATACATAGGTAAATAGTTCATCTCCGTGAGGAGGTCTTGAATCCACAAGGGGATCTTCCCGTGAGGGGTCTTGAATCCAAGGCGGATCTTCTTCGTAGAGGTCGCGGTCTCTCTCATGGAGTAGATCCGCATGGATGAGCAAAGCTCTATCTCTAAATGAGCTAAACCACTGCTAACCCTAAAATGGTGGAGGTGGAGGAGTATATATAGTCTAGGGCCACGAAGGGGTAAGTGAAGGGCGAAACAGGTACATGGGCCTTGGCCCAGAGACTCTGCGCGCAGGCAGGCCAGAAGTTTCGGGCTCCGGAAGTTCCGGGCATGGTCCGGGCTATCCAGAGAGTTGGCGCGTCTGGTCGTCACCTGGAGTGTCGAGGGACGGAGGTTTCGGGCTGGCCAGAAGGTCCGGGGGCCGGAGGTTCCGGGCTGTGGCCGGAAGGTCCGGGCCTGGAAGAAACTCTGCACAAGTCTTGACGCCGGTTGTTCCTTCTCCTTGAGTCCTTGATTCCTGAGAACATGTAGTGTCTTGGCATTAGGTAGCAACCATGTCTCGGAAGAATGGAAAGGGAAAGGACTTAGGAATGAGTTCACCTTATGTCCAATGGCGTATGCTCGAGGTCGAGGTCTCGTTGTAGTGTACATGGGGATGATCATAGGATACTCCGCATCATCTCCCCCCCCCCTTGGGAAAGATCTGACCTCGGATTGTGATCCTCATCACCATGGAAACGGTTGTCGTCGACGGACTTGTAGTTGCACGTAGATGAAGAAATTGTGCAATCCAAGTACTCCAAGGTGTCTCCGGTATGTGGTACATGCAAAATGAGCAAACACAAAGTACACTTGGAAATACAATGGTTAGCGCACACAAAGTGTCCGTCAAGTAAGTATGAGTCCGTTCGGCAAGATTGTTCGTGAGAAAGCGCATGAAGCTTATCAAGATGATATAGAGTGAGATGCAAAGTGTTCATGGGAGCAAAAGCATTCATTATGCACATAAATGTGTTGTGAATATGATCAATGCAACCATGGTGCAAAATGATGTCATAGTGAGACGGTTTATCAATAGCATGAATATGGCAATGGATGCTCAATATGAATAAGTTATCATGCAATTGATGGTAGGCAATATGATCATGATGTATGAATATGCCATCAAGGTAAATCACAACAAATTTGCTAAGGAAGTGCACAAGCTCATATATCATGGATGACATGGGATATAAGAAGCAACAAGGTAATCATAATGTGAGTCAATCCATGCATAAGATGCAAATTTGTTATGTGTTGTGTTGTACCAAAGCTCGATGTCATGGTACAAGTAGTGGTCCGGTGGGGCTTCCAAAGTAGGGGCATCCACTAAGTGCGAGCACTCCTCAATTTGAAGGTCCAAAGAGTCCATCTCCAATGTTGCTCCTCCGTTCACGAGATGTATCATGTAGACAACAAGAAGGAAACAACAATGAAAGAATGACCCATCCAATATGCATATTTGAAGGCTCAAAGGGAATGAGTTCACCTTTATGAGGACATCGAAAATGTTGGTGTTGCGCATCATGTATGCCTTCACATACCCAATATGTCTGTCTCGTGATGGAAATGCCTTGAGAATCCTTCAAGATGAAAGAACATGACAAACACTCAGAAAAACAAATGAGGTTAGCGGAATGCAAAACCTATCATTCGAGTGGTGAGATACCCAACAAGTGTTTTCATCATTCTTATCATAAAAAAGGATAAGGTGTGGTATGGTATGAAAGCATATGATGCAACTACTGTTGGAAATATGCCCTAGAGGCAATAATAAAATGGTTATTATTATATTTCTTTGTTCATGATAATTGTCTATTGTTCATGCTATAATTGTGTTATCCAGAAATCGTAATACATGTGTGAATACATAGACCACAACACGTCCCTAGTGAGCCTCTAGTTGACTAGCTCGTTGATCAAAATATAGTCATGGTTTCCTGACTATGGACATTGGATGTCATTGATAACGGGATCACATCATTAGGAGAATGATGTGATGGACAAGACCCAATCCTAAGCATAGCTCAAAGATCGTGTAGTTCGTTTGCTATAGCTTTTTCCGAATGTCAAGTATCATTTCCTTAGACCATGAGATTGTGCAACTTCCGGATACCGTAGGAGTGCTTTGGGTGTGCCAAACGTCACAACATAACCGGGTGACTATAAAGGTACACTACAGGTATCTCCGAAAGTGTCTGTTGGGTTGGCACGAATCGAGACTGGGATTTGTCACTCCGTATGACGGAGAGGTATCTCTGGGCCCACTCGGTAATGCATCATCATAATGAGCTCAATGTGACCAAGTGGTTGATCACGGGATCATGCATTACGGTACGAGTAAAGTGACTTGCCGGTAACGAGATTGAACGAGGTATTGCGATACCAACGATCGAGTCTCGGGCAAGTAACGTACCGATTGACAAAGGGAATTGTATACGGGATTGATTGAATCCTCGACATCGTGGTTCATCCGATGAGATCATCGAGGAGCATGTGGGATCCAACATGGGTATCCAGATCCCGCTGTTGGTTATTGACCGGAGAGTCATCTCAGTCATGTCTGCGTGTCTCCCGAACCCGTAGGGTCTACACACTTAAGGTTCGGTGATGCTAGGGTTGTTGAGATATTAGCATACGGTAACCCTAAAGTTGTTCGGAGTCCCGGATGAGATCCCGGACGTCACGAGGAGTTTCGGAATGGTCCGGAGGTGAAGATTTATATATAGGAAGTCAAGTTTCGGCCATCAGGAAGGTTTCGGGGGTAATCGGTATTGTACCGGGATCACCGGAAGGGTCCCGGGGGTCCACCGGGTGGGGCCACCTATCCTGGAGGGCCCCATGAGCTGAAGTGGGAGGTGAACCAGCCCCTAGTGGGCTGGTGCGCCCCCCATGGGCCTCCCCTGCGCCTAGGGTTGGAAACCCTAGGGGTGGTGGCGCCCCACTTGGCTTGGGGGGCACTCCACCCCCCTTGGCCGCCGCCCCCCTTGGAGATTCAATCTCCTAGGGCCGGCGCCCCCCTAGGGGTCCTATATATAGTGGGGGGAGGGAGGGCAGCCGCACCCTAGCCCTTGGCCTCTCCCTCTCCCTCCCGTGACACTCCTCCCTCTCCCTGAGCTTGGCGAAGCCCTGCCGAGATCACCGTTGCTTCCACCACCACGCCGTCGTGCTGCTGGATCTTCATCAACCTCTCCTTCCCCCTTGCTGGATCAAGTTGGAGGAGATGTCTTCCCAACCGTACGTGTGTTGAACGCGGAGGTGCCGTCCGTTCGGCGCTAGGTCATCGGTGATTTGGATCACAACGAGTACGACTCCATCAACCCCGTTCTCTTGAACGCTTCTGCGCGCGATCTACAAGGGTATGTAGATGCACTCCTCTCTCCCTCGTTGCTAGATGACTCCATAGATTGATCTTGGTGATGCGTAGAAAATATTAAAATTCTACTACGTTCCCCAACAGTGGCATCATGAGCTAGGTCTATGCGTAGTTTCTATGCACGAGTAGAACACAAAGCAGTTGTGGGCGTGGATATTGTCAATTTGCTTGCCGTTACTAGTCTTATCTTGATTCGGCGGCATCGTGGGATGAAGCGGCCCGGACCGACCTTACACGTACGCTTACGTGAGACTGGTTCCACCGATTGACATGCACTAGTTGCATAAGGTGGCTAGCGGGTGTCTGTCTCTCCCACTTTAGTCGGATCGGATTCGATGAAAAGGGTCCTTATGAAGGGTAAATAGAAATTGGCATATCACGTTGTGGTTTTGGCGTAGGTAAGAAACGTTCTTGCTAGAAACCTATAGCAGCCACGTAAAAACTTGCAACAACAATTAGAGGACGTCTAACTTGTTTTCGCAGCATGTGCCGTGTGATGTGATATGGCCAAAAGGATGTGATGAATGATATATGTGATGTATGAGATTGATCATGTTCTTGTAATAGGAATCACGACTTGCATGTTGATGAGTATGACAACCGGCAGGAGCCATAGGAGTTGTCTTTATTTATGACCTGCGTGTCAACATAAACGTCATGTAATTACTTTACTTTATTGCTAAAGCGTTAGCCATAGTAGTAGAAGTAATAGATGACAAGACAACTTCAAGAAGACACGATGATGGAGATCATGATGATGGAGATCATGATGATGGAGATCATGGTGTCATGCCGGTGACAACGATGATCATGGAGCCCCGAAGATGGAGATCAAAAGGAGCAAATGATAATGGCCATATCATGTCACTATTTGATTGCATGTGATGTTTATCATGTTTTGCATCTTATTTGCTTAGAACGACGGTAGCTTAAATAAGATGATCCCTCGTAATAATTTCAAGAAAGTGTTCGCCCTAACTGTGCACCATTGCGAAGGTTCGTTGTTTCGAAGCACCACATGATGATCGGGTGTGATAGATTCTAACGTTCAAATACAACGGGTGTAAGCCAGATTTACACACGCAATACACTTAGGTTGACTTGACGAGCCTAGCATGTACAGACATGGCCTCGGAACACGGAAGACCGAAAGGTCGAGCATGAGTCGTATAGAAGATACAATCAACATGAAGATGTTCACCGATGTTGACTTGTCCGTCTCACGTGATGATCGGACACGGCCTAGTTGACTCGGATCATGTTTCACTTAGATGACTAGAGGGATGTCTATCTAAGTGGGAGTTCATTGAATAATTTGATTAGATGAACTTAATTATCATGAACTTAGTCTAAAATCTTTACACTATGTCTTGTAGATCAAATGGCCCACGCTAATGTTGCCCTCAACTTCAACGCGTTCCTAGAGAAAACCAAGCTGAAAGATGATGGCAGCAACTATACGGACTGGGTCCGGAACCTGAGGATCATCCTCATAGCTGCCAAGAAAGATTATGTCCTAGAAGCACCGCTAGGTGATGCACCCATCCCAGAGAACCAAGACATTATGAACGCTTGGCAGTCACGTGCTGATGATTACTCCCTCGTTCAGTGCGGCATGCTTTACAGCTTAGAACCGGGGCTCCAAAAGCGTTTTGAGAGACACGGAGCATATGAGATGTTCGAAGAGCTGAAAATGGTTTTCCTAGCTCATGCCCGGGTCAAGAGATATGAAGTCTCTGACAAGTTCTTCAGTTGTAAGATGGAGGAAAATAGTTCTGTCAGTGAGCACATACTCAAAATGTCTGGGTTGCATAACCGCTTGACCCAGCTGGGAGTTAATCTCCCGGATGACGCGGTCATTGACAGAATCCTTCAGTCGCTTCCACCGAGCTACAAGAGCTTTGTGATGAACTTCAATATGCAGGGGATGGAAAAGACCATTCCTGAGGTATATTCAATGCTGAAATCAGCGGAGGTGGAAATCAAAAAGGAACATCAAGTGTTGATGGTGAATAAAACCACCAAGTTCAAGAAAGGCAAGGGTAAAAAGAACTTCAAGAAGGACGGCAAGGGAGTTGCCGCGCCCGGTAAGCAAGCTGCCGGGAAGAAGTCAAAGAATGGACCCAAGCCTGAGACTGAGTGTTTTTATTGCAAGGGAAGTGGTCACTGGAAGCAGAACTGCCCCAAATACTTAGCGGACAAGAAGGTCGGCAACACTAAAGGTATATGCGATATACATGTAATTGATGTGTACCTTACCAGTACTCATATTAGCTCCTGGGTATTTGATACCGGTACGGTTGCTCACATTTGTAACTCAAAGCAGGAGCTGCAGAATAAGCGGAGACTGGCGAAGGACGAGGTGACGATGCGCGTCGGGAATGGTTCCAAGGTCGAGGTGATCGCCGTCGGCACGTTGCCTCTACATTTACCTACGGGATTAGTTTTAAACCTCAATAATTGTTATTTAGTGCTAGCTTTGAGCATGAACATTGTATCAGGATCTCGTTTAATTCGAGATGGCTACTCATTTAAATCCGAGAATAATGGTTGTTCTATTTATATGAGAGATATGTTTTATGGTCATGCTCTGCTGGTGAATGGTTTATTCTTAATGAATCTCGAGCGTAATGTTACACATATTCATAGTGTGAATACCAAAAGATGTAAGGTTGATAATGATAGTCCCACATACTTGTGGCACTGCCGCCTTGGTCACATAGGTGTCAAACGCATGAAGAAGCTCCATGCAGATGGACTTTTGGAGTCTATTGATTACGCATCATTTGACACGTGCGAACCATGCCTCATGGGTAAAATGACCAAGACTCCGTTCTCGGGAACAATGGAGCGAGCAACCAACTTATTGGAAATCATACATACTGATGTGTGCGGTCCAATGAGTGTTGAGGCTCGCGGTGGCTATCGTTATGTTCTCACCCTCACTGATGACTTGAGTAGATATGGGTATGTCTACTTAATGAAATACAAGTTTGAGACCTTTGAAAAGTTCAAGGAATTTCAGAGTGAGGTTGAGAATCAACGTGAAAAGAAAATCAAGTTCTTGCGATCAGATCGTGGGGGAGAATACTTGAGTCACGAATTTGGCACACACTTAAGGAAATGTGGAATAGTTTCACAACTCACACCGCCTGGAACACCTCAGTGTAATGGTGTGTCCGAACGTCGTAATCGCACTCTATTGGATATGGTGCGATCTATGATGTCTCTTACCGATTTACCGCTGTCATTTTGGGGCTATGCTTTAGAGACTGCCGCATTCACTTTAAATAGGGCTCCGTCGAAATCTGTTGAGACGACACCGTATGAATTATGGTTTGGGAAGAAACCTAAGCTGTAGTTTCTAAAAGTTTGGGGATGCGATGCTTATGTCAAGAAACTTCAACCTGAAAAGCTCGAACCCAAGTCAGAAAAATGCGTCTTCATAGGATACCTAAAGAAACTATTGGGTATACCTTCTACCTCAGATCTGAAGGCAAGATCTTTGTTGCCAAGAATGGATCCTTTCTAGAGAAAGAGTTTCTCTCGAAAGAAATAAGTGGGAGGAAAGTAGAACTCGATGAAGTATTACCTCTTGAACCGGTAAGTGGCGTAGCTCAAGAAAATGTTCCTGAGGTGCCTGCACCGACTAGAGAGGAAGTTAATGATGATGATCATGAAACTTCAGATCAAGTTGCTACTGAACTTTGTAGGTCCACAAGGACACGTTCCGCACCAGAATGGTATGGCAACCCTGTCTTGGAAATCATGTTGTTAGACAACGGTGAACCTTCGAACTATGAAGAAGCGATGGCGGGCCCAGATTCCGACAAATGGCTGGAAGCCATGAAATCCGAGATAGGATCCATGTATGAAAACGAAGTATGGACTTTGACTGACTTGCCCGATGATCGGGGAGCCATAGAAAATAAATGGATCTTTAAGAAGAAGAGAGACGCGGATGGTAATGTGACCATCTATAAAGCTCGGCTTGTCGCTAAGGGTTATCGACAAGTTCAAGGGGTTGACTACGATGAGACTTTCTCACCCGTAGCGAAGCTGAAGTCCGTCCGAATCATATTAGCAATTGCCGCATTCTATGATTATGAGATATGGCAAATGGACGTCAAAACGGCATTCCTTAATGGTTTCCTTAAGGAAGAATTGTATATGATGCATCGGGAAGGTTTTGTCAATCCTAAGAATGCTGACAAGGTGTGCAAGCTCCAACGCTCGATTTATGGGCTGGTGCAAGCATCTCGGAGTTGGAACATTCGTTTTGATGAGATGATAAAAGCGTTTGGGTTTACGCAGACTTATGGAGAAGCCTGCATTTACAAGAAAGTGAGTGGGAGCTCTGTAGCATTTCTCATATTGTATGTGGATGACATACTATTGATGGGAAATGATATTGAATTCTTGGAAAGCATAAAGGCCTACTTGAACAAGTGTTTTTTCAATGAAGGATCTTGGAGAAGCTGCTTATATATTAGGCATCAAGATCTATAGAGATAGATCGAGACGCCTCATTGGTCTTTCACAAAGTACGTACCTTGACAAGATATTGAAGAAGTTCAAAATGGATCAGTCAAAGAAGGGGTTCTTTCCTGTATTGCAAGGTACAAGATTGAGCACGGCTCAATGCCCGACCACGGCAGAAGATAGAGAAAAGATAAGTGTCGTCCCCTATGCCTCGGCCATAGGGTCTATCATGTATGCTATGATGTGTACCAGACCTGATGTAAACCTTGCCGTAAGTTTGGTAGGAAGGTACCAAAGTAATCCTGGCATGGAACACTGGACAGCGGTCAAGAATATCCTAAAGTACCTAAGGAGGTGACGAAGAGCTCGTCGTAAAGGGTTACGTCGATGCTAGCTTTGACACAGATCTGGATGACTCTAAGTCACAAACCGGATACGTGCATATTTTGAATGGTGGGGTAGTAAGATGGTGCAGTTGCAAGCAAAGCGTTGTGGCGGGATCTACATGTGAAGCGGTGTACATGGCAGCCTCGGAGGCAGCACAAGAGGCAATCTAGGTGAAGGAGTTCATTACCGACCTAGGAGTCATACCCAATGCGTCGGGCCCGATGACTCTCTTCTATGACAACACTGGAGCTATTGCCCTTGCCAAGGAGCCCAGGTTTCACAGGAAGACCAGGCATATCAAGTGTCGCTTCAACTCCATTCGTGAAAGTGTTCAAAATGGAGACATAGATATTTGTAAAGTACATACGGACCTGAATGTGGCAAATCCGTTGACTAAATCTCTCCCTAGAGCAAAACATGATCAACACCAGAACTGCATGGGTGTTCGATTCATCACAATGTAACTAGACTATTGACTCTAGTGCAAGTGGGAGACTGTTGGAAATATGCCCTAGAGGCAATAATAAAATGGTTATTATTATATTTCTTTGTTCATGATAATTGTCTATTGTTCATGCTATAATTGTGTTATCCGGAAATCGTAATACATGTGTGAATACATAGACCACAACACGTCCCTAGTGAGCCTCTAGTTGACTAGCTCATTGATCAAAAGATAGTCATGGTTTCCTGACTATGGACATTGGATGTCATTGATAACGGGATCACATCATTAGGAGAATGATGTGATGGACAAGACCCAATCCTAAGCATAGCTCAAAGATCGTGTAGTTCGTTTGCTATAGCTTTTTCCAAATGTCAAGTATCATTTCCTTAGACCATGAGATTGTGCAACTCTCGGATACCGTAGGAGTGCTTTGGGTGTGCCAAACTTCACAACGTAACTGGGTGACTATAAAGGTACACTACAGGTATCTCCGAAAGTGTCTGTTGGGTTGGCACGAATCGAGACTGGGATTTGTCACTCCGTATGACGGAGAGGTATCTCTGGGCCCACTCGGTAATGCATCATCATAATGAGCTCAATGTGACCAAGTGGTTGATCACGGGATCATGTATTACGGTACGAGTAAAGTGACTTGCCGGTAATGAGATTGAACGAGGTATTGGGATACCGACGATCGAGTCTCGGGCGAGTAACGTACCGATTGACAAAGGGAATTGTATACGGGATTGATTGAATCCTCGACATCGTGGTTCATCCGATGAGATCATCGAGGAGCATGTGTGAGCCAACATGGGTATCCAGATCCCGTTGTTGGTTATTGACTGGAGAGTCGTCTCGGTCATGTCTGCGTGTCTCCTGAACCCGTAGGGTCTACACACTTAAGGTTCGGTGATGCTAGGGTTGTTGAGATATTAGCATACGGTAACCCGAAAGTTGTTCGGAGTCCCGGATGAGATCTCGGACGTCACAAGGAGTTTTGGAATGGTCCGGAGGTGAAGATTTATATATAGGAAGTCAAGTTTCGGCCATCGGGAAGGTTTCGGGGGTAATCGGTATTGTACCGGGACCACCGGAAGGGTCCCAGGGGTCCACCGGGTGGGGCCACCTATCCTGGAGGGCCCCATGGGCTGAAATGGGAGGGGAACCAGCCCCTAGTGGGCTGGTGCACCCCCCATGGGCCTCCCCTGCGCCTAGGGTTGGAAACCCTAGGGGTGGGGGCGCCCCACTTGGCATGGGGGGCACTCCACCCCCTTGGCCGCCGCCCCCCTTGGAGATTCAATCTCCTAGGGCCGCCCCCCTTAGGGGTCCTATATATAGTGGGGGGAGGGAGGGCAGCCGCACCCTAGCCCCTGGCCTCTCCCTCTCCCTCCCGTGACACTCCTCCCTCTCCCTGAGCTTGGCGAAGCCCTGCTGAGATCACCGTTGCTTCCACCACCACGCCGTCATGCTGCTGGATCTTAATCAACCTCTCCTTCCCCCTTGCTGGATCAAGTTGGAGGAGACGTCTTCCCAACCGTACGTGTGTTGAACGCGGAGGTGCCGTCTGTTCGACACTAGGTCATCGGTGATTTGGATCACGACGAGTATGACTCCATCAACCCCGTTCTCTTGAACGCTTCCGGGCGCGATCTACATGGGTATGTAGATGCACTCCTCTCTCCCTCGTTGCTAGATGACTCCATAGATTGATCTTGTTGATGCGTAGAAAATTTTAAAATTCTGCTACGTTCCCCAACAACTACAACCAAAGACATTAGGCTCAAGTTAACAAGCATGCATCACAAGTAATATGTCCAACTCTCCACTATCAATAAGCATAGCAAGTTGGCACTCAATACAAAGGTATATGAGAGATGGCACTAATGGAGACAAGAGACAATGATCAAGATAAGTCATGTGAGAGGCAAGAGCATATATGTCATCAACCCAAGAAAGCGAGTAAGAATGGAACATGGGAGATGCGACAAAGCAAGCAATCATAGTGATCAAGTCGAGCAAGCTAGTAGTGCGAAGATGCAACGTACTAGAAGGAATCATGTCAAGCATGTCATGTGTGCAAATGGTGGGCATGCATAATGCACAAGACATATCACAAGCATGAAGGCAAGATATGAGCAAAATATCATCAATGTATTGGCGAGAGGCCATATGTAAATAGCAATGGGACATCATGACTCGCCCAATACAATAAGCAACAATAGCATGATGCACATGGTAAACATGGCAATAGCAACAAGAATCTCCACCAAGCATGGAAATACACATAGGAGTAGCATAATGGTGAATCATGGGTAGATGCAAGCAAGGGTCACAATTGCATGGAAAAATCATAGAAAGAGGTGTATCATGCAAAGTGAACACGCTAAAATGGGCATAAAGTAACAAGTGATATATAGCCCATAGCCATGTGAGAGTCAAGTAAAAGAGATGCGGGTAGTCATTGCGTGAAGAGAACGGTGGGAAGGACAATCCACGGGATCCCAAATCATCGTTGCTCTCAAGAGCTCGTTTCGTCAACTCATGGGATTGTGATGTGGACGAGTGTTCACAAGTACCTACACAAAACAAAGCTAAAGGGAAAATTGTGTGTGCATGGTATATCTACACACCATCCATTATGATACGCACGTGCTTGTGTTTGTTAGCACAAAATATCCAATGCTCAAATAAATGAGATGCATGATATAGAAACATGTCATCCATCATGATAGGTTTGTTATTATGTAGAGCATAATGGAGACTCAGATTGTGTAATGCATCATGAGAAATATGTAGAGCATTGTTATTCATGGAATGCATATGGTGCAAGAAATTGTAGAAATCATGCAAAGTATGGAATGCATCAAAATCTCTTAATATGTATGAGGAAACTATGGGGGTCTCCTCATGATCATTAGTGGAAACATCACATGGAGAATATGACAACATCCAAAACAATGCATATTTGGAATATTGTGATCATGGCATGGCATAGTATATGAATTGCGCAAATCATGTAAAGGAAGCATGACAATATCATCACATGAAAAACAAAAGCCAATGACCATCATCTCGTCATCTATGCCATAAGTGCAAATGGGATTTATTTTAATGGGGCATGCATAGCTACTATGTTGAGATTGAAATGATGCAATATGGATGCTCTCACTCATAGCTATCGGATCACGGGTTCCGGAGAAACCCTTAAGGTTCGAACACTGGGGTGCACGTGAAGATCTCCCCCCTACCGATCCAGGTCCTAACTCAGCTAAGATCTTACAAACTAACTTGACGAACTCGCAATGCAAAAGACACAAGATTTATAGTGGTTCGGGCCACCGTTGTGGTGTAATACCCTACTCCAGTGTGGTGGTGGTAGATTGCCTCTTGGGATAAGGATGAACAGTACAAGGGGGAGAACAACCTCCTGAGGATGAGGTTTTCTTGTGTGATAACCCACAAGTATAGGGGATCGCAATAGTTTTCGAGGGTAGAGTATTCAACCCAAATTTATTGATTCGACATAAGGGGAGCCAAAGAATATTCTCAAGTATTAGCAGCTGAGTTGTCAATTCAACCACACCTGGAAACTTAATATCTGCAGCGAAGTGTTTAGTAGCAAAGTAATATGATAGTATTGGTGACGATAGCAAAAGTAACGGTTGCAAAAGTAATGTTTTTGGTTTTTTGTAGTGATGATAGCAATAGCAACGGAAAAGTAAATAAGCGAAGAACAATATATGGAAAGCTCGTAGGCAATGGATCGGTGATAGAGAATTATGCCGAATGCGGTTCATCATGTAACAGTCATAACCTAGGGTGACACAGAACTAGCTCCAATTCATCAATGTAATGTAGGCATGTATTCCGAATATAGTCATACGTGCTTATGGAAAAGAACTTGCATGACATCTTTTGTCTTACCCTCCCATGGCAGCGGGGTCCTAGCGAAAACTAAGGGATATTAAGTCCTCCTTTTAATAGAGTACCGGACCAAAGCATTAACACATAGTGAATACATGAACTCCTCAAACTACGGTCATCACCAGTAAGTATCCCGATTATTGTCACTTCGGGGTTAACGGATCATAACACATAATAGGTGACTATAGACTTGCAAGATAGGATCAAGAACTCTCATATATTGCAGAAAACATAATAGGTTCATATCTGAAATCATGGCACTCGGGCCCTAGTGACAAGCATTAAGCATAGCAAAGTCATAGCAACATCAATCTCAGAACATAGTGAATACTAGGGATCAAACCCTAACAAAACTAACTCGATTACATGATAAATCTCATCCAACCCATCAGCGTCCAGCAAGCCTACGATGGAATTACTCACGCACGGCGGTGAGCATCATGAAATTGGTGATGGAGGATGGTTAATGATGACGATGGCGATGGATTCCCCTCTCCAGAGCCCCGAACGGACTCCAGATAAGCCCCCCCGAGAGGTTTTAGGGCTTGGCGGCGGCTCCGTATGTAAAACGCGATGAATCTTTCTCTCTGATTTTTTTCTCCCCGAAAGCAAGTATATAGAGTTGGAGTTGAGGTCGGAGGAGCTCCAGGGGGCCCACGAGGTAGGGGGGCGCGCCCTAGGGGGGCAGGCGCACCCCCACCCTCATGGCTAGGGTGTGGGCCCCCTGGTCTTCATCTTTTGCAAGGAATTTTTATTATTTCCAAATAGACGTTCCGTGAAGTTTCCGGTCATTCCGAGAACTTTTGTTTTTGCACATAAATAACACCATGGTAATTCTGCTGAAAACAACGTCAGTCCTGGTTAGTTCCATTCAAATCATGCAAGTTAGAGTCCAAAACAAGGGCAAAAGTGTTTGGAAAAGTAGATACGATGGAGACGTATCAACTCCCCCAAGCTTAAACCTTTACTTATCCTCAAGCAATTCAGTTGACAAACTGAAAGTGATAAAGAAAAACTTTTACAAACTCGGTTTGCTCTTGTTGTTGTAAATATGTAAAGCCAGCATTCAAGTTTTCAGCAAAGATTATAAACTGACCATATTCACAATAACCTTAGGTCTCATGTTTACTTATATCAATGGCATAATCAACTAGCGAGCAATAATAATAAATCTCGCATGACAACACTTTCTGAAAACAATCATAATATGATATACCAAGATGGTATCTCGCTAGCCCTTTCTGAGACCGCAAAACATAAATGCAGAGCACCTTTAAAGATCAAGGACTGACTAGACATTGTAATTCATGGTAAAAGAGATCTAGTCAAGTCATACTCAATGTAAACTAACAGTAATGAATGCAGATGACAGCGGTGCTCTCCAACTGGTGCTTTTTAATAAGAGGATGATGACTCAACATGAATGTAAATAGATAGGCCCTTCGCAGAGGGAAGCAGGGATTTGCAAAGGTGAAAGAGCTCGGTTTTGAAATAGAGGTGAATAATATTTGAGAGGTGTACTTTCATTGTCAACATAACAACCAAGAGATGGCGATATCTTCCATGCTACACACATTATAGGCGGTTCCCAAACAGAATGGTAAAGTTTATACTCCCCCTCCACCAACAAGCATCAATCCATGGCTTGCTCGAAACAACGAGTGCCTCAAACTAACAAGAGTCCTAGGGGGAGTTTTGTTTGCAATTATTTTGATCTGATTTGCATAAAGCATGGGACTGGGCATCCCGATGACCAGCCATTTTCTCGTGAGTGAGGAGCGGAGTCCACTCCTCTTGAGAATAACCCGCCTAACATGGAAGATACGAACAACCCTAGTTGATACACGAGCTATTCGAGCATACAAAACAGGATATTTATTTGAAGGTTTAGAGTTTGGCACATACAAATTTACTTGGAACGGCAGGTAGATACCGTATATAGGTAGGTATGGTGGACTCATATGGAATAACCTTGGGGTTTATGGGATTGGATGCACAAGCAGTATTCCCGCTTAGTACAGGTGAAGGATAGCAAAAGACTGTGAAGCGACCAGCTAGAGAGCGACAATAGTCATGAACATGCATTAAAATTAATCAACACCGAATGCAAGCATGAGTAGGATATAATCCACCATGAACATAAATATCATGAAGGCTATGTTGATTTTTTTTCAACTACATACGTGAACATGTGCCAAGTCAAGTCACTTAAATCATTCAAAGGAGGATACCACCCTATCATACCACATCACAACCATTTTAATAGCATGTTGGCACGCAAGGTAAACCATTATAAGCTCCTAGCTAATTAAGCATGGCACAAGAAACTATGATCTCTAATTGTCATTGCAAACATGTTTATTCATAATAGGTTGAATCAGGAACGATGAACTAATCATATTTACAAAAACAAGAGAGGTCGAGTTCATACTAGCTTCAACCATCTCAATCAGTTCATCATATATCGTCATAATTGCCTTTCACTTGCATGAGCGAATGATGTGGATAATAATAATAGTGCACGTGCATTGGACTAAGCTGGAATCTACAAGCATTCAATAAACAGGAGAAGACAAGGCCATATGGGCTCTTTTTGTCAGATCAACAATAATGCATATAAGAGCCACTTCAACAATTTAATCATGGTCTTCTCCTATCGACCCCCAAATAAAAGAAAAGAAATAAAACTATTTACACGGGAGAGATCCCAACAAGCAAAAGAAGAACATGAAATCTTTTTGGGTTTTCCCTTTTCAATTACTACTACAAGCATGTAAAGTAAACTAATTAAAAGCTACAACTAATTTTTTGGTTTTTCTTAAGTTTTATTAAACACAAAAGAAGAAAGCATAAAAGGAAAATAAAATAGCATGGATATTACAATGAAAAAGTATGAGCACCGACATCTAGCAATGAGTGTGTGAACATGAATACAATGTCGGTGAGAAATACGTACTCCCCCAAGCTTAGGCTTTTGGCCTAAGTTGGTCTATGGCCACGGCTGGCCTGGCGGATATCCATAGTAATAGTTGGGGTCATACTGAGATGAAGCGGCTATCGCCTCCTGAGCTGCAGCGCGGCGATGAGCGGCCTCCGCCCTCCTCTCGTACTCATCTGCCTCCTCTCTGGTAATAACATATCTTCCTTTTTCCTGATAATCGAAGAAGGCAGGAGCAGGGAGAGTAATACAGACAACATGGCATCTGTCAAAGATTAAGCGATACTGGAGAGGTGATTCATTCCTCTCAACAAACTGGTGGTAAACCATAGCATTAAAGTCTAGGTAAGAAGAAGGAAATTCAATATCATCATTACGCATGGTTACACCAAGAAAATCAGCTAAGCGGGTTGCATAAATTCCACCAAAGAAATCTCCATTAAATCTATTAAGATGCAACCTATGTGCAACAATGGCTCCCAAATTATAAGATTTATCTCCTAACACAACACTCCTAAGAATACTGAGGTCAGGCACACACATGTGACATGCCTCATCTTTACCATTAATGCATCTACCTATGAAGAGAGCAAAATAATGTATAGCAGGAAAATGAATGCTCCCTATGGTAGCTTGTGTTATATCTCTAGATTCCCCCACAGTTATACTAGCAAGAAAATCTCTAAATTCAGATTTGCGAGGTTCCCTGACACTACCCCATTGTGGAAGTTTGCAAGCAGTGGTAAAATCCTCGAAGTCCATAGTGTAAGAATTTTCATAAAGATCAAATAGGACAGTTGGAGAATTACGTGAAGATAAAAATTCAAACCTCCTCATAAAGGAACTAGTGAGATAGTGGTACTGACAGCATTTTTGTTCCTCGAAGCTCACAAGATCAGCGTTACGCAAGTATGCGTTAAATTCTTCCTTAATCCTCGCTCGATCCATGAAGTCCTCTCAAGGCCATTCACAGGGCCGCACTGGAGCGTCCCTTGGTGGCTCATCATCAGCATCACGCATTGCAAGCCTGGACTCTTGTTTCATTGAAGAACCACCTTGGTACATTTTCCTAAACATATTTCTTCCTCTGAAAAATTTCTGAAATTTTCAGTAACTTCAAATAAAAGTGAACCAAACTCAACAATATTGATAGCAACTACTCCTTCAAGTGCCTAGAGCCTATATCATGCATCAAAACTACATTTGACCATATAAATTTGACATGCAAGCTCAAGAACATGGTCACCTAAGCAGAAAAAATATGCAATGAATAAAGCACTAGAACAGAAACTAATTGGACCAATGGAGGAGTCACATACCAAGGAACAATCTCCCCAAGCAGTTTTGTGAGAGGTGCTTTGAGCGAGGAGATCGAAAATGGCAGCAAAATGAGCTTGGACTCGTGTTTGAACTGGATAATCGTGTTTGTGGGAGGAAGAAGAAGTGTGTGGATGCAGGAATAAATGGAGGAGGGCCACCGTGGGCCCACGAGGCAGGGGCGCGCGCCCAGGGGGGTAGGGTGCGCCCTCCACCCTCGTGGCCAGGTGGATGCCCCCCTGCTGTGTTCTCAGTGCCAAATATTCTCAAATATTCCAGAAAAAATCATATTTAAATTTCAGGGCATTTGGAGAACTTTTATTTTCGGGGTATTTTTATATTGCACGGATAATTCAGATAACAGTCAGAAAATACTATTTTTATTTTATTTAATATAAATAACAGAAAGTAAAAGGAGGGTACAGAGAGTTGTGTTTTCTAACTTCATCCATCTCATGCTCATCAAAAGGAATCCACTAACAAGGTTGATCAAGTCTTGTTAACAAACTCATTCCGAATAACATGGAACCGGAGAATTTTCGAATAACTCTAGGTTACCTCAACGAGGATATGCACATCCCCAATAATAAGAACATCAAATTTCTTTTTGACAGTAGGTAGAGGACATTCAAAACCTCCAATAATAATCGATGGAAATTTTCCAATAGAGTTGATACTATGAACTTGAGGTTGTTTCCTCGGAAAGTGTACCGTATGCTCATTACCATTAACATGAAAAGTGACATTGTCATTAGTGCAATCAATAACAGCCCCTGTAGTATTCAAAAAGGGTCTTCCAAGAATAATAGACATACTATCGTCCTCGGGAATATCAAGAATAACAAAGTCCGTTAAAATAGTAACGCTTGCAACTACAACAGGAACATCCTCACAAATACCGACAGGTATAGCAGTTGATTTATCAGCCATTTGCAAAGATATTTCAGTAGGTGTAAACTTATTCAAATCAAGTCTACGATATAAAGAGAGAGAGGCATAACACTAACACCGGCTCCAAGATCACATAAAGTAGTTTTAACATAATTTCTTTTAATGGAGCATGGTATAGTTGGTACACCGAGATCTCCTAGTTTCTTAGGTATTCCACCTTTAAAAGTATAATTAGCAAGCATGGTGGAAATTTCAGCTTCCGGTATCTTTCTTTTATTAGTAACAATATCTTTCATGTACTTAGCATAAGGATTCATTTTAAGCATATCAGTTAATTGCATACGCAAAAAGATAGGTCTAATCATTTCAGCAAAGCGCTCAAAATCCTCATCATCCTTTTTCTTGGATGGTTTGGGAGGAAAAGGCATGGGTTTCTGAACCCAAGGATCTCTTTCTTTACCATGTTTCCTAGCAACAAAGTCTTTCTTATCATAACATTGATTCTTTGATTGTGGGTTATCAAGATCAACAGCAGGTTCAATTTCTATATCATTATCATTACTAGGTTGAGCATCATCATGAACATTATCATTAACATTATCACTAGTTTCAGGTTCATTACCAGATTGTGTTTCAGCATCAAAAATAGAAATATCATTTGGATTCTTAGGTGTTTCAGCAATAGGTTCACTAGAAGCATGCAAAGTCCTATCATTTTTCTTTTTCTTCCTTTTAGAAGGACTAGGTGCATCTATATTATTTCTCTGAGAATCTTGCTCAATTCTCTTAGGGTGGCCTTCAGGATACAGAGGTTCCTGAGTCATTATACCAGTTCTAGTAGCCACTCTAACAACATAATCATTATTCTTACTATTCAATTCATTGAGAAAATCATTTTGAGCCTTAAGTACTTGTTCTACTTGAGTGGTAACCATAGAAGCATGTTTACTAATAAGTTTAAGTTCACCTTTGACATTAGCCATATAATCACCCAAGTGTTCAAGCATATTTGAATTGTATTTCAATTGTCTACCAAAATAAGCATTAAAGTCTTCTTGCTTAACCATAAATTTATCAAACTCATCTAAGCATGGGCTAGCAAACTTAGTAAATGGGATTTCAGCCTTATCATATCTATAGAGAGAATTTACCTTTACTACCTGTGTCGGGTTATCAAGACCATGTATTTCTTCAATAGGTAATGGATTAAGATCATATGTTTCTTCAATAGGCGGTAAATTAAGACCGTGTATTTCTTCAATAGGAGGTAAATTCTTAACATCTTCAACTTTAATACCTTTTTCTTTCATAGATTTCTTTGCCTCTTGCATATCTTCAGGACTGAGAAATAGAACACCTCTTTTCTTCAGAGTTGGTTTAGGAATAGGCTCAGGAAGTGTCCAATTATTTTCATTTGTCAACATATTATTCAATAGAATTTCAGCTTCATCCGGCGTTCTTTCCCTAAAACAGAACCAGCACAACTGTCCAGGTAATCTCTGGAAGCATCAGTTAGTCCATTATAAAAGATATCAAGTATTTCATTTTTCTTAAGAGGATGATCAGGCAAAGCATTAAGTAACTTGAGAAGCCTCCCCCAAGCTTGTGGGAGACTCTCTTCTTCAATTTGCACAAATTATATATATCCCTAAAAGCAGCTTGTTTCTTATGAGCAGGGAAATATTTAGCAGAGAAGTAATAAATCATATCCTGGGGACTACGCACACAACCAGGATCAAGAGAATTAAACTATATCTTAGCATCACCCTTTAATGAGAATGGAAATATTTTAAGGATATAAAGGTAGCGAGATTTCTCATCATTAGTGAACAGGGTGGCTATATCATTTAATTTAGTAAGATGTGCCACAACAGTTTTAGATTCATAGCCATAAAAAGGATCAGATTCAACCAAAGTAATTATATCAGGATCAACAGAGAATTCATAATCCTTATCAGTAACACAGATAGGTGAAGTAGCAAAAGCAGGGTCAGGTTTCATTCTAGCATTAAGAGATTGCTGCTTCCATTTAGCTAATAACCTCTTGAGCTCGTATCTATCTTTGCAAGCTAAAATAGCTAGAGCAGCTTCTTTTTCAAAAACATAACCCTCAGGAATAACAAGTGGTTCATATTTATTAGGGGAAGAGTCTTCATCATCACTTTCATCAATATTATCAGTTTCAATATTTTCATTCTCTCTAACCCTAGCAAGTTGTTCATCAAGAAATTCACCAAGTGGCACAGTAGTATCAAGCATAGAAGTAGTTTCATCATAAGTATCATGCATAGCAGAAGTGGCATCATCAATAACATGCGACATATCAGAACGAATAGAAGAAGCAAGTTTAGGTGTCGCAAGCTTACTCAAAATAGAAGGTGAATCAAGTGCAGAGCTAGATGGAAGTTCCTTACCTCCCCTCATAGTTGAGGGATAAATCTTGGTTTTTGGAACTCTCAAGTTCTTCATAATGATAAGCAGATATAAATCCCAAGTGACTCAAAGAATAGAGCTATGCTCAACGGCAACGGCGCCAGAAAATAGTCTTGATAACCCACAAGTATAGGGGATCGCAACAGTTTTCGAGGGTAGAGTATGCAACCCAAATTTATTGATTCAACACAAGGGGAGCCAAAGAATACTCTCAAGTATTAGCAGCTGAGTTGTCAATTCAACCACACCTGGAAACTTAATATCTGCAGAAAAGTGTTTAGTAGCAAAGTAATATGATAGTAGTGGTAACGATAGCAAAAGTAACGGTAGAAAAAGTAATGTTTTTGGTATTTTGTAGTGATGATAGCAATAGCAATGGAAAAGTAAATAAGCGAAGAACAATATATGGAAAGTTCATAGGCAATGGATCGGTGATAGAGAATTATGCCGAATGCGGTTCATCATGTAACAGTCATAACCTAGGGTGACACAGAACTAGCTCCAATTCATCAATGTAATGTAGGCATGCATTCCGAATATAGTCATACGTGCTTATGGAAAAGAACTTGCATGCCATCTTTTGTCCTACCCTCCCGTGGCAGCGGGGTCCTAGCGAAAACTAAGGGATATTAAGGCCTCCTTTTAATAGAGTACCGGACCAAAGCATTAACACATAGTGAATACATGAACTCCTCAAACTACGGTCATCACCGATAAGTATCCCGATTATTGTCACTTCGGGGTTAATGGATCATAACACATAATAGGTGACTATAGAATTGCAAGATAGGATCAAGAACTCTTATATATTGAAGAAAACATAATAGGTTCAGATCTGAAATTATGGCACTCGGGCCCTAGTGACAAGCATTAAGCATAGCAAAGTCATAGCAACATCAATACCAGAACATAGTGGATACTAGGGATCAAACCCTAACAAAACTAACTCGATTACATGATAAATCTCATCCAACCCATCACCGTCCAGCAAGCCTATGATGGAATTACTCACGCACGGTGGTGAGCATCATGAAATTGGTGATGGAGGATGGTTAATGATGACGATGGCGACGGATTCCCCTCTCCGGAGCCCTGAACGGACTCCAGATAATCCCTCCCTAGAGGTTTTAGGGCTTGGCGGCGGCTCCGTATCGTAAAACGCAATGAATCCTTCTCTCGGATATTTTTCTCCCCGAAAACAAATATATAGAGTTGGAGTTGAGGTCGGAGGAGATCCAGGGGGCAGGCGCACCCCCCACCCTCGTGGCTAGGGTGTGCCCCTTGCTCTTCATCTTTTGCAAGGATTTTTTATTATTTCTAAATAGACGTTCCGTGAAGTTTTAGGTCATTCCGAGAACTTTTGTTTCTACACATAAATAACACCATGGTAATTCTACTAAAAACAGCGTCAGTCCGGGTTAGTTCCATTCAAATCATGCAAGTCAGAGTCCAAAACAAGGGCAAAAGTGTTTGGAAAAGTAGATACGACGGTGACGTATCATTGTTCTTGGCGAACTTGTGTGTGTTCTGGTCTTTCTCCCTGTGTGCGTCTACCGTTCTCCTCTCCTCCCTAGCTATGGTGGTGGCTAGTCCTATTTATAGAGGCCCTGATCCTCTCCCCAAATATTGAGCGGGAAGGGAGCCAACAACGGCCAATTTGAAAGGGGACAGCTAGTACAGCTTATCCTGACAAAAGCGGTCTTCGCCTGCCAAAGGCTCTGGTGGTGACACCGTCTTGGGCTCCACCTTGATCTTTGTCTTGCCATCCTACTGGTCTTGGTCTCATTGCACCAATATGGAAACCTTTGCTTGATGCCTCGGTACTCTGCACCTTCGATTTCCCGCTTAGCACCAAAGAGAAAACAAGGACGCTGCGCGCGCTGGTGCCCGCCTGGCCTTCATCGTCATGGCTTACGTCACGAGAACCTCACGAGGTTTGCCTGGCCTTGAACTCTCCGCCCCTCGCGAGCCAGCCTGGTGAGGCCGCTCCTGTGGAGGTCTTGTGTCATCCGCCTCACGAGGCTTGGCCCCTTGCAAGGGTCTTGAATGTCTTGTTGATGAAGATGGGCCGTACGGGCCCGCTCGCAGAGCCACGCCATGGGCCGCAGGCAGGCAAGTCTGGGGACCCCCGTTCCCAAAACACCGACAGTAGCCCCCGGGCCCAAGGCGCGCTTGGGCTTGGCTTCGAGGCGAAGCCTAAGGTCAAGTGTGGAGCGCCGCGAGCCCCAATAGCCCGCGGCCTTGGTCGACGCGTGGCGGTTGATTGGACGTGGGCGTCTCCACTTCCCCATGCTGCCTTGATACCTGCCTGGCTAGACGGCCATCGCGGTCTACACGGTTATTCTTCCATCGCTTGCGCCATTCTCCTCCAATTCCTCTGCTTCCTCCCGGACTCTGCTCCTCTTTCCAATCTGACCCTAGCTCTGCTCGCCCCATCGCCATGGCACCGACGCAAGCGGATAAGGGGAAGAAGCCTTTGTCTTCGGCTAGTGCGCCCCCGGCCGCCGAGCCCGCAGTTGGCCAATCGCTGGTGCTCAACGATGAGGCCATGGGCAAGGTGCGTCCCATGCTCGCCTATAGCTTCAATGAGTGGGGAAAGATGGTGGCTTGGCCTGCATCTTGCGATCGCATTGACCGGGCGGCCACTGAGGTCCCCTTCTTCATCGATGCCCTTTGGGATGGTTTGGTCCCTCCTTTCTCCACCTTCCTCAACGCAGTGCTCTCCCATTACCAGATCCACATGCTGCACCTTGATCCCCAATCCGTAACCCTTCTTGCCGTCTTCGCCTTCGTTTGTGAAGACATGGTAGGCATTGCTCCTACCGTGGCTTGATGTCTACTACACAACCTTCTTCTTGTAGACGTTGTTGGGCCTGCAAGTGCACAGGTTTGTAGGACAGTAGCAAATTTCCCTCAAGTGGATGACCTAAGGTTTATCAATCTGTAGGAGGCGTAGGATGAAGATGGTCTCTCTCAAGCAACCCTGCAACCAAATAACAAAGAGTCTCTTGTGTCCCCAACACACCCAATACAATGTTAAATTGTATAGGTGCACTAGTTCGGCAAAGAAATGGTAATACAAGTGCAATAAGGATAGTAGATAATAGTTTTTGTAATCTGAAATAATAAAAACAGCAAGGTAGCAAGTGATAAACGTGAGCATAAATGGTATTGCAATGTGTTGAAACAAGGCCTAGGGTTCATACTTTCGCTAGTGTAAGTTCCCTCAACAATACTAACATAATTGGATCATAAAACTATCCCTCAACATGCAACAAAGAGTCACTCCAAAGTCACTAATAGCGGAGAACGAACGAAGAGATTATGGTAGGGTATGAAACCACCTCAAAGTTATTCTTTCCAATCAATCCGTTGGGCTATTCCTATAAGTGTCACAAACAGCCCTAGAGTTCGTACTAGAGTAACACCTTAAGATACAAATCAACCAAAACCATAATGTCACCTAGATACTCCAATGTCACCTCAAGTATCCATGGGCATGATTATACGATATGCATCACACAATCTCAATTCATCTATTCAACCAACACAAAGGACCTCAAAGAGTGCCCCAAAGTTCTACCGGAGAATCACAACAAAAACATGTGCCAACCCCTATGCATAGGTTCCCAATGTCACGAAACCCGCAAGTTGGTCACCAAAACATACATCAAGTGGCACGTGGTATCCCATTGTCACCACAGACATCCACGGCAAGACATACATCAAGTGTTCTCAAGTCTTTATAGACTCAATCCGATAATATTACTTCAAAGGGGAAACTCGATTCATTACAAGAGAGAAGAGAGGGGGGGGGAGAAACATCATAGGATCCAAATATAATAGCAAAGCTCGCGATACATCAAGATCGTATCATCTCAAGAACATGAGAGAGAGAGAGATCAAACACATAGCTACTGGTACATACCCTCAGCCCCGAGGGAGAACTACTCCCTCCTCGTCATGGAGAGCGCCGGGATGATGAAGATGGCCACCGGTGAGGGTTCCCCCCTCCGGCAGGGTGCCGGAACAGGGTCCCGATTGATTTTTGGTGGCTACGGATGCTTCTGGCGACGGAACTCCCGATCTATGTTGCGTTCTGGAAGTTTTAGGGTACATGCATATATATGGGTGTAGGGAGGACGTCGGAGGAGCCACGGGGGCCCCACGAGACAGGGGGCGCGCCCTAGGGGGGGCGCGCCCCCCATCCTCGTGAGCACCTCGTGTCTCCCCTGACGTGGGGTCCCCATCAGGTGTGTTTCCTTCCAAAAATAACTTCTCCAGTTGATTTCGTTCCGTTTCGACTCCGTCTGATATTCCTTTTCTTCAAAACACTGAAATAGGCATAAAATAGCAAAATCTGGGCTGGGCCTCCGGTTAATAGGTTAGTCCCAAAAATAATATAAAAGTGGATAATAAAGCCCAATATTGCCCAAAACAGTAGATAATATAGCATGGAGCAATCAAAAATTATAGATACGTTGGAGACGTATCAAGCATCCCCAAGCTTAATTCCTGCTCGTCCTCGAGTAGGTAAATGATAAAAAAGAATTTTTGATGCGGAGTGCTACTTGGCATAATTTCAAAGTAATTCTTCTTAATTGTGGCATGAATATTCAGATCCATAAGATTCAAGACAAAATTTCATATTGACATAAAATTAATAATACTTCAAGCATACTAACTAAGCAATCATGTCTTCTCAAAATAACATGGCCAAAGAAAGTTATCCCTACAAAATCATATAGTCTGGCTATGCTCCATCTTCACCACACAAAATATTTAAATCATGCACAACCCCGATGACAAGCCAAGCATTTGTTTCATACTTTTGATGTTCTCAAACTTTTTCAATCTTCACGCAATACATGAGCGTGAGCCATGCACATAGCACTATAGGTGGAATAGAGTGGTGGTTGTGGAGAAGACAAAAAAAAGGGAGAAGATAGTATCACATCGACTAGGCGTATCAACGGGCTATGGAGATGCCCATCAATAGATATCAATGTGACTGAGTAGGGATTGCCATGCAACAGATGCACTAGAGCTATAAATGTATGAAAGCTCAACAAAAGAAACTAGTGGGTGTGCATCCAACTCGCTTGCTGACAAAGACCTAGGGCATTTTGAGGAAGCCCATCATTGGAATATACAAGCCAAGTTCTATAATGAAAAATTCCCACTAGTATATGAACGTGACAACATATGAGACTCTCTATATGAAGAACATGGTGCTACTTTGAAGCACAATATATGAGACTCGCTATATCGTGGTGCTACTTTGAAGCACAAGTGTGGTAAAAGGATAGCAGCATTGCCCCTTTTTATTTTTATTTTTTTATTTTTTATTTGGCCTTTCTTTTTTTTATTTCGCCTTTTTTTGGGATAATGCTCTATTGAATGATGATCATCACACTTCTATTTATTTACAACTCGATACTAGAACAAGATATGACTCTATATGAATGCCTCCGGTGGTCTACCGGGATGTGCAATGATGCATGAGTGACATGTATAAAAGAATTATGAACGGTGGCTTTGCCACAAATACTATGTCAACTACATGATCATGCTAAGCAATATGACAATGATGAATGTGTCATGATGAACTAGATGGTGGAAAGTTGCATGGCAATATATCTCGTAATGGCTATGGAAATGCCATAATAGGTAGGTATGGTGGCTGTTTTGAGGAAGGTATATGGTAGGCGTATGATACCGGCGAAAGGTGCGCGGTATTAGAGATGCTAGCAAAGGTGGAAGGGTGAGAGTGCGTATAATCCATGGACTCAACATTAGTCATAAAGAACTCATATACTTATTGCAAAAATCTAGAAGTTATCAAAGCAAAGTATTACGCGCATGCTCCTAGGGGGATAGATTTGTAGGAAAAGACCATCGCTCATCCCCGACCGCCACTCATAAGGAAGACAATCAATAAACACCTCATGCTCCGACTTCGTTACATAACGGTTCACCATACATGCATGCTACGGGAATCACAAACTTCAACACAAGTATCTCTCAAATTCACAACTACTCAACTAGCATGACTCTAATATCACCATCTCCATATCTCAAAACAATCATCAAGCATCAAACTTATCATAGTATTCAACACACTCATAAGAGAATTTTATTATTCTTGAATACCTAGCATATTAGGATTTTAAGCAAGTTACCATGCTATTTAAGACTCTCAAAATAATATAAGTGAGGCATGAGAGTTCATCTATTTCTTCAAAATAAAACTACCACCATGCTCTAAAAGGATATAAGTGAAGCACTAGAGCAAATGACAAACTACTCCGAAAGATATAAGTGAAGACCAATGAGTAGTCGAATAATTATGCAATTATGTGAAGACTCTCTCTCATTTAATAATTTAAGATCTTGGTACTCTATTCAAACAGCAAGCAAAGCAAAATAAAATTACATTTAAGAATAGCAAACATTATGTGAAGAAGCAAAAACTTAGGATCAACCGAAACTAACCGATAATTGTTGAAGAAGAAAGGTGGGATGCCAACCGGGGCATCCCCAAGCTTAGATGCTTGAGACTTCTTGAAATATTATCTTGGGGTGCCTTGGGAATCCCCAAGCTTGAGCTTTTGTGTCTCCTTAATTCCTCTCATATCAAGGTCTCCCTAAATCTCAAAAGCTTCATCCACACAAAACTCAACAAGGACTCATGAGATAAGTTAGTATAAACCATTGCCAAAACCTTATCATACTCTACTGTAGAAAATCACTAAAATTATTATTCAATATTTCATACTAAATGCCTCTGCATATTTAATAGTCTTATCCTCAAATAGAATCATGAAAGAAGCAAACATATGCAAACAATGCAAACATAACAGCAATCTGCCTAAACAGGATAGTCTGTAAAGAATGCTGCAACATCCATACTTCCCTAGCTCCAAAAATTATGAAATAAAATTCCCACTGTAGTAAATTTATCAGAGCTTAATATGAAAAAGGTTTCAACATTTTATAACATTCTGACATTTCTAGGGAATTATTGCAACAGCGGTAAACTTTCTGTTTTCAAACAGCAACATGTATACTTGTACATAGGCATAGTAAAGGCTATCAAGGCCACTTTTATTGAAATAAAAGATGCAAAACATTATTATAAATAACAGAAATCAAATTCTAACAAAATAAATTGACGCTCCAAGCAAAACACATATCATGTGGTGAATAAAAATATAGCTCCAAGTAAAGTTACCGATGAACGAAGACGAAGGAGGGGATGCCTTCCGGGGCATCCTAAAGCTTAGGCTCTTGGCTATCCTTGAATATTACCTTGGGGTGCCTTGGGCATCCCCAAGATTTAGGCTCTTGCCACTCCTTATTCCATAGTCCATCGAATCCTTACCCAAAACTTGAAAACTTCACAACACAAAACTTAACAGAAAACTCGTAAGCTCCGTTAGTATAAGAAAATAAATCACCACTTCAAGGTACTGTAATGAACTCATTCTTTATTTATATTGGTGTTAAACCTACTGCATTCCAACTTATCTATGGTTTATAAACTATTTTACTAGCCATAGATTCATCAAAATAAGAAAACAACACAACGAAAACATAATCTGTCAAAAACAGAACAGTCTGTAGTAATCTGGATCAAACGTATACTTCTGGAACTCATAAAATTCTAAAATAAATTGCTGGACCTGAGGAAGTTATCTATTAATCATATTCAAAAATAATTAACTAAATATCACTCTCCAAATAAAAATGGCAGCAATTCTCGTGAGCGCTAAAGTTTCTGTTTTTGACAGCATGATCAACAAGACTTCCCCCAAGTCTTCCCAAAGGTTCTACTTGGCACAAACACTAATTAAAAGCATAAAACCACATCTAAACATAGGATATATGAATTATTTATTACTAAACAGGAGCAAAAAGTAAGGAACAAAAATAAAATTGGGTTGCCTCCCAACAAGCGCTATCGTTTAACGCCCCTAGCTAGGCATGATGATTTCAATGATGCTCACATAAAGGATAAGAATTGAAACATAAATAGAGCATCATGAAGAATATGACTAGCACATTTAAGTATAAAATACTTCCTATGCATAGGGATTTTGTGAGAAAACAACTTATGGGAACAAGAATCAACTTGCATAGGAAGGTAAAACAAGCATAACTTCAAAATTTTAAGCACATAGAGAGGAAACTTGATATTATGGCAATTCCTACAAGCATATGTTCCTCCCTCATAATAATTTTCAGTAGCATCATGAATGAATTCAACAATATAACCAGCACCTAAAGCATTCTTTTCATGATTTACAAGCATAGAAAATTTACTACTCTCCACATAAGCAAGATTCTTCTCATGAATAATAGTGGGAGCAAACTCAACAAAATAACTATCATGTGATTGAGAATTAAGATCAAGATGAAAAGTTTCATAGTAATCATTATTCTTTAGAGCATACATGTCATCACAATAATAATCATAGATAGGAGGCATGCTTTCATCATAATAAATTTTCTCATCAAAACTTGGGGGACAAAAAAATATCATCTTCATCAAACATAGCTTCCCCAAGCTTGTGGCTTTGCATATCATTAGCATCATAGATATTCAAGGAATTCATACTAACAACATTGCAATCATGCTCATCATTCAAATATTTAGTGCCAAACATTTTATAGATTTCTTCTTATAGAACTTGAGCACAATTATCCTTTCCATCATACTCACGAAAGATATTAAAAAGGTGAAGCGTATGAGACAAACTCAGTTCCATTTTTTTGTAATTTTCTTTTATAAACTAAACTAGTGATAAAACAAGAAACTAAAATACTCAATTGCAAGATCTAAAGATATACCTTCAAGCGCTAACCTCCCCGGCAATGGCGCCAGAAAAGAGCTTGATGTCTACTACACAACCTTCTTCTTGTAGATGTTGTTGGGCCTGCAAGTGCACAAGTTTGTAGGACAGTAGCAAATTTCCCTCAAGTGGATGACCTAAGGTTTATCAATCCTTAGGAGGCATAGGATGAAGATGGTCTCCCTCAAGCAACCCTGCTACCAAATAACAAAGAGTCTCTTGTGTCCCCAACACACCCAATACAATGGTAAATTGTATAGGTGCACTAGTTCGGCGAAGAGATGGTAATACAAGTGCAATAAGGATAGTAGATAATAGTTTTTGTAATCTGAAATAATAAAAACAGCAAGGTAGCAAGTGATAAACGTGAGCGTAAATGGTATTGCAATGTGTTGAAACAAGGCCTAGGGTTCATACTTTCGCTAGTGTAAGTTCCCTTAACAAAACTAACATAATTGGATCATAAAAATATCCCTCAACATGCAACAAAGAGTCACTCCATAGTCACTAATAGCGGAGAACCACCTCAAAGTTATTCTTTCCAATCAATCCGTTGGGCTATTCCTATAAGTGTCACAAACAGCCCTAGAGTTCGTACTAGAATAACACCTTAAGATACAAATCAACCAAAACCCTAATGTCACCTAGATACTCCAATGTCACCTCAAGTATCCATGGGCATGATTATACGATATGCATCACACAATCTCAATTCATCTATTCAACCAACACAAAGGACCTCAAAGAGTGCCCCAAAGTTCTACCGGAGAATCACGACGAAAACGTGTGCCAACCCCTATGCATAGGTTCCCAATGTCACGAAACCCACAAGTTGGTCACCAAAACATACATCAAGTGGCACGTGGTATCCCATTGTCACCACAGATATCCATGGCAAGACATACATGAAGTGTTCTCAAGTCTTTAAAGACTCAATCCGATAAGATTGCTTCAAAGGGCAAACTCGATTCATTACAAGAGAGAAGAGGGGGGAAGAAACATCATAGGATCCAAATATAATAGCAAAGCTCATGATACCTCAAGATCGTATCATCTCAACAACACGAGAGAGAGGGAGAGATCAAACACATAGCTACTGGTACATACCCTCAGCCCCGAGGGAGAACTACTCCCTCCTCGTCATGGAGAGCGCCGGGATGATGAAGATGGCCACCGGTGAGGGTTCCCCCCTCCGGCAGGGTGCCGGAACAGGGTCCCGATTGACTTTTGGTGGCTACGGAAGCTTTTGGCGGTGGAACTCCCGATCTATGTTGCGTTCTGGAAGTTCTAGGGTATGTGGATATATATGGGTGCAGGGAGGACGTCGGAGGAGCCACGGGGGCCCCACGAGACAGGGGGCGCGCCCTAGGCGGGCGCCCCCCACCCTTGTGAGCACCTCGTGTCTCCCCTGACGTGGGGTCCAAGTCCATCAGGTGTGTTTCCTTCCAAAAATAACTTCTCCAGTTGATTTCATTCTGTTTCGACTCCGTCTGATATCCCTTTTCTTCAAAACACTGAAATAGGCATAAAATAGCAAATCTGGGCTGGGCCTCTGGTTAATAGGTTAGTCCCCAAAATAACATAAAAGTGGATAATAAAGCCCAATATTGCCCAAAACATTAGATAATATAGCATGGAGCAATAAAAAATTATAGATACATTGGAGACGTATCATGGCTCTTCTCCGTCACTTCTTCTCGCTGCACCTGAGTGATCCTCCGCAGAGCTCCTGATGCCTGAGCTTTCAAGCCGTGGCGGCAACGGCCGGTGACGGGATCGACTTTGAACTTCCACCATCCACGAGCGAATTTCGGACACGGTGGGTGTTTGTTGATGCCGGAGTGCTCAACCCCCTACTCTCCTCTCCGTTAGGGCCCACCATTCCTAACTCCGGTTGGTGCCACCGGAGGCTCGCCGATCCACGCCTTGTCCCCATCTGGCTCAGGTTGAGGTGGCTCAAAGACCTTGGCATGACTGCGCCTATGGTGGTGAGGGAGTTCGTCCGGCGCCGAATCGCTCTACTTCAGCACCACTCCCGGCCGATGTGGGCTTTGCTCAGCAGCCAGGACCACATGAGACTTCAGGAGCCTGAGCTCCCCCTTGAGGCGCGGTGAACGGTGCTCGAGGTCCTGACGGGCGTCCCGTTGCCAGACGACTTGGTGAGGAAGAGTTGTGTTTTGTACCGCTGCTCGAACAAGATGACATTCGCGGAGCGGACGCCCTCCTTCGACGAGTGGGGGCTGCACCCAGTTGGCCTCGTGGGGCCCCGTGAGAACTCCATCGTCGTGGTCCCTCTCCTCGACGCTGGCGTCGAGCTCGCCCCAAGTGTTGGTGCAGGGGGCGAGCACCGCTGGGGGCCGATAGTGAAGGTGCCGAGATGCTGATGCCACCCAGGGCTCCCGAGGCGTCGACCTCGGGGACTCGTGACTCTTGCCTTGGGCGGCGGTTGAAGGGATGATGCAACCCGCGTCTCCCGTGGCCGGGGCTCCTGAGGCCTCGGCAGGTCAGTGCGAGGCAGAGCCGGCTAGCTCCCCCCAGCTTGGCGCTTCTGAGGCTGCCCCTCCGAGCATTTCTCCAGCCACGCCTCGTGTCGGCCGCCATGTCCAGCACTTCGGCCGGCTTTGCGTGGACTACGAAGAACTCTGCAAGAGGAAGGGGTCCCCGAGCTATGGCAGCGACACCTTTGGGCCGTTAAAACGGAGGAAGTATTTCGTCGTTGACGAGTAAGTACCTCATCTTGGTGATATTCTGCATGTTGCTTTCCTTCCTGACGATTGTCTCCTCAGGACCCCTTCCGCCAAGGCTGCAAAATCGTCTGAGAAGCAGCTCCCTCTCGCCCCGTTTCCCCCGCCAAACTCGAGCGCCGCAGGCTCATGCGCTTCCCACGGCGTGGGGTCAACCGTGGGAGTTGGCCCATCATCAAGGTGTCTTGAGCTTGCGCCCTCGCCGTCTTTTCTTCGCGGCCTTGCTCAGAGCACAGCAAGTGCGCCAAGGGCTCCTCCCCTAGTCGCGGACGGTGGCTGGTGGGTTTTGATCCTGGGGTCTTCTTCAAGCAGCGGGCCCCGTTTAGTTTGGGCCCCTCGCGAGGCCCAGCTGGCGCCTGGGGCAGCGCCAGCCCCTAGCCCCCTATTGAGAGGGGGCGCACCGCTCCAGGCGTCGCCCACAACCCCCATGGCAGAGGATGATATGGGTCGTGCGCTTGGGTTCAAGAATGGGAGGAGCGTTGTTCGTCATGAGCTCTTCCAGGAGGCAATGGGCGCGATGAACCGACTCGGTGAAGAACTTGTGGGTGTCGACGCGCGCCTTGAGGCCGAGGGCCTTCGGTTGGCGGAGGAGTGGCACAGGATGAAGGTGGCCATCAACCTCGGGCGCCACCAGCGCAAGCTTGATAATGCGAAGGCTGAGGCTTCCATTGCAGCCTCCCGTAAGGCCTGCTCTCGAGCTCTGGAAGAGGCTCAGGAAGCTGACCATCATTGCGAGGCCGCGGAGAAACGCACGTGGGAGCTCCAAGCCTGGATCGCCGTCTTGGATTAGCAGGTGGAGGCGCGCAGGGCTGCCCTTGCATCGTTGAGGGGGACGCCCGCCGAGGAGGAAGAAATCCGGAAGCGCGAGGAGGTGCTGGCTGGAAGCTGTGGAGCACAGCCTTGAACTCGAACGGCTGGAGATGAGGGAGCGCCAGGTTGCTCAGACGGAGGACGACATCGGCGCGCGCGAGGCTAGGGCCCAGGAGGAGGTCGACCGCCAGGTGGCCGAGGCTCACGCGGATCTCGAGAGCAGGCATGACTTGAAGCCGAAGCTCGTGGAAGCTGGGGCTACTGGTAGGACTGCTGCCCTCAAGTCCAGGTTGATCGAGGTGAAGCGGTGCGAGGAGGCCGCCGCAACTGCCTTGGCCTCGGCGCAGGATGAGCTGGCTTCCGCCTGTGCCGAGCTGCTCCCTCTTCGGCAGCGGGTCGCCGACGCTGAGTCCGTCGCACTGCAGAACAAGGACGAAGTGCTTCAGCGGCGGACGTTGGAGCGTGTGCATGCCCCCATGCTCGAGGACCTCAGGAATAGGGCCAACACCGCCCTGGGCCATATCTGCGATGAGAATGCTCCTCATCCCCATGCGAACGACTACGCCAGCCACCTCCGCTTCTTCGCCGACGTGGTGACGCGCCTATAGAACTGTTCCGAGAGGGCTCGCCAGCTTGTTGAAGAGAGGAGTCGCAGCCTGCTCGGGCGCGCGTTCTCTCGCGTCTTCAGCCATCTCCAGAACGCTGATCCCAACTTCGATTTTGACGCCGCCATTGCTCCTGTACCTGAAGCCATCTGGGGTGACCTGGCGCGATGGGTTGAAACCACGTGGATGCGCTAGTCAGGGCCTTCACTTCTGATGACGACGTGGTGGTAGTCACTACAGACGAAGGCAACGTGGTTGACGACGGCAATGCCGGCGCCGGTGTAGGTGGAGGCGACGCCAACGACGGCGACAGTGACGCCAGCGGTGCGTCTGAAGATGACATGGGGGAGACGGTGAGCGACATATCCGGCTAATCCCATATTTCCCTCCTGTTTACCCTGTAAAAACTTGGGTGTGGACCCTAAAGATTGTGAGAGCATTTTGAGAGGGGGAGCCCCTCATGTAAACAAATCGCAACTTTTTATCCTTCTATGTCAGATTGGGTATGCGTCTTCACGAACTCACGTATGCTGGGGCAATGTTGCTGTTGCGGTTTACCTTAGCCTGGACAAGCCCAAAACCGGCTCAAGAGATTGTGGGTTTCTGGGAAGCTCTTGAGGAATTCGTCGACACGCCCGAGGGGGCCGCATGATAAGCGAGCGCCAGCCGTGGCGCGACACGTGTGTGGCTTGTGTGCTTCATGCCCAGCCCTGCTCGCGAGGGGCCACGAGGGCGGAGCGACAGGCGCGAACTCCGAAATAAGGCAAGAACCAGACTGTGAGAAATAGCTCGAACGAGAAAAGGCATCCCTCCCGCGTGCGTCAAATGAAAATTCAACTTCAACTTAAATCCAAATCCAGAAGGAAGGGTTATAGAAAAGAGATCCAAAGCAAATGGCCGTGTCCGGCGCCTAGTCTAGTCTTTGATGTCTTCTCACCAATGCGGAGCTAAGTGCTGCCACTGGGTGTGGGAGAGAGCCCCCGAGGCCCGAGGGCGGCACTCGTGAGACTCCGGGGCGTGCACAACCCCACTCATTATTATGTGAGAGTGTCACGGGCAGCGATCTTCACAGGCGCGAGCCTTACTTCATATCGCCTGACGAGGGCCCCGCCCTGCGCCACCCCCTACCACCGCCGGGACGACTAGAAACCAGGACGGCCCAACGAGGGCAGAGGGGACGCCAGCGGCGCCCTCGGCGACCATGGGTCCTCTGCTGGGGGAAAGTTCGCCGACGCCACCCCGGCAGAGGGCCTACCTCCGGGCGTTGCCCTGCCCCGTGCAACGCGGGGAGGGGCCTTGCTCCTGGCCCCTCCTATGCAGCCCCCAGTGAGTCTCTCCTGACGGTGCGGGCATCGCCATGCCGGAACCATCGCCTGACCCCATGACCTGGTTCATCTGTGACTCATGGTTA